>NC_071983.1:11362228-11691783 GCF_026283585.1 Hylaeus volcanicus | reverse complement strand
TACGATGCACCAACTCGTCAACTCGACCACTCGGGACACTTCTCAGGACCTGCCGAAGAAACGCGTACACGCGATACAACATCCAGGGTGAGTGCACACGCTAGGCGGGGCATAAAGTAACCCTGTGGCCACCTTTATGGGAACACGGAGGCGCCTGGAGTCAAAGGTCAAGCGACTTCTACCGGGATGACCTCGAGGAAACAACGCTCGTATCCCTGCTACACCATCGCGGGGTTTACTGAACTTTTACGCGTTCGACGTTCACGCACACACATGGCTACCGGCGTAACTACGTACGCGTGCATCTCCTTATTGCGTATGCATATTCCCCCCACAGTGCCGTGGAACGAGCATAGTTGGCGCGCCCGTGAGTTTCGCGGCTCTTCGAGAGGGAAGGGCAACTCTTGGTGAGAATTCAAGAGCGCCCGAGGGACTACCGCGAGTCTCGCGTGTGTGCACGACCCGCGAGTCCTTATTCTTGCATTTGCGGCAGCTTTTTTGTTTTGCGGTGCGTGTCACCGCGAAACACGAAGACGGAAACTTTCCGAGCCGAGAAAATAGAAGGAAAAGAGAAGCAGGGAGGAGCATTCTAAAGAAAACCGGAGGATCGTGCGTTAATTCTTGGATCAACTTTATCTTATCTCCTGAGGAATTAAATTACTTCTTGGCTACTACGTGGTATTACTTATGTTAGTGTGTGTCCGGTGCGAAATTGAGTATTATATACCTTCTTCGAAAATACGCTACAACTCCATTCACTGGAACGAAATTTTCGTCGATGTCACATTTAGCGAATTATTTGAATTACAGAATGAAATTATTCTATTAACCTAACGTAATAACCGCAATAACTTATTAACTTACCACTAAACCTACCGATGTTTCATTTGCATCTATCTATTTCTACTCTGATCGAACAAACGACCAATTCTAAAGACACTTTTTTTCGTTTAGATGCAAAGATATTTTACATGGAACTGAATCGAATAATGCATTAAACAATTGTGCGTAATTGATATATTGCATGTAAGAATCGCACAGAAAAGTTTGAAAATGGTCATTTCATCGATCGTGATAGGTTTATCGTTATATACATTTCATTCATAGCGAAAGCAAGAATTATTCAAAATTACGAACGAATAAAAATGTACCTATCCTATCAAACGTCACGAAAAAATTCCTATTTGCTGGTATTATTTGCCGTATGCAGTCGAATGAAATTCTTGGCCGTCTCCGTTGCGCGGCCGATTCGATCGTCGATATCTGAACGCGGAGGATAATCGAGCAACACAATCGAGCGAAGACACAGAGAGAACGGAACGCATAGAAATGATCAGGGCAGCGATCAAAGGTGCGTGGATACGGTACGTGAGCGTATCTACGTAACTATATTTAATAAGGAACCGGATAGACCGCGAGAGAAAGAGAGTCGGTCGAAGAAGAATCGAGGAGAACCTGATATGGTAATGGTAAAATATGAAGAGTACGAGAGGGTTGGCGAGTTCGTAGATGGTATCGAAAGCGGGGAATAAGAAGAACCGATGGAAAAAGAGCAGACGAAGAAAGTGGGAGGGTTGCGCGCCTCGGAAGACGAAGAAGAGGCACCGGAGGACGAGAAACAAGAAGAAGGCACCGGCACACACCGCGCTTAGGGCTTTACGAGCGAGTCAATGACTCTATACGGTCTTTGTGGGTCCCTGGAACGACTTCCACGCCACGCCGCTAAAGCGAATGCGGTCTCCTTCTACGGGGTGTGGTCCCCTTTCTATGGAGATCGAACCCCCTCGCTCCACCCCCCATTGTATCGATCCTGGGATCCATTGTTTCGCGCAGGGAATCCTTTGCATCTGCTTGATTCGAGCGAATGTTTCATCATTGGCAGCGAATCCTTGGCCGTAGAGTCCAACGAGAGGACTCCCGAGGACATTCTCCAATGTGACCGGTGGCTTTTCAACGTTTCTTTCATTCATCACACCTTTCACATCATCAAATTATTAACCTACCCCACTGAGACGAGGAGATTGTTTGCCATGTCGAGAGAGTGTTTTTTGTCTCGAAATTGGAAATGACGCGCAACACATGTCCTTAATCGATTTTTAAAACTTTGCTTTGCATTACTTAAAGTTGCAAGGTTATAACATACTTCTTAATAGCCAACGTTGTTTTACATAACATTCTTCTTATAACATTCGTTTCTCGATTCTTATGATACCGTTCATAGTATCTTTTACCCTAAACCCACGTTGTAGCTACGTACGCTGCATGCTACTGCCCTGAGGGCGATTTTTAAAAGAAAATACAAGAACTAAATGGTACTCTCTTTTTAAATTTCGACTGGATGTGAGAAGACAAGATTTACAATTTGTTCGTATCCCTGACTATCAAAAGCATGAGAGGATATCTACTGTCCACCTAAGAAAAAATAAAACTACATGAAATTATATGCACTATCTCGCTAAATTACACATCTTATATTGTTTCTTTTTTTTTTTTAAGTTAAGAGATTGTCACCTGACAGCGGGACTGCTGCAATTTCAAATGTTCTTGAAACATGAACAGAACTAACGTACAACATTAAATTTTTTACGACAACAAAAACTGACGTGCTGTGTGTAGAAATTATACACGTGCGTGCAATTCAAAGGTGCTTCGGTGGATCTAGGAACGGAGACTCGAGCCTTGATGGCGATCCTCGTTATGGAAGATCGCGAAAGATTGACGACAGCGTTTTACGTGATATACCGGCGGAGATTCGTGTTTATCGTCAATGAAGCTCACGGAAATATCTCTCACAGTTGACGGGCACCAGATTACCGAAGAAACTACAGAGCTTCGTTGTACACGTTACTTCGAGAAGACTCGCAATCTGCGGAGAACCACTCAATTTCGAGGAGTAGTCCCTTCGCGAAGACACCTTGTATCGTTATCAAAGGTACGATACGATCTTGATAAAATAATCCTTGTATTTACACGAGTTCATGAAAGATACCTGTATGAAAGATATCCAACGAAGGGATTACATAGCAAAGATGCGTAATTCGATAATGCAAACTATTCAAAATGCGTTGTATAAAATGTGTAGAATGTAACGGAGAAGCATTTGAGCATCTTCAATCGAGACAATTATTTAAAATATCTCATGGAGTGACTATTTTTTCATAGAATGACGAAAGGATTCAGTCTATGTAAAAAAGATACGCATTTTCTTTGATTCGATCATTTTCTTCTTTTGCCATTTTTCTCTAATAGCACTGATAATGGAGTTATGATTTGTCACACTCACTCGGACCATCCTGTATGTAACACAAGGTTTGCCGAGTGTAATCATTTCGACCCACTCCGAATTATCACATGGAAAGTTACAGAGAAACCTAATTCTACCAAGCCTTCTATTTAATTCTAGTAAATCGACTTTACTCATGAAAACATCGCTTCGGTAATAGAAGTCTGGTAAAAAAAAAATCTCTAATAAACCTATCGTTAAAAGCGCTGTTCTTTCGATAGTTATAGAGGACATTTGCGAACAGGCATTGGATTACCACCAAGTAATGGAGCCAACGAATTCGTCGCTGTCACCGTTTCCGTCATCGAATATCTTCTCGCGGACAACCTGCAAAATGCGCCCCCCGGTTTCCCACGATTTCGACGAATCGCACAGATGCAACTGCGAACCCTTTTCGTTCGGATTGGGGTCGCGATATTACAGTGGCCACCGACTCTCCGGGGAATTCGGCGAAAATCGGGGCGAGGGATGCATAATGCAGAGTCGGAGCCCGCTCGTAAACCATAAGCGGCTCCATTATGTCCGGGAAGGTGAGTCGTGACAGGGCCGTATCCTCGAGTGGCGTTCGCCCGGGCCTCTTGGAAGTCTCGCGAGATCCCCCCTCTACTTCAGCTTATGCGCCTCTGGAGAAAACGACGAGTATCGTGGTCCCTTTTGTCCGGATCTTGAGAGAGGAATGATAAATCCACACCCACGCGGTGTAAACCGAGTCCTGGACATCGCGAGAGTAGCCACGGAGCAACAGCCCGAGAGGATCGACCGCGCCCCCAGGTACAACACGCCTTCTGTGTGCGTGTGTTGCGCCAAGGATATAAATCTGGATTAATTTAATGCATCCGTTTGGGTCTCAATAACGATCGCGAAGACGTGCCGTATGGACGAGTTCCTTTTTAAATCTTTGCATTCGAATGCGGCCAAATGCATGTTTCGTTCCAGTTTTCTATTCAAACGACTCGGGAAATCTAATCAAAACGTTGAATATATATATTTATATTGTATATTGGAATATCTACAAAAATTCTAATTCTGATCATTCTGTCTGCGAAGAACCATCGCCTTTATCGTGAAAATTACAGAACGTATGTACTTCTCACTGTTTAAGGATAAGTTAACCCCCCACAGCCTGAATTACATTTAACAATACAATTGCACAACACGACCGTTAATATTCAGATATAAATTGAATAATAAACTTAAATAAACATAAACGTCTAGCCGTGACTATTTCGGCGTGGGACACGTTGAAACAGTTATTACGAACAAATTGTTTGCATGCTAAAGTATTATTTTCGAATCAGAGTTTATAAATGTGAACATTGACCTCTTAACGACGGGGAAATGTTAGTTACGATCGACCTATTATTAGACGTGAAATTTATAAATAAATTCAATGAATTTCTTATGTCAAATCCCTAATGTGACTGCTGGTCGATATATCGACTACTCTTGCTGTTGAAAGGTAAAATAGACTGCGGATGCTTATGCATTTGTAGCAAGTGAAAATAGGGAAGCACGTTTAAGAATGTACATGAATACAAAAGTATATAAAATACGACACATAACACTGTTTAGAAGATAGGACATACTTTTATTTCTACCTTAATTCTTTATTTGAATTTATAAAAACATGAATCTGCATGAATGTCTATGGTCTCGTAATAAGTAATAGTAATACAACTTCTCGGTCATGCAGGGTTATAGAGGATCAAATCTTTCCTGTACCACATTTTTATATTATACTTTCCATATAACGCGTATTCCACACATAGAAGGAAACCCGATGTACCGTTTCCTTTTAAACCTGGTTCCACCTGGTTACACCTGGTTCAATTATTGCCAGCGATAGACTTGGCTGTATACGAGATGCCACGCGAGAAGCGTCTTTGACGAAGGTAAGGATTGCCACGAAATTTAATACCCTCCCACGGGAAATAGTTCTATTACGTTTGCGAAGTCGGGTACCGAGACTCGGATAACAGACACGAGACTTTCAGCTGGAAGCTCTAGCTTGCGTAGCTCCGTGGCTCGGACTCATTTATCGTGCCCACGCCAGCTTTTATGAGAACGAAATACCACCAGTATACCGATACCCTCGGCTCAGAGCAACCACGGACAACAACGACCGGTATCTGTCACTGTCTCGAACTCAGTGCGAGTGAACCGCGATGATACGTGTCCCTCGGAAGCTCGCGCGACTCCATCCAACCTGTTTCATTAATTTCTTTTTCCATGGGAAAGGAAGGAAATGGTAGCTCCTCGCACGTTTGTGTTCGTAGCTTCTGATGTAATGGAAACTAACATTTCTGATAAACTCGATCCCCCAATAAATAATTAAGTAACTATAAAATAAAGTAATTGCAAGGAAATTAATGCAAGTTCAGGACTTCTCCTTGTACACAGTGCAGGGAGACTGGATAGAAGAGCTTACTGTGATTTCATTTTATATCTTATCTGTTTGGTAATGGGCTAAAGAGACTAAGAAAATCGTTTTTTGGCTTTTAGGAAGTCCTATCAGCTTTGTAGCGGTCTAAGCTTTCAAAATGAAGATATCTACATTTCTGGAAACCTCTGCACTTTCTACAAGATAAATGATCACACCTAATTCTTTGATCTATTCCACAGAAAAAAAACGGACTTGCCAGTTTCCCGGTCATCGCCTTAATAATTCTCTTCTAATTTCATTTTTCAAGGATTCAACAAAAAATCACAGGTTTCCAGAGTAACCATTTACAAAGAAATTTCGACATCTTCGGGTGAAAAGCTTCAAATTACACCCTATCCTGTACTTTAATCTTGCAAACACCACGAGAATTGCAAATTACGAAACGACGAAGCAAAGTTTATAAAGCACAAGCACGCGAAATAACGGAAAAGAAGCCCTTGACCGTGGCATAAAGCGTCGGCGATACAAAGTGCTGAATCGTCGTTCCCAGCAACGGTACACGAATTTTATCACCGAACCCGTAGCCTCCACGCAAGCGTCGCAACGCCCACGCGTCGATAATTCGCGTCTTCTTTCGCACGGGACCAATCGAACCGACGCTCGTACCCGGCGAGGATTTATCGACACCTCCGCGTTACATTGTTCTATCCTTAACAGCCCGAGCGTTTAATTAAAATTGTGCTTCCACGACGCGTTTCAGCGGCGACTCTTTGCCAGAGGCACGAAATCTCTCGACTCATCTCTGGCCAGCTCTGTTCGCCGCGTCGAATAATTAATAGCCAGGTACATCTGGACACAAAGGAAGCGCGTACGACGACGTCTAACAAGTGTCCTCGCCGACGTACCCTCTATTCTCGCTTATTGTCAAGGCTCGCTCGTCTAACTCTATTCCGGCGCATGTCGCGGCTCCATTCCCGACACTTTGCGCGCCATTCGTTCGTTCCTCCTGCTCTTGGAGCTCTTCGTAGGTGGCTGACGACGTAGGCGCCCGCGATTAGGCGGGAAACACGAGCACCGAGCGGCGCATCTACTCGTTTCGTACTCTACTTTTCCGTGGTTGGGAACAAAGGTGGTTTTGGTAAGCATCGCGTGTTAACGATCCCTCGATGCAGGTGTGTAGGCATTGAAATTGAAATTTTGCGTGGTCGACGGCAGTTCGCGTTGGCTCGTCGATGGCCTTCGGGTTCCGCGACAAACGGATGCTCGCTTCGATTACGACGATGTCGAAGGAAGTTATCTTGGAATTTAATTGGGCGGCTGTGACGTATGGTGGATGGAATTCGCGTAGCACGGTGGCGAGATTAACGTCGAAGGATTGCGTTTGTTGGCTGCGAGTGTGTCCTCTTTATGAGGCTGATTTTAGAGTTTGGTGCGGGGTCGATTTAATTCAGTTTAGTGGACTATGGGACGAGTACGATTCGATTTCGAAATGTAAATTTAATGTGGACAATAAAAAGACTTCTCGAGTTTAATCGTCTTGTTCGGTAGTAAAGGTTGACGATTGAGGATCCACGATACTCGTGGTAAAGAGATACGTAAGTCTTTTAGATTCCGAGGTGTTAACCTCTATCGTTGGGTAGGGTCTAAAGGGATTAAATAAATTGCCTTCGCGAGGATAGGTATCTTTTTTCTAATTACAAGAGTATTCTACGTTGATCAGAGAACCTGCATCAACTTCCGTGGAATTAATTCTCAAAGAAGACACTGTTTTGGAGCAGTTCACTTGCCCCCTTAATTGAATACTCGGCGTTGGCGCATCGACGAGAGGAGGGAGCACACGCTTGTTCGATCTTGATATCGTGCGCTTGAACGATTAAATCGTTTTTTCCTCCCGTCCCGAGCACGAATTCCTAGGGTTTTATGGAGTTGTATGGGAAGCCATTCGAAACGTTCCGAGGTTAGATACGCGGCCAGAGACCATCGAGCGTCGTGCATCTTGCGCTTCTCGTTCTCGCTCGTTTGCCTCGCGAAAGGGCCCGCGGTCGGTTCAATTAAAACGGTTACGATTCCGTGGTCAGCTGCGCTCGATCGGCCAGGATCGATTTTATTGCGATCGCGTCGAGAGATCGCGGTGCGCACGCATGTACGCCTCTTTGTCGCGGGAAACGCGAGCTTCGCGTTGCTCGTCCGAGTGGCGAAACACGTCGAGGAAGAGCGAACCGGACGGTTGTACGCGCTCGGGCTGATTTATGCCAACGCGTTGGCATAAAGTGCGTGGCCAGGAGGTTCACGGGGCCGCGTCGGGGCAACAGCCGCGCAAGTTAGGAACACACGTTCCGGGCCCCCTCTTCTCCGGCTGGGTTGTTACGCAAGCTGCTTTTACGCGACGATGCAGAGGGGTTGCGGAGGAAATAGATCAGGGTCGGAGCGTTTTTTGCACGCGAGGCAATTTAGCCTCCTTTGCTAAACTTACCAATGCCTCGCGAATTACGACGAACGTGGGTCTCTCGCGGAATTCCAGCCAACTGGTCTAATGGGATCTATTTAATCTATTCTCAAACTTCGTATTCTGCTAGACTTCTCAAATACAAAAAACACATGTAACGGACACCTCCCTAACGTTGAATCCAATCCTTACTTCTTTTAAGAGAATTTTAATCAATTTTCTCAAAAGGTGTATTCGTGGCCGAACAATTTTTGTTCAGTATCATTTATTCTGGAAGGTCTACGATAAAGGAAAATATCTAACTAACCTCTGATAATAGAATCGAATCTTACCACTATTAGTAAATTTAGTAAAAAAAAATGTATTCACGTCCTAGCAATTTTTCATGAATTTAAATAGTACAGCATCGGATAAATGCAATTTAAGAATGTCGTTTAAAACTGTTTCAACTTCAAAAAATCAGACGAAAATCAATGAGAAAATAAATAGAAAATTGAGAGAAGAGATAACCTATTCCTTCAGAAACAATTTCCCACTGTATGCATAAAAAAATATTTGAACAATTAAAATTTAAAAGATTCTGCAATAATATAAGAACATAACTATCCCTTCCCCAAAACTCCGAAGCCACTTTTCGAAACCATTTCCTAATCACATTTTCGCAATTCCTACTACTCTATCCACCTATATAAATCGGGTCTATTTCGCCAACGACGGAATAAATGCCCCAAGTCGGAAACAATCTCCGCGATGCAGCAGGTAATGCAAGAAATCGAAGCTGGAACGATCCCGTGGAAAACGAGCGGTGACCCTTTCTTTTCGCCCTTTAATCCGCCGTCTCCATCGCGCGGTCGATTAATCTGCGGGCGTGCGGTTAATCGTTTAACCGGCGCTCGATAGAGCAGTTTCTAATTAGCGGAATGGAATGGAGGAGGCGTGATCGGATCGTCGAAGAGGGAAATCTGTTGCTGGCCGAGGTCGTCCTCGGCAAAGGGACGACGATCGGTTGTGCTGTGTTGCACAAGCCAGAAAACGACGGACGAAGGGGGAAACGAGAGAGACAGGTGGATGCTGGCTCGTGCTAGCCACGGAGCAGAGGAGGAACACGACCGGGTGAAAGACTCGAGAAGCTGGGATGCTGCAAATTGAACCATTACGGCTAGGTAGTAATAGGTACGCGACCAAATCGACTGGAAGCCAGGCCAGCCTCTAGAGTCCCGCGGGTTCCCGACCATAGTTACAACCTCGTCCTGGGAGCTCGGAGGGTTCTCCATTCGCGGAAAGCGAGTCCCGGGCAAAAACGCCACGAACGAACGTCGAACCGAGCGCGGTGGAAAGAAGAAAATCGAGAAAAAACGAGACATGGAGCAGCTGGAAGACGCAGCGGCGTGGCTAGTGTTGCAAATTGAACCATCGCGCATCGTGACTAAGTACGCTGGCAAATCGTTTCCAGTGCGAGGACTGAGGGAACGGTTACGCACTTGTAAATGTCTCCTCTACGGGCTTTGCTGGCCGAGACTATTTTACGAGTGCTGACCAAATAGTGACATTTTCAAAATAGGTACGAGTAATTTAATTTAATAACGAGTGTCTTGATTGATACTGGAGGATATTTACCCGAAGGATTTTAGTATAGGATGGAATGATTAACAAAATATATCATGAATCTTATTGAAATTTGATCGATTATTTATGGTTCCTGGGACATTGTTTTGGATTCTCTTGGCAGGGATGTGTATTAAAACTTTTAATGATAAAGACTGGAATACGAGTAATTGCGGAGATAGTGAAAGGAGGTGTTACAAGTTGCCCGAGCAGCATGCAATGATAGTCACGCTAAAGAAACGGATTTTATGAAAGTTATAACGAGCATGTTTAAGTTTATTCGATAAAAGGCTTGCCACGAAAAAAGTACCCACTCTACAGACTGAATTTAGCGTTAAGCAACTACTTATACTCCGTTATATACTCCTATATACTTCATTGCGATTTAATTTCTAGGGTACAAAATTTGAAAAGGAAAAGGTGAAATTAACTTGAAAACCAAAGATGAACAATATCGTCCTACCGACACATACATTTTACCTCAGCAAAGGTAAAAGACAACCGTACCGAAAAATAATACTCTTTAATTCGAAAGAAGACCTTTCACGCAACTTCTGGATATCAGGGTCCAGCTCGAGTTTTGATCCCCGTGGAGAACCGTCGTCCTTATCGTAGAAAAAAGAGGAACGCGAGTCTCCGAGGAAATTACGGCAACGAGGAAGAATAAATTTAGAAGATCCAGATAATAACTATCCGAGCCCCGAGCGAGCATTTCCGAAGGGGAAACTGACGCTCCGTAGAAAAGAAACCAATGCTACACAGCAATAACGTCAAGCAATCGATGGATAAACTCGCGGAGACGAGTCGGGGAAACTCGACGATTCCTCGTGACGCTGAGATTCCAGAATAGTTATGGCCTCGTCCCGGGAGCCCCAGCATCTCTATAAGGAACAACTCGAACAGGCGCTTGGCCATTAGGGGCACGTGAACGAGACACGCCTTTCACGAGTTTTGATTTTCACCGTTTATTGGAGTGTCACGGAACGAGCAACGATGCGGA
This sequence comes from Hylaeus volcanicus, assembly GCF_026283585.1. Lineage (NCBI taxonomy): Eukaryota > Metazoa > Arthropoda > Insecta > Hymenoptera > Colletidae > Hylaeus > Hylaeus volcanicus. The sequence continues at coordinate 11,681,066 of NC_071983.1, read as the reverse complement.
AAGAACGTCGTGGAATTTGCACGCGAACGTGGTTGGAATAGTTCGGAGAAGAAGTGGACAGCGATTGGAGATTGCCGTGTGTCTTTACCTTAACAATGATCGCGAACAATTGCCAAATTGCAGATCAATCTGACGATTGGTGTCAATCGGTGAACGTAAACATTTGAATCTACAAAAATTATGAACCAGCAGATTTCTGGAGCTAATTTCTTCTGGAGCTAATTATGTCCGATCGTGTATTATACGTTGATCCTGATTATCGATTAGTTAGCAATCCTAAACAAGGATAATTTGGTCGAAATGTTCCTCGATTGGCATCGATATCTCAATCTTATTCCGAATAAAGAATACAAATTTCAGCTTTACTCGAAAGAATAAAAACAGATGAATCACTCAGCCCCTATCCACGTTCATAGAGACAGCTCAACGTCGCTCACTTCGCATCGTCTACTTTTATTCTCACAAATAAATCTGTAATTTCCATTCCTCATCCCGAATAAGTCCTTTCGTTGATCCTCTACTCTATCCTTGAAGCTTCTATCTAGATAAAAAGTTTGCTCGTGTCCGTCGGGGTACTCGGACCCGCCGTCGGACGTTGATCGTTGATCGGTGGGAGCAGCAGAAGCAGAAGCAAGAAGGTGGAAAATTCTGAGGGGGGCTTGTTTAACGGGAAAAGGCGCGCGACCGAAGCCACAGCGGCGTAAAAGACGGCCGCGCAGGGAGGGCACGGAAGAAGCGAAGAAGGTGGGGTCGCCATGGTGTTGTGGTCCGCCTGGGAACCGACAGGACCACGCATTGTGATCCGACGAGCGAGGAGGCCACGCTAGGCTGACCCTAGGCTTTACATTAACCATCCACCGTGCACACACGCACGTAAATGGCCACCACCCCTTCGGACTTAAGTTGTACCTGTTGCACCGACTAATCAGTGCCCCGCGGGCATTCTTTTGTCTTCCCCCTCCGGCCCCTTCTTCTCGTCACGTCCATCGCTGGGACAAGGTTGCGCAACGGGCACGACCGAGACTTTCTTGCCCGCGGTAAACAGAGTGGAACGTGGAACGCGGCTTCTTCGAAAAGAGGTTCCTCTCTGAAACGACGGGACGAATCGCCAAGCCGATCGACCCAGGGGCTTTGTTCCAGAACGCATTCCTCGCGAATCGCCCGCGAAAACCAGTTCAAGGCGAGGACACCAGACCGTCGATCTTTTCAATTCGTGAGAATGCCGCGGAATCGCGGTTTTCACCAACGACAATGATCGCGGGGGAGGCTTGAGAACACAGAGATGAGCTCGTCCCTTGATCTTATGGGAAAACGCTTGGCTAGATGTCTAGAACCTTCAACTTAGGCTCGTTGAGGGGGTACTCTTTCATTTTCAGCAGCTTTAAAGCGTTTTTCATGATTTATTCGCAGGCTAAATAATTGACATCGATGTCCGAAATTTGAAAGGTTTATTTATACGTGTATGAACGAGATTCTGTTGAATGTACGAATGCCTGCTCAATTTGTTTTCAAGTTAAAAAGAAAAAATAGTCCTAATAAAAAGTAATAAATGTTGAGATATTAAGATTTTTTAAATATAATTTCGTACATCTTTTGGTAACGTTTTAAAGACCTTAAGTATCATGAATTTTTAAAATAAAAGAGTACCAACCTAATTCTGACGGTCGATTTGTTTAATGAAACTAACTGGAGCATAGCGATCGAAGCATTTCGCTAACAAGGAGACTTTATTATACCCTATAAACTTATTTTATCGAGGCTTTTTGGATAGATAAGGTACAGAAAAATATTTGAATGGTTCTATTCGTCACGATTTAATACCGAATCGATAAGTGAAATGAATCGCCACCGAGTCATGTATTTTCTTCTCAAGGTTCTTTTCCTACACTCGCTATTCGAAAATTACCAATTCTTAAGTAATGAATAAGGGGAAAGGTAATCTCGAAATATCCTTGTACAATGTACATCTAAAGTAGGTTCCACCAAGTATTGCACGTGTTTTAATTGAAAAGGATAAACTTCTAGGAACTGTTACTCTAATCTCTTCAGGAACCCTGGGGCATATGATATTTGTATATTTAAGTTCTAAATTATTTCAAACGTTAATTTTAATCTACCTTACTACAGGAACATATTAAATAATAATGTCGATCCAAGTATTTTGTGAACCATGCATATACTACAATTACACTGCGAATATTTATGCACTTATGACAAATATAAATATACAAAACTATACAAGAATGCGTATAAATGCATAAACATATAAAATATACAAAACATAATAAACGTTATAACATTTAGAAGACAAAACGTTTCTCTTCTTCATCTGTATATATAAAAAAAAGAAATATGAATTTGTACAAATATCCGCAGTCTGATTCTAATAAAGTACTAATGCCTAGTAACTGTTTTGCTTCTTTTACGCAAGTTTGCAGAGACTACAATTTTTACAAGCATCAATTCCAATTAACATATCAATTTTGATAATTATCTCAACAAGCAGATCAAACTATCGTTACTGTTTAAGACAGCAAAATTGCCGTTCTTCTTATCAATAACTATCGACATCACTCTTAATATAAATGAAATATTACAGACCCAGATCCCAAGCATTAAGTAATATTTCATCTAATTAAACAAAATAATCCTGGTCCTGGAAGAGACTAAACTTCGACTTCCCTTGCGCGTCTGTCCATTATTATCAGCCTAAAGGTGCCTCGAGGGTGCAGAGGATTAAGATAAAAATGAATTCAAGACTCACCTTCGGGACACTTGCATTCGTACTCCAATTCGCTCATCTGACGACACGTGCCTCCGTTTTTACATGGCGATGGGTTGCAGGGAATATACTCGTTCTCGCAATTCTGGCCAGTGTATCCGGTCGAGCACATGCATCTGCAAAGGGAAACGACTCGTTAAAATTGTCGGCTACAAGCGTCCGGATCGGAGGCTGATCGATTAAGCGGCGTGACGAAATCGCGATCGACGGAGGCGATAAATTATTAGTTAACGCTCGCGGTATCCTGCATGGTCGAGTGTTCCAGCGCTAATTACACGGCGTGCCTTCAACGTCGACGGGAATAACAGACCCAACCCCCTCGAATCATCGGGAAAGTGTACACAATTCATCTTCCATCATTTCGAAATGGCTTGTGTCGTAGAAAGGGGAAATTTGCAGACAGATTGCGAATGTATGGATTTTAACGATTAACGTACAGGAAATATTGGAATAACTAATATAGAATAAGAATTTTAAACTTAGAAATTGAACTGTACAAAGTGTATTATAAATATACGCGTACTTCTAAAATTAAGTGTAGTACGCGAAATAATATTTTCATATCTTAATTATTTTCATCGCAATCTGAGTTACAAACTAACAGTTCAAGATCTCCATTAAGATTAAAAAGACCAATTGATAATGCATAATCTATGTTTGCTAATTTCACAATTAAAAGTGTCACGTATTCCTTGAGCCATCTCAAAATGTTTTTCTTTTCTAAAATATAATAAATGACTCCATAAAATTTCACAAGTGTATATAGGTATTCACATTTAACAGTTACAAACAGATTACGCGCTTATCCAACATTCAGCGCCAAAAAACTTTGAATTTGAAAATTCTTTAAATGTTAATGAATTTGTATTCTCTACTTGATGTCGTATTTTATATTATAATAGAATCAGCAATTATAACTCTATCCGCAACAATACTGTAATAAATCTTGGTCCTGTTATAACCAACAAATACCACTATTAACAACTGTAGTATTGCTTATGACAACAATAAACAAATATTGTTTATACTCCCAAATCAATGTACATCTACATTCCCAACCGATCGTACCGATCATAACTTTAAACTAAAATTGCACGTTTTAATTTTACAGATACCAACGTACCCGTCTTATATGTTAAACTGTGAACAATTGACCTCGTACACGTACGTATAGGTACGTGCATCCGTCAATTCGATATCGTTGAACACACAGAACCGATAAACCTCAAATTACGTCACTGTCGTTGCACCCAAACGGTATGGAATAACTGTCGATATTTTTAGATGACGGAAAATCAAGAGCGTCCACACGTAACGGACGCACAATGGAAACACGAAGCAATTCGATCAATTTCTCACAGTCGTCTAGTTCATTGACTGTCATCAAGGCAACGCGAGACCAGTGAACCACCTTAAGTATATCCACCGAAACGATCAATATTTATAATACCGGTTTCTTGTGCATCGGCACTTTTTACCCCGATGATATGAAGCTTTTTGTTCGCATATTTATGCATATCGATCGAACACGGGAATACCGATACGCACGTAGAGAAAGGTGACGATTCTGATCGAGAGCGATATAAACAAAAAAAATGCGTTGCAAATAATACTAAAAAATGTACGCAATTCTTGTGCTGGGAAATATCGCGAGTCTGATTTATTCATTTATAGGAAAGTTCACGATATCGACACGAGGAACAGAATATATTAGCGGCTAAACAGTTTGAATAATTAATTAATGTGTAATTTAAATATTGATATGTTTTTACACGCAAATTAATGTAAAGAGATAGAAGGTTTTTCTAAAAGAATTGTTTTTTAATAATAAATTGTGGCTATCAGCGTAGTCCTGGTGGGCATATAAATGACGTTATATTTCATTGTAAATATGTATACTTTTATTTAAAATAAAATAATTGCATATATCATGTTCAATAAATTTTAGAATTAACTTTAGTACCTTTCCTATGAATGATAAATCATGAAATACTCGTTAAGAAGAACTTTGTTATAAAAATTATAGGATTTCAAATCTTATCGCTATTTCGAGGTGTACTACTGTGTACAGCTCCTAAGGAATAAATCCCATATAGCAAGTTGTGTCGTCTTCCGGGTGTCACATGAGTTGCCGCGCAAATGTCTAATGGCAACTGACCATATCTAATCATTGCTTACAAAAAAAAAAGAAGTTAAGAAACTACAATTTCACACAAAAGTTTTTTGGGAAATTGATCGGTGTACGAATACATTCTACACCCACTGTAAATCAATTATTTTCAGACAAACTACAGTACTGTTTGTATTTGAACGCGCGTTTTCCAACCTCTCGTACAGCGTGCCAGATCTCTCATACTATGTCAATAGCAGAAGACAAAACGCATTATCCTAGTATTCTTTAATTTATTATTAGGTAGACTGGAAAGTAATGTCGTTTCTTTTACATTAAATCCAAACAAATTTTTGATCAATTTCTATTTTTAATTAATTATGTAATCGCCCTCGTTATCAACTTGCCATCTAATGTGCAAATTTTCAATGCCAGATCGATAAAAATCAATGACCCGATGAGTGATGGATAAGTATTTAAAATTGCAAAAACGACATTACTTTCCAGTCCACCTAATATTAATACTACAACTACCCTCGGAGTATTTTGTAAATCAATCTATGTTCTTTAGGTATTTTTCTATTATGCATACAATTTTCGATCCAATCTCGGCGTCAATTACTTCGTAGCGCGTAATTGAGTGCGTTGAAAACGCATTTTCCCATAAGAGCCCACGTTAAAAAGTGAAAAATTGAAACATTTATTTCTCAGCGTTTAGGTACCCTAGCCTTCCCAAAATTTGTGTGGGTATTTTTGGGATAAAATCTAGCCCGTATACAAATTTTTATAATTTTCTTGGCGTTATTTCTATTTGGACTCAGTGGGCGCGCGGTAAGTGGTTGTATTTTTAATAATTTTGTTCCAGCAAACAAAGAATGTTTTTTTTTTTATCCAATACATACATAAATAAGACACTACACAAATTTTCTTATCCAAACATTACGAATAGTTTGCGGTGTACATCGCTACACTATGACAAAGTTGCTGCTTGGTGGTTGACAGCGATTAAGCTATACGGTTCATCTGAAGAAAAAAAAAAAAAATATATATATATATATTTATAAACTAGACATATAGGTTTACAGCACCACGTAGGGATTTCTTTATAAAGGGTCCCCTTCTATTTTATTTTTATTCATAAAGAATGAAAATTGTCTGTGAAAATGGAAAATAAAATTCGCTGGGGCGCCATTTTTTTTCTAAATATCGAAATTTCCCTACGTGATGCTATCAACCTATATGTCTAGTTTATAAATATATATATATATATTTCTTTTTCTCCAGATGAACCGTATGGCTTAATTGCTGTCAACCACTAAGCAGCAACTTTGTCAGAGTGTAGCGATGGACACCGCAAACTATTCGTAATGTTTGGATAAAAAAATTTGTGTAGTGTCTTGTTTATGTATATATTGGATAGAAGTATTAATAAAAAAAAAAAAAACCATTCATCGTTTGCTCGAAAAAAAAAATGATTAAAAATACACCCATTTACCGCGCGCGCGGTACCACTGTGGTATGGGGCCTTAATAATTCGAATAAATCATGAGCGAAACAAACCTCGAGCTCGCTGCCAGCAGAAGTACCAAGAACACACGCGTGAGATACATTTTCGCACGAAATCGATTCCCTCGGGTCACGGAAGGACGCTCTCCTCATATTTTAACGGGAACTCGTCGAGTGTTTACTCCATTTCCGAGAATCACAATCGCCGTCGACTGCTTCTTGATATTCCGTTTAACGATCACGAGCAATAATAAACAAAACCACGTTATCACCTCACACTGAAGCTTCACACGGTACATGAAAATAAATTCACAAGTTCACACGCTGCCAAATTGCACTGGTTTACGTATCACAAACTAAATAAGTCGTTGAGCAATAAATATAATCCGATCGTAGAGAACGGAGCACAGTTCCTCCGGGGGGAAAAGCGTACGACGAAAAATGGCGGCCGGGCACGGACACTGGCTCTTTCAGCCCGTATCGAGATTTATCACCGGTTCAACGCCGACACGGACGTATGACTTTTTCCTTCCTGCGACGCGTACATCTTCGATACATCCATCATCAAAGTTCACTCGTTTATCACGTTCCGTGAAATCGCTGCTTTATAAATTATTTATAGTAATAATAATGTTGCGTACGGGTACGAACGCTTGATATCACATTAAGCCACTTTCAGGAAACGTTGTGTGTCGACGAAGAAATAAATTAAATCCACAGCGTTGTCGCTGAAATGTCTCCAAGTCACTATCGAAGTAACTCTCAATAATCGAACTAAAGTGTAACGGAGCAGACTATACGTCAGCGTTCAAAAATTGGATCGTACGTGATCGAACGACACGACACTCGAAATCTTCGATACGGGATGTATCGATGTCACCTCAAGTGTCTCGAAACGTCGAAGAAGAGGTGTTCGATAGTCAAATAAACGATGTGCAACAAAATAAACTTGCACGTCAACGTTCAAGGGAGAAAAGCAAACAGCGTTCATGTAGCACAGAGAGCATGACAGTCGGGCGTAAGTGTATATCTCCCAGCCGTCCCTCGGCCGCAGAGAGGAACGTGTACGCTCTTTTCTCACGCTCGTTCGCGTCGCTTTTCGTCGCTAGGCGCCGTGTTTCACTTCGACGCCCAGAATCGTTCAACGTTTTCCAACTAGTATCCGTGCACGATTCAACGTTGATCCGTTCCGGGTGACAATACGCCGAGCGTGCTCTAAACTCTCTTAAATTCGCTCAAATTGCCTCTATCCTGTGTTACGTCGAATCGTCGACGAGCTGCCCATGACGGTCGTCCGGAGGGGCACCAGGCGTTGCCAAATCTCAGTCTCACCATCGAGCTTCTGTCAAGATGCTAATTCTCGGAGGCATCGTTTCAATTGAACCTTATTCGCACACTTTCCCACGACTATTCGTCCACGAATGTAACAAAATACTCTGTATCGAAAAGTGAAACGGTACGATCGGAGTATCCGTGGAGGATATCGAAACACGTAACGCCACGCTTGCCGGTGTTTTTGGAACACACTACTACCGAAAACCACACGAAACCGAAAACACGACACGAAGAAACGCGTCCAGTTCACTACAGTTACTTTCGCATCACTATCGAAACACTGTAGAATGTCACGTCACGTTGCCACCTGTTTTCGCGCGTATTTTCTACGGTCGGTGGTAGACCGAAAGGGTAAGATCGGCAGAGACGCGATCAGAACGTGTATCGTCCTCGAACGACTGGCGACAGACTAACCTTACCTTCTAGCCTGGGCCGCTCAGGCGGCGCCACCGTCACCAGTGACCCTCTCCGCTGCCGTCACAGCCGATCCCCCCCGTCAGCACGACAAGACTCCGTCTCCATCCCCTTTCAACTCCACGTGTAACCTTATCTGTCCTTTTCTCGCTCGTGCTTGTTAACCAAAGTCCCCTCGGCTCGTTCCGTCACCCATCGTTAGTCTTCGACTACGTATCGCCTCGTCTCCCTCTCGCGCAGAGCTGACACCATGCAACCGTCTCGTTTTAGCTACCACCTAGGACCCTAGGTCGTAGAAACGATGCGGAATCATTGCGTGCATCTCGGGTCTCTGCCCCTATCCCTCCACCTTGGTCGATAGTATGCAAGAATTTTGCTAATTCGATAGTTACACGATATTTCTTGGATGTATACATATACGTCGACGCGACCACGCTTGTTATACGTTTCTCGACATTTTTGTCGCGACACGCTAAATTGTTCACGTTTCCGTGCGCGGACAGAACGATACTGGAAAAGTATCGTTCAAAGGAACCATTGTTACGTAGCTATTACTTTTAGAGAAAATCGCATTCCTTGCCTCGTAGAGCAAATACGACCCACGTTGAACTTTCAGTTCGTGGAACTTTCGGTTCGTGGAACTTTCGCCGCGAAAGTGGAGATTTTTTGAAAAATTTGCTGCGATTATAGCTACAGTTTATCCAATTGAGTTTTCACATGCAGCGTGTTCATAAAGTAAATAAAAACAGAAGATACATGTCTATGTATATGTCGCAGGGAAATGATGAAAATAGAGATTCGATCAAATCTCTAAGGTAGATGATCAATTCACGGGAGATGTTAAAATAACAACTCTGTGAGGTCATTTCCCTAAAGAAAGTAAGTGATTTGATCAAATCCCTTAACTGTTTTAGTGAACAGATGAAATAATATGATTTGATCAAATCCCTTGACTATCTACCTTAGGGGTTAAGATAGATCATTTATCTTAGGGGTTTGATCAAATCTCTATTTTTATCATTTCCCTACGACATATACACTGCTTTAAATATTACAGTATTATGTACATTATAAATAGCACTTATGTTTTTATGTTTACCACGTTAAACAATACGAACTTTACTTGAAATATGTAAATATGCATGTGACCAGTGGTAGAGTAAATCTTCAACCACATATTTGTTAAAATAATTCATTGGAATCAAAGTTATTGTTTTGTGCCATGATGCATCTTAATCTTCAGACCTTTTTCTTAATAATTGTGGCTATAATTCACCAAACAATTTCTTTAATAGACACAGAGGATACGAATATCTACGGAACTGATTGTAGATTCGTTGTTTAGAAACATTTGTAGGAAGATAAGCAGCGCGTTTCTTTCATATTACTACCGTGCTCGTGGGAGCCACTCGAGCGCGTGTAAATTTGCGCGAAGCCCGAAAAATCTCACTAATCCGTTCGTATGAATATTTATGCGTCGGTCGAGCAAGCAGGCCAGAGGCGTAAGCGTGCCGGAGGCAAGAAGATCGCGATTAAAACGGTGTTGACCGTGCCGCTTAGGAGGATCGGACAACAGACTGGAGGTGGCCAATTTTAAAATTTAATTTTCGCTTGTTTACACGCATTGTGTCGAGCAGTGGGCAGCTCGCGGGCATTCTGCCAGCCCCGGAGCCCCGACACGACCGGGGTTTCCGAAGTTCCGAAGGGGATGCGATCCGGATTGCCCCTACCCATCGAGACACTTGGACGACCGAGCGACGACCCTCGAGCGCCCTGACCCGACCCACGTTACAAATTCTCTCCCTCGTCCAAATCCATTATTCCGCATCGAGGGCCACGAATGATTCTCGATACATTCGATTTTCGAGAGTCTCCGATCGCACGTAGATTATACCGCGGTCTGAATGGTCCAGCGAGAACGCGAAATTCGCTCCACTTACTTTATGGAAAACAGCGTCCACGGGAGCGAACAATGCGCGCGTCACGAATAAATTCTGCCTCGTTCCAGAGGCGCAAACATGCTTCCTCGGGAATATTTAAATTGGAAGCTGCTCAGCGAAAACCCGATTTCGCGAGCCCAGTCGTAAAACCGTATCGCTCCGATCGAAACAAGAATGATTTTATCGGATAATAAAATTGTTGCATATATAATGTCGAATGTTTTCGATCTCGCGAACCTGTTATGCGCGAACGCTACCGGGGTTAAATTATTGTTCCAATTATACAAAGTATCTTTAGGTTTATCGTTTAACTCTTTAGGGGTTATGTGAGGTCATGTTGTTCTGCGTAAGTGGACAAATTTTTTTATGAAATTTGTTATGAAAATGATTGACGAAAGTATTAGGTCTACCGGAAAGTTCTGTCCGTTTTTAGAGTAAAACAAAATAATGAATTTCTCATACCTTAAATAAATTTGATTGAACAGTATAATTTTAATCATTATTTATGATATCTTGCCAGCATGATTGCAATTTCTATATCATTTTTAACGAATGTGCGCATACTCGTTGAAACTTGTAACCGGAACGGACAAAACTTTCCGGTAGACCTAATAAAATTTGTTTAATATCTTATCGTTAATCTTTTTCAATTTAAGTATCGGAGAAGCGAAATGAAAAATAAAGCGTCATATAAAAACATTTTATTCTACATTATCGATTCCATTTTTCACGTAGAATCACCCCCTGCTCGCTAGTACCGCCAGTTAAGGGACACTATATACAAGATTCAGCTGTTTTATCCATATCAAACTTTCTTCTTGTATATGCTTTGGCAATTAGTAGTTATTATCCTAATTAAAAAAAATTAAAATTCAAGCGACTCATTTCCAATCTACACGACTCCTTACGAACCTCAACGTCTCAATGTATCCCTAAAAAGTTTCCAACTCCTGTTGTTTCGCTCCACTCGAATTTCAAAATAATAGATGCTTCAAGTCTCTCCCCAAAATCAGTCATTTCATACGCAACGATCCAGTAATATCTCGGTGGGTGTTTCCATAACTGAATACGAGCATTGTCTCGGCTAGGAGGTCGTTCATCGACTCTCCAGGTATGGAAAAGACACACACTGGGTATAAAACACGCGGTCCCAAAGCCATTCGATTCCCGGCCAGACGAGCACCCCGAAGGGTTAGGCATGTTGATGTTTATGTGTCTCCGTTATATGATTCATATTGGATGCCACGACGGCGGCCCCACAACAGGAGGAAGACTCAGCTCGCGGCAGTCGAAGAGAAGAAAATATGTCAGAAGTGATCCGAGAACCAGTCGGGGACCTCGACTTTCGAACGAACACACGCTTCTCCGTGGGTTCACTCTCGAGAAAAAAAGAATCCAAAACGAAAACAACCTCGACCAGGAGTTCCTTCCCGAACGTTCCGTATTTTTTTGTTCCGCGTGGTTTCGACAAATTCGGAAATTTACTGCCAAATACACCGGCAGAAAACACGACCGTATATTTTTCACGCTGATTTTATCGGGCGTTTCGCAACGTCGAGTTACGGAAACGTAAATGTAAAAATGTTGCATGTCGTGGGCGTAAACACGGGAACAGTTTGAGGGGTTACGACACGGACGATGCGCTGGAAAAACAAGTAACTTTCGGAATTTTGTTTTGAGAACTGGTACTGGTGATGTTGTCGAATGTTTATGCATTACGTAAAAGTACATTAAACTCGAAATGTATCAACGAGTCTGAACGTAAGGTGGCATTTAGAGATTTTTAACAAGCTGATGAATAATGCAGCATTTGGATACCGTATGCAGATTGGAAAATAAAATAGCAGTTAGACGGTTTTATTTAAAAAGGAGATGAACTTTTGTAAAATATTTATGTATCACATGAAAGAAAATTGATTGCAAAACGAATCTGCTCAATTTTATTACGAAATTTTGATTTACGTAAAAGGCGTGACCTGAATTAAATAAATTATAATAAAGGAACAAGGAAATTTCGTAATTTGCATTAGTGTAGCTATCGTTAAGCATAAGAATTATTTTTGTTGAACAACGTTTCGTGTTATGATCAAATGACCGCAAAATATAGGCTACAAATTGCATCGTTCAACTCAGGAAGCGTCAACTCAGATATTTCGTAATATTTGAAACTAATTTGATGCCACATCACGCTTTTTCTTTCGCAGCAACTACTTTTCGGTTGGCTAATTAATTAGACAGGAGTTGAGCATTAAAATTCTTCTGGCAATTAAGACCTCAATGTTCTAGAGTCTCGCTAACGCCGTCGGTGTTCCGAGCACCCATAAAAATTCTCAAATGTAAAAACGGTTTCAGCGATTTTTTATTGGTGAATATTCTATGGGGCTAACATAGGAATAGTATTCATATTAATACCGAATAAAATTAATGTATTAGAAATTACGTTATTGGACGAATCATTGAACTCCATCCTCGGGAATTTAAATATATAATAATAATAATAATAATAATTATTATTATTATTATACTTTATTTACGGGCAATCTGCCCTTAATATCAAATACAATGTAATAACAATCAGAAAGAATGGAGACAATCACAGCATATCATAATGTATAAATCCAAAAATATATAGATGGTGATAGTGATCGTTTTAATTAAGTAGATCGAAAAAAAACACCTAGATGATCACATAGTGATAATTTTACTAAGAGTACTACACCATCGAAAGCCACTATCACTTATTGATAAAAAAATTAAAATTTGAAAAAACAAAGGTCACAAAGCAATTTGAATTGGAAATTCATTAATTAACTCCGACCTTCATGTAGAGAATTCCCGAAGTCTCCAACGCAATGTGTTAATGTGTTTCATGGTATCAATCATTACCATGAAAAAGGTTCAAAATAAAATCGCAATAATTCGTCCAGATGTACTCGCCAACAGAAGCACGGGAAACTGTACTTCTACAAATCAACTACTCTTGTATCTCCAGGAGATATTTAAGACGGATGATTAAGGTGATTAACGATTCTTGCCCACCTCGAGCTCGCATATTACCACGATTCCGTTTCTTTTATAGGGAACGACGCGTACGAAGTATAATAATATCGAAAAATGAAGTCATTTTGGAGCAACGCGCAAGCATCCTTGCAAAACCAGCGATAAGAAAGGAGCCGCCGGCACGCGCGACAAATGGAAAAAGGCGCGCCAGGCACGAAACTAATGGGACGGGATCGGAGATGACGAATCGATCGCAGTTTGTCACGATCATCGATCGGGATCCCGGAGCTCGTTATCATTGAACGCGACGCGCCAGTTCTGCCCCTTTTATTCGTCCCAGAGACGAAAGAAGCGACGAGCAAAAGGATCGGGGCCCGATCCTCTCGGTCCCCATGGCGCTGATCTAGTCCCGGGCAGTTTTTGCAACATGCTCGAAGAGAACCGGGCCAGAGACACTCGCTTTCCAAATAACATCGTTTCAAATACCATTTCGAAAAATACTCGATCTCGTTTCGCGGTTCTTTCATTATGTATGAGTGGAATTTTGAATTTTAAAGAGCTGACAAATATAGTCGAGTTCGACACGTGTAGATCAAGAAATGCTTGGCTATATAGAATATTCAAGTAATTACGTCTGGGCAATTGTTAGTTTCGTGTTACGATCACATGAAAGCAAAATATAGGCTACAAATTTCAATATTCAACTCTGAACCTACACAAAGATAAAAGAATTCTGTATGTTCAACGTCGGCGGGACTAATGCATCTTACAAAACTTTCCTTGCATTGCGTATTTACTCTCAAATGTATAACTTTACCAAGTCACAGAAAACGTTTCTCGCCAACCAGATCGAAACCACTACAATTATTAATAATAAATAGTTCTAGAAACACGAGTTATGTCCAATTCTGATCGAATACTCTCCTCCCTCCAAATACTTTAAAGACCGGAATGTCATTTCAAGCAGCCGTTTCTTGTTTTCAATTTCAAATAAAATTTGCACAAGCCCGAAGCTGACGTACCATTGGCCGTAGCATAATTTCGCCATTCGTTTCGACGTCCAGCTATTTCGTGGAGCGTTGCACTGTGAACCGAGCGGAATAAAAGCCACCGTGGAAGAACGATCGCCTTCCACGAAGGGGAACAGGAACATGGGAGCAGGAACAGGGGACGACGAACGACGGAGAAGAGCAGAAGAACAATCGCCGTCCATTTTTCAAGGGGTCCTTCGAAAACGACAGAAAAGGATTGGCACGAGAAAAAGTCGCTTTTTCGTCGAGTCCTAATGTGCTGCCGTCTTTACGACCTCGAAGGAGACTCGAAAGAACAGCGAGGATTAATCGAAAGCGCAGCTCTCGAAAATCGAACCACTCGTTCGGAGACTGTAATGTTCCTTTTGGGAAGATATCGCATCAGAACACAGATGAATATTAATTCAAAGAAAAACGTGTGGTTATGTAAAAACTGTAGTTATGTGGTTTATGACCCTGGTTTCGTCGTTAAGAGTGAATAAAAACGAATTTCCGTTAATTTTATTACTAAACTGTAGATGTTTATGTAAATTTATATCTTTATATACATAGACGAAGAACAGAAACATAAATTAAAGCATGTTTTAGCATGCCTTCTAAATGTTGTAACATGTGTTTGAAAAGTATTAATATATAGGAGCTCGTGTCAGTTAGGATTTTAAAAAACAGCGCTTGCCAAAGCGGATGTCATTGTCAATTTAGACAATTCTTTTCGCTAATTTTTTTCGCTAATTTTTTTGTACAAAATTTCTACGAAGTAGGCGACAATAACTAATTCTCATCATAGCTGCATTTAGAGATTCCAATTTTTTAAGATACGTCAATCGTATCAACTTGAAAATTCGATTTTTGGTCTAAAAATTGTCCACTTTTGATGTATAAAAATATTGTAACAAGTATCAACAAAACCTTATGTCCAGCAATAGTTTTATTCATTTACTTTAAAGGAATACTTCATTTGTCTGTTTCAAATAAAAATTGTCTAGACATTTCTGTTGATACAAACATTCTCTTTCAAAACCCTAACCAAATCAAACCGCTGTACCTCCGTTACCCTAAGAGTATTCGCAACGCAATTACCAAGAATTCTCGCTAAAGGTGTACATTTTAAAGTGCCTATACCAATCATCCGATAAAATCAAAGCCGTAAGCGACAAAAATTCTCAAACAAGCGACCATTCTTAACCATCCCAAATATAACCCCTTAATCGTCCAGCTCCGAAAATCGAATGTCTCATTCCGTGGGGCACAGTTCTGTTATTAGGGAAAAATTGATGCTGCCGTTACGGGGTACCACGGGTCCGTCGATTTAATTGACGTAAAATTGGAACGAAAAGATTGAAATCTCTGGAAATCGATGCTCGACTGGCGATGGAAAGGACAGGCCACGAAGACGCTCGTTCCCGATCGACTTTACGAGGCTATCATGTTCCGCGATGAAAACATTCTCGCCCGGAATATTAAGTATACTCCTGGTTAATAATAACCTTCCATCCTCAGCTATTGATACGCATTGCTCGATTACAGCTTCATGACGCGTACGCTCGGGTATTACGTTGGAATTTTACATTAGACCGCGAATCGACGAGGTTCCCTTCCACGTCGATGAAAAATAAAAACCGAGGGTATCTCCAGGCCGCCAATTACCCGATCTCGTATAAAACGTAACGATAATTCAAGTAACCTTCTCGTTTTTCAGGACTTTGTTTCTTACTTTTACGCAGAACAATTCGTACGAGGATCGAGCGATATTCGATGAAGTGGTGATGGGAAACTCCAGTGTTTTGATTAGAAACGTTTATCTCCAAAATAAGATAATCTCGTTGAGAGATATTAACTAATATTTTTCTCAATGACTCGATCACTCTTTGCGTTATTAATTCAAAGAAAAATGCCTGGTTATGTAAGAACAGTAATTATGTAGATTATGACTGAACGGGTGGGTGCGAGCAATCTTCTATTCTGACCTTTGAGACGATAAAACAGCTGTAGGAGATGACAAAGAAAGGAACTTTTGAGGAGACATTTGACCAATTATAGAGTACATGGATACATTTTGTATGTGTCTATGAGACCCAGGCACGTAATATCCAAGTATGATTAGATGTACGAGGGGATATTCTAGTCTGAGCTTTGAGACTAAACCACTTTGAAAACTACAGGAAAAGTGATGCGCTACGATAACTGTAACAGGATGTCGCGAGTGTATTCCGGTTCCCGCGCATTATCATCGCCTTTCGCACGGGACTGCTACGCAACATTGTTCTAAAGGACGATCTAGATCATCTCATTGATTACAAATCAGAGACTCCGTTACGCGTTTACATACCGTGAAACAAAGCTCAAGATCGCTCTACGGAACTTTACGTAACAAATGTACCTAAGACAATATTATGGTTGTTTTAGTAACAGCATAGTTTATATAATTAATGAATGGTTTCTTTAATTATGTTGTATGATACATTATTCGTTTCGTACTCCTTGCGTAATACGTAACGATAATAAATTAATAAAGATAAATAATCCAATTTTGTTTTATTTTATTTATGCAGAACTCTCCACATCTGGAAAACGAAACCTACAAATGTTTCTGTTACTGTAAATGTTTTCAAATTATTTTCAATCTTGAAAACTGAGTTCGGATAGCATTGATACAGTTCAATCATCCCAAATAGAATAAATTTTGATAAAATGTCGAAACTAGCTTTCCATTAATTAAATAGACTAAAATTAACGACGAGTATCTCGAAGAATTTTAATTCGATTAATAATAATCATCAAATAGCTACGATAATTTTAGAATGTCCAGTAAGTCGATAGATCTCTCATTGCAGTTTTTCGACCCTGGCAAAATTCCTAATTCGCTGCTTTAATCGCGCACTCGAGCAACAATTAATTCCGCGTCGGGTGTTGTCTGTCCGCAGTCATGACGTAAACGGATGCACTGCGCGTAAAGTAAGAAGTATAACGCCGGATTAACGTGGCTAATGGAACACCAGCACAGGGCGCTTTCCCACCGTCGTAATTGCCTGAATTGGTTGGACTCGATAATCGTTATGTCAGATGACTCCCGACGATCAACTTCCCCGTTGGAGACACACTGCTCTTCGCAAAATTTCGTTCTCACGTGAACGAGGAAAAAATTTGGACGTTTCAATTACGTATGTACGCGGTTTAAATTGAGCCAACACGTTTGTCAGATGTCAGGGGTAAAAATAAAAAATAATTTGTAGAAACACTAATCCTTAGGATTAATGTAAGAATAAACACAATTAAATATGATATCGTTGACATTTTATACTTAATTCTGTTTATTCCTACCATATTTGAATATACAAAATGTACCACGATACATTTCAAGTCGGACCAGTAATAAAGGTATCATTGGTAAAAAAAAAATCATGAAGAGGTTCCTAACAACGGAGTGCGATTTTTTACCAATAAATAATTTCTACCTATTTACTCGAATAAATAAAAAGATTGTTCCGTATTTCCATGTGATTTTTAAAAGGAAATAGATAGATAAGGTGGGAAAAATAGGAAATATTACACGTGTTCGAACAATGGAATCGTTGCAAGCAGCGTGCGTTAAGTAATGAAAGAGAAACAAACAAAAACGTGGAAGTGAGAAAAATAATTATTACAAAGGCACCGATTTGACGAGGTTCCCTTTCACTAGCTCTGTTCCGCGTGCAACTGCATATTAATGTCACACCTTCGGGCGATCATAGTGGAAACACGGAATGCGTTGAACGATCAGTAGCGTTCGTACATTTAACGTGAATATTATTCGCAAATCACCACACCAGCATGTGCACATTAACGGTACCGACCTATTAACTTATCCAAAAACAGAAAATATTTTTCCGCTGATAACGCTTTTCTAGATAATAAAAATTTCTTGCATTCTCTGCTATTTTTGTGTTTCACAATTTTTCTAGAAATACTAGTGTTCCATACATTACTTGAAAATATCTAAATAATATGTCGATATTCTCTCTTGCATACTTGTAGAAGCAACAAATACTATGACGAAGGTTACACTCTTCAGCAAGCAGCTGGTTCATTATACGATTAATATTCCTATGAGTTCCTACTAAAAGTTGACTTAAAAAACAGCTAAGCTTAATACCAAATCCAGGGAATGTAAATCATGACAATAAACGTCATGTAAATTACACGTCTCAATCGCAGCACAGTAGTTATATTACTCCTACATCATCAGAAGCATATTTTTCTCATATGTACATTTTTTGGTGTTGTACGAAAGGAAAATCTAAATTTTCCAGCATCATGATTCTAAAGAATGCGTCCAATGTGCACAAAAGCTCGCGCTAGAAGGTAATG
Source organism: Hylaeus volcanicus (assembly GCF_026283585.1). Taxonomy (NCBI): domain Eukaryota; kingdom Metazoa; phylum Arthropoda; class Insecta; order Hymenoptera; family Colletidae; genus Hylaeus; species Hylaeus volcanicus. Next base: position 11,662,601 of record NC_071983.1, on the reverse strand, counting down.
CATCGCTAGGTAGATCATTGATCCACGCCCGACTGAAAAACCTGGTAGACCTTGTTGCCTGGTTGAAACGATTGAGCGATAATCATCCTACGCCTACAACATTTTGAGGGATTATAAATAGCAGACGTGCGACCAATGTGACGTAACGATAATTAAACAGTCATTGGGCAACGATGGGATTAAGCCATCAATTATTCCTTTTAACGACAGTGTCGAAAGCTGTTGCACGAGGTTCCAGTCAATTCGATTCGTAACACCGTGGCGGATCACTCGAAATTTACGATCTTCCCTTCTGTTAGCTCGTGGAAATGTGGAGCAAAGAAACGAGAGGCTCATTTACATCGTTCAATCTTGGGAGTAGTGTAACGGAATTTAACCTTGACAGCTTGATCGCGATCGACGCGGTTTCGCACCATTAATCATCACTGTCTCTCACACGTTCAATTTACCTCGTCGATACGCGTAAATTGTGTTTATTTGAAGTATGACGAAGCGAACTAGCCGTGCGGTACACAAGATGGCAGAAAAAAAAACAAACTGAGAAGTCGGCCATTTCGTATTTACCACGCAAGTTTTCACAGACGGAACGATAAATAACTTTCGAAGGGCGCGTTGAATGTCGTCAGTTAGGACATATTCTGTCGTTGAATTTTGGTTTATTAAATGCTGAAAGTGCTGTCCATTTAGTTTCGTTTCGTTTAGCGGCATTCATTTATCACTTTTCGCGTGGTTGCTCGAATTTTTGTCGATATTCGACAAATCTCCGAGGTACGACCATCGGAGATCCTTTTTGCATTCTTTCGTGTCGTGGAAACTATAACTTGTTTATTTTTAATTATTTTCCTACGTGGCAAGCAACATCAATTTTCAACAGAAAATGTTACAGTGAAACGATCTAAATAACTGTTATTTGTTTCTAGACCAAGTACATAGAAATACAAAGATTTATCCATTGTTCCATTAAAAAAATAGAAATAAGATATTAGGTACTGGAGAAAGTTTCTGTGATTTTTTATTAGGAAAGAACTATTCGCAGAAAATAAAAGATGTTGAATAGCATGTTTGACATCATCCTTCAATGACTACAGAATTGCTATTTTATTTTAAAAATCTAAATAAAAATTATTTTGATATTATTCAGTACATGTGTAACAGACGATAACTAGCCGATCTTCGATTAAATCAATTGTTTTCGAACAAAAAATTGTTGAATATAGCTGTATGATTTTCACGCATCCAAGGTGACTTGCCCCCTTAAATAAAATAATGGTTTCAAAAAGTTCTCATGTGCTGTATCTGTTCATGTATCTGTGCTGTAAAAAGCAACAGCATTTTTTCTAATACCTAATGTAATGTTAAATGTCCTATCCTCGAACGACTAAGAACGTTGATCCCTGTATTTGGGTACACCCAAAACAGTTGTGAGGTTTCATATGTACCATGAGAGGCTCTGGGAACCCTACGAAACTAAAATAGAATTCTGTCGTTATCCCTAATAGTTTTCGAAAAACTAACTCGTAAAGATTTATATGAACCACCCTGTACAGAACCTGCTTGATGAATATAACGATTTCCACGATCTCGCTTGCGTATCTTACAATTAGTGACAGGCTGAATATAAACGGCACACGATAAATAATTCACCAATCTCCGTAATGATCTACCACTCGACTATCCTCGCCTAATTAATCTTTGCGTCTGGATTATCCAGTTCGTCCCGATTTGATCTTCCTTTTGAACGAAACCTTAAAGGTACGACTGTTTTATATAATGCAACGTACACTAAGAAGCAAAGTTGAACATACTCACGGAATGTTAAAAGGAATTTTATTCAATGCTTCAATATAGATTATGAAAAATGGGATAGGAGGTATTATGTGCAATGAAGTTGCTTCATAACCAAAATATTTTACATTCATATTACTATCATTAAAAGAAACGAATATAATTCTAATACCACTCCAATTTCATTTGTGATCCTACATGTATAGGTGTACTCAAAAGTTCATTAAATAATTCTATGTACCTCTTTATACCATTTCCAATTTCATTAGCAATACTATATGCGTATCATACAATACATATACCGTCATTTGTAGTTATAATTTTCTCAGTTATAAATGGATTAAATAATTTTCCACCTATTTTAAACATGATCATTCCCTCATCGTGGTCAAAAACATGGACGTGGAAACGTGGAAAAATTTACTTCGTATCGTTTGTAAAACATGACATCAACATTCATTAAAAATACAAACAAGCAAAACTACTACCTATCAAAAATACTACCTATTCCTCCTGACAGTCGCGTGCATCCCCGAAGGAAGGGTTCGAACGCACAAATGTAAGACATCCTGACGTGCACGTGTCGCGTGTATGGCGAGCAGCACCCATAATCCATTCGGACATTATCCTCGCGACGTACTCCGGGCCTCGCGACTACCTCCTCGACCAGTTAATCAAACTATATCGCGCGATAACCGTTCTGGATCTTAATCACAGCCAGATTTTGCCGCGGAATTGCGAGCTGCTAGATGTCACAGATTTACTACAGCCAAGGCACTCTGTGATCCTCCTATCGGACACAGTCCCTTGATTCTAACAGCGCGTCTCGAAGATTAATCTGACACGCTGACGCCTAGGAATTCTCGTTAAAAGTTTCTACGCAACGACTGTCACTGGCCACGCGAGGTACTGGTCCGTGGCATGAGCCTAAGCGTGACGTGTACGAAGGATGCTTAGGACGTCGAGGCTTCTGCCGCTTTATTTCCACAAGGGTGTTACCAAATCGTATCAAGTAGTATAATATACTGTATGCAAGAAGCGAATCTTGAGACAGGGTATCACCCAAAATTCAAAGGATATTCAACTTTTGCGAAAAAGGGGAGAAATGAAAATTACTCGAGCAGAGTAATTCCGTTAACGCTAAATGTGTTCCATACCAACGTACCTATTTCTACCTATTCCACCTATTTCTACCGTAATTGAATAAATGACTAATCTCAAAGACGCTTCTTTTCGTTAGATATAAACATACTTCACGTGGTACTAAATTGAATGATCCATGAAACGACTGTATGTAATTCATGCATTGCATATAAGAAATATATTCAAAAGGTAGAGAACGGTTCTTTGACCTGTTGTGGTAGATTTAGTGTTAAACGCCAATTTCGAAGCAATAGTAATAGCAATAGCAATACCAACCTCATTTTCAAACAGAATATATTTATCAAACAGCCAATCCCTCGAATTTTAAGATTACAGATCGAACAAGTGTCATCCCTTAAAGAAAACAGGTTCAGCTCACTGGGACTACTGTGATAAGAAGATTACAACTGACAACATGATGTACGAGTGCAGCAAAGTATAGTTACAGAGGCGAAAGTACAACTTAAACCCAGAGATAGATTCGATATCACAGAAATATGTGCAAAGCACCGTGAACTATTTAAATGACACAAATCTCTACAGTAGTATCTAGTTTCACTAACTAAAGAAAATATGAGATTCTCGTATGCTTTTTCAATCAATGAAGTTGTTTCGTAGCATTCATAGATCATACGTATTCTTTCGTTATGAGTTCAGATACATATCTATCGATTTGTATTTGGTTTCTTTTCCTCTTTACAGACTTTCCAATTACCTTCAGCGAATAGAAACAAATAATCAAGAGAAGAAATCCTAACAAATATTTACCCAATACGTGGAGTTCCACATCACCGTTTCATGCTCGCATTTCTTGTGACTTTAAAGTAAATTGGTTCTGCGAGGAACAAGGAAATTAAAGCATGCCATGACTCTGAAATATTTTTCGCCGTTGGCAACAACTTTCCTTCATGTTTCAGGAAGCAGACTTCGTTACGGTAAAAGTCGGCGGCGACTTCGAGTCGATGAAGAGATCAACACATTTTCAGACGCCATTAATTTCGACGAAGTGTAAATCGACCTGGCGATAACGAAGCAACCGGAACAGATAGTAATCAAACGGGACCAAGTCTGGCGAATACGCCCCGTGAGAAAGAAGTTTCCAGCCCAATTTCAAGATGACGATGCGACGCGACGCGACGCGACGGTTTGCTTGTCCAATAAGCGTCTCTCTCGCTCCAATTCGTCGCGTAAATTGATCAGTTGATTTCGATAACGATCCTCCGTGACTGTTTCACCTGGTTTGGGTAGGTCGTAATAAAGCAAACCTTTCGTATCCCATCGAATCCGAGCAGCGAAATTTCTTTTGCGTTGACATCAGATTTTGCCAATCTGTGTCCTTGTTAATATTATTCAAAATAGTGCACTTAAATTATTATACCACTTTCTTTTATGGTTTCCTTGGTATTACACTAATATTTCACAAGTGAGGATAATTTCTCGAGGCAAATAGAACTTATATTCACGAATTTAGAAGCAGGTGCAAGTTGCATTTAAATTATTACGATGTTTGCTTTTATGATTTCCTTGGTATTATACTTGTAATCAAGTTAGAAACTAATTGAAATAGTTCCTCGAAGCTAATAGATCTTGTGTTACAGCTATAAATTTTATTTCTTATGAATATAATTCAGCACATGTTCAAGAATGACAAGAAAATAATCAAAAATAACCAATTAGTATCATTACGTGCACTAGAAAAGCTATAAAGAGTATATTTGAGTAATGTTTACCATCCAAAGGAAATCTGTCCTCTTCCCCTTAAATTGTATTTTTCTGGCTACGATTCTATCAGTTTCAAATTTAGATGATACGAAATTCTGATCAACGATGAATCAATCCTTCCAAAATATTCTAAATTTGAATTCCTTCTAGTTCTGAGATACAATGTTCCAAAATTGTACACCGCGAATGTCCATCAGCAGAAATCAGGTATGATAATAGCGTCTCTTACCAGTAGCCGATGTGAATTTAATGAGAGTGTCGAGGGTGATCTACATACATTACACACTGTATAAGAACTATAGATAATTGCACGTAAATGATAGAGTCGCTATATGCGAAAAAAAGAGCGAGGTTAAGTAACGGTTTTCCATGTCGCGGCATAAAAAAGAACAGATACTGTATCGCGAACGAGTACTTTCGCAAATGGTCATGACACGAGAAGAAAAGGATTCTTGATGTCTTAGGTAATTTCAGTGTTGCCAGCGCACTTTTTTTACAAGGTCCAGAAAATGGAGTCAACAATTGATTTCATTTTGAAGATGTCCTTAAGAAATTCTTTCATCGAATTATCCTCGTTCGTGATTATTAATTAGCATACACTGCATTCGACTTGGGAATACAAAAATGATCTCCAAGAAGATAATAAATTTGTTCGGAAAATGATTCTATCAGTTTGTGAAAAAAATTCAATTAGTAGTAGTTCTACATACTCGTTTAATTAAACACAAAAAATAACAAAAACACTCAACTATACGGATATGCGATACAGAAACATGAAACAAGTACTCCCAGGCCTGCACACCCACTGAAAAAGAAACCGAACAAAAACAACCACATCTCGACACAGAAAAATTCAACGAGTAATCTCGACTGTACGCTTCACCAGCGTCACCTCAGGCATCCCTAATTCCCCACAGCGACCACCGACGTTCCTCGCGAGGACCCAGTATTCCGTCCACGTAAACGGTGTTCATTCACCGAATATCCAACGATAATTCAAAGGTTCGAGATCCCGATGCGTATCAGCATCCGACGCGAGAAACCAGCCTCGGCTCGAGCCTCTCTGTATGCTCGACGCGCAAACGAAGGATCCTTAATGGTCCTGGGGATCGTAGGCCGCGCGCATCGTCCAGCGAAATTCGAAAATCCTGCGCTAAACATTCGTGGCACGTAGTTATCGGTCACTCGGTGACCGTAGAAAACGAGTTCTTCGAATTGCACGAGATCTTCGCTCCCTCCCCCATCAGCGTCCTCTATCTTTTTCTTTTTCTTCCCTCGATCCGCGGAAGAAACGGACCAAGCTTCACGACCAGCCTCGCCGACCCGGTTGACCTCGTCTAGGCTTCCCTCGTTGTGTGGAAACGGTTCCGAAGGCGAGCTCTACGATCTACGAAGTAACCCTGTCTCCAGGTCGGTCTACGTGACGCATTTCCGAGCACACTTTGACCACACTGGCCATGAATATAATATCAGGTCATCGCATAAGTCTTCGTACGATTTGTTGTTGGCCACATTTGAATAGATTTTTGCCAATGAAAATGATTTCTTTATTAAATTATATCGTTCCTTTGTTTTCTATCATTTTTTCCCACGACTCTGGTAGCACTCGTATCCCTTTATTAGAAAAACTGTCAAGCTTATTATTAAAAAAACGAAACAATCTGATATTTGCTAAATTTGATAAAAGCTGTATATTGTACCATGGTGTTTTTCTTCATTTGTTCCATATTCCATTCAATCTCTTTTTCGATGAGCATCGTATCCGTGTAACGAAGTCGTGGTGCAAGACTACTTTCCCTTTATTTAATGGAATAAAATTTCGTTGCTTTTTCATTGTATTCATTTGTGGGTTCGGTATATGATGTTACATGAATATTTTCGATGATTTCATAGTTACTTTTTTCATTCATGTTATTACAGTCATAAAGTCGGTTTATATAACGCGGTGTTGCAAGGCGTTTATAGATACGAGGTTGAGAGGTTCTAGTATTCCGTAGGCTTCGAAGTAAGTAACCCTGTCTCGGTTCCAGGACTACGTGACGTATTTCCGAGCACACCTTGGCCGGGTATGAATATAATATTGTGACAACCGTGGAACAAGGTTGTGAGAAACACCGATGTTCTTCGTTAGATTACTTTCTTCTGCTCCGGGTTTCAAGGTTAACGACGCCTGGCGCAACGGATCTTGATAGCATTAACATACGCGCCCGATCGCTGCCGCGCCGCGCCGCCTTCAATTTTCTGCTCCCCGGGATGGAAAAACGCGAGCGGGAACTCGACCACCGTGTAATTCAATTGAGTCGCCTCGTTGCTGTCAAACTGTGCAATCAGAGTTTCGACTCATCCTTGAACGTGGCTTCTTCTTTTATGGACAACGTTGACCTGCGATGACATGTTGCGGATACGTTCACCAGGTCATTTTAAAAGCAGAAAATTTCATGTAGGGTGTAATCGGTCTATTTCTCGTGGTGTTGTCTGACCATGAGTTCATTGGTAAGAAGATACTTAAGAGTAAACTTTCTTTCAAAGCTCGATATTGAAGTTGAAGGGGCGACTTGGAGTATATGATTCCGATGAATCAGGAAACGAAAAGAGAGCTACTTTTTCCTAATATTGGATGGTTCTTCGGTTTTGATTAGTGTACTTCGGTTTAAATTAGTCTCTGTGGAATATATTAGGTTGTCCAAAAAGTTCGTGTCAATTTTTAAGAAAAATTCAAAAACACGTCTGAATTTTAATATATATCTATTCAATTACATAGGTGCAATCTCGAAACATGTATATATAATACTACTATATTCGAATGCACATTTGATAGTAAAATAAAATTCAAATAATTCAATAAATTCAATAAATTAGGACAAATGCTTCAAATTTAAATATGAATATTTAAATGTTTGAGGATACAATACAAAGGAATAAAAATGAAACTTCGTCTGAGTTCAAATACCAATTTCTACCCTACCCATTCCTACCCTGCCCAACTTCATCCTCAACTTCCAAGATCCCACGACCCACCCGCGACAAAATTTATACGAAATTGCACGGGAATACAAGTTTGAAGAATTTCGGGATAAACCAGAAGACGATCGATGCAGAAATACCAGACAGAGATTCGAAGGTAAGGCATCTTCGGCTCGCGACCGAAGCCGTATCGCTGACGAGAACAAGGCGAGGTGAACAGGTGTGGACACATTCTGAAATTCCGCAGGGTGAATATCAGGTGCGAGTCTCAGCTAGAAGCCACGAAGAATTTGACCCAGCGGGGTCAATCGCTGCGAGGTCCAAAATTGCTGCGGAGGCCACGGTTTATCAAGAAACCGCTGCGGATCCATCCTGAAGGGCGAGGAACGGTCGAGTCCTCCTTTTGTCTCGCCTCCTCCGCTCAATTAAATTCTACTTCAGGGAGATCGTTTCATAAATCACATCCTGTCTCGTACACGCGCGCACAACTACCGACGACCACGTGCACTTTTTCTTTTCGCGCGCGTGGACTGTGATTGCTAGTCGCGAAAGAAGAGGCTTCTTAGGTATTAGAAAACCGAAATGAAATTTATGAGACTAGAGGGGGCCAAAATTACATGTCACGGGAGATATTTAAATTAGTCTTTGTGGCCAAAGATATTTTTTCGAAGAAGATTCAACGATTATTTTTATTAGATTGCAGCCTATCGAATCTGTGAAGTATATAATTATTTAACACTTGTAAGTAGTTACGTAGATTAGGTATTTGTCACGGAATATTTTCAAGAGAGGTTCCAAAATGTTGTCATACGTATCTACTATTTTTTATTCTGTATCTTACTAATGTATCAAATATAAACAAAAATTTAATTACAATAAAATGAATATATATCTAATTCCAGCCAGTTGTGATAATAGATTATTCAATTTAATCGAATCACCAGACTGATCATGCTCCTGTGCTAAAATGGTGAAAATTATTCAACAGAGCGTGCCCTTCAAAGGCATTCCTTTCAGCAGCCACCGATACCAGCTACATAGTATAATATAATTACACTTAATCGCGCCGATCCTACCAGCCATTATCGGCTGCACTCTCGATAGGGAATATTTCGTAGGAAGGATTCGATTAATTATCCAGCGATCAGGAGGCCACGTCGAAGCTGTCCTCGGCACAGAGGCGCGCCACGGTGCTCGCAGCCACCGATTCGACGTAACTATTTAATAACATAGTGGCTCGGTACCGGCACCACCTGGCGGCCAGGTATGCCACGTCAAAGTCTTTATTAGACCCAATTGAACATTATTACTTCTCAGGCGGCGTAACAGAGATAGAGGAGCGCGGCGAAGAGTCGCAGGGAGGAGACGAAGGGAACCATTTTGGTTCACCATGGTCACGCGGTCAGGTATCGAGACAGGTGAGGAAAGCTGCGCTTCTAGATACGCTCTCCTTAATGGCAGAGGACCCTAGTGGGATCCGTGTGTATGTATGTACGTCGATCCATACACGCGTTAACTGTGCAGCCATCGAAAAGGTTACAGGGTCCGCGAGCAGAGCGGATTAACGGCGTTAAATGGAATTATTGGGTAGTGGCTCGATCAACCCCTCAGCGATATTTATTAGCCGACTAAAGCGCGATTATTCCTGACCGACTACGAGTTTACCTCGTCCGCGTTAACCAGATACCGTTCAATTAAGCCCCTGGCCGCCAGTAACGCTCGTTTCTTTTTTCTTCTTTTTGTTCTGTAACCTTCGGTGGAAATATCGCAGCGACTCTTAGCGCTTCTCCAATTATGGGATACGGAATCGAAACAATATTGCCTCTGAAGAAGGGAAGCCAATGCGAGAAAAACATAGCTACATTCATGAATTAATTATTTTCTTTTTGAAAAACAATTAACCGAATAGAAGATCTGTATGTTGAGTAATCCTTATTTATATTTTTTAAATATTGGGCTGTCTGGAAAGTCCATGTCGATTTTTAGTAGGCGGCACAGGTCGGAATATGTCGGAGTGGCTGAAAACAAATAACATGTATACATTCCTTAAAAGGTGGAAAAGTTTTGTAGGACAAAATGGTACATATATAATTCAATAAATATACATCAAAATTCAAATATCCCTTCGAATTTCTCTTAAAAATAGGCACGAACATTCCGGTCAACCCAATAAAATAGCGATGCTGGAGCCATGTATGCAGTGTGCCATCGCTACATCCGTTATCGTGCGCTATTCATCGACCACGTAATAAAATACAACGCCAAATAGAAACTCTAACGCCCAATTTTCTGTTAAATTCAATGTACGAGTCCAGTATCGATTTTTACAAAGCGTCTCCGTTGGAATCGATAATAAAGGAAGCTTCGAAACTCGCTACGTTCATCGAGCCGCGAAGGGTCGACCTAAGGCCACGTGGTGGTAGCAGGAGGGGTGCAGCAGGACGAAGGGCATGAAAAAGAGAGGGAGATCTCGTGGATGACGATGGGGATCTCTTTTGTGGAGAGAAAAAAAGAAAAAAAGAAGGGAAAAGGGAAAAGGGAAAAGGGAAAGGGAAAAACGACGGAGGGGCATCGCGGAAAAGAAACGAACTCGCCAAAAACTGGTTTCGGCGGGGGACTTGAGGACGAAGCGACGCGGCGCGGCGCGGAACATAAATCCGCGCTTTGTTGAGATCGAGTCGAGATTAATCGGGGCCCAAGTCGAGCTGACTGCACGAGAGCAGATAATGTCGCTGGGTCCTACATTATATTGAATTATATCGGCTGGACTCCGCTGGATGTAAGTGTGCGCGTACACGAACTGCTCTGTCGTTTTGTTTCCATCGTCAGGAGCCGCGAGAAAGCTTTGTCGGCTGGACGAAATCGTCCCCTCGAAGGAGATTGCCCGACATCTTCATTTTTCTATCTTTCCTCCTCTCGAGCATCGCGTCGTTGGAAGATTAGATGCGGTACCGTCGAATTTCTCTCGCGAGACAGTTTAGTTCGGAGCATCTGTCCTTGTCAAAACCATTGGAGATGTATGTACTTATTTCGAAAACGGAGCATTTGACCCTTTCAGACCTAGCGTACATTGTAGTCTACGTTAACTTTCAAATTTAAAATAGAAAAAAATGATTAATAGGTTCAAAGACGTAACATCGATAATGATAACGAAGAGACTAATCAAGATAGCAGAACCAGCTATGAGACACCTCGGAAAATGTGTTACAGGAAAATTCAGAAACAACAACAGAAGCATATAAAAGGAAGACCATTTGGAGCAGTTATCATTTAGAGTTCATTATAAATCGAGTTCATTCCAAGTCTACAAGTATAGCAGGTCAATATATGTATAATCGTCAGCGACGATCATAATATATTGTGTTAATTTGCACTGTTGCAGTTACTTAAGTTCGTTCATAACAAATATCTTTTCTAAAAAACGAATTCGAGATCGATATTCGTAACAAAGTACAATTCATAGAAATCCTCTGCGAAAGATCTAGCCACTTCAAATTCAAAAATATGTACACTTCTACATTAATCAGATTGGGAACGGTCTGTATCACCTTGGGACATGATTCCCTTTCTCGTTTTCACTTTTCGTGACTCGCCGCTCCGGGATGATTTTCGAAACGTGTATCAAGACTGAAAGTTACAAAGACGTCTGAAATGGGACAGCGCGCGCGGCGCGTTGTAGCCGCGGGGCGAGACAGAAATGATTTTTTGAAGCAACGCAACGTCGAATTACGAGCAAATCCGTAATGGGCCGTGGGATCGACTCGATGAATCCTCGTTGTTCGACGTCGTTATGCGCTCCGCGTTCCAGCGTCCGTGCTCAATCGGTAATTGCGGCAAAGACGAATGACGCTACCGCGGTTCTCTGGGCCCTCATCACCACGCTCGCTGGTCCGCGACGATATTTCGAGAGGTCGATGCGACGCGACGTGCCTGACCATTCCCTTTTTCCTCCCACGAATCGTTAATGACGACTTTCATACGTCACGAACGAGTACGCGACCTATATACTTCTTAAAATCAATCAGCTATTAATAGTAGTTTTACTGCAATTTTAGGGGGACAGCTTATTGTATGTATCGTAATAGAGAATTACTTTTATTGATAAATTAGTTTGCCCCTTTGTCATCTAATTAGAAAAATATAGCTGTATATATATGACATATGTATATGCATATGCACTCATATACGACCTCGGTAATTTTAGTGTTAACCGCACCCTAATATCGTCTATCTTAATTCAAATTGTCGTCGATAGAAAAAACAAGTGATATTTTCAAATGTTAATACACCTATCCCACGATTATATCTCAAACCTTGTCTTACTCCCTATCATTTGTTAAAATATTTAAGTAACCAAATACGTACATCATCCTCATCCTCAACGATACTTTCCACCTCTTAAACATTCATTTCAGCCAAAAAGATATAACACTTCTTTACAAGACTTTTCGAGGAGTCATCGCTCCACTCCACCAGGTACATTGTAATTTTTATGCGATACTTTCCAATCCAAATTAGCTTCGTATTTCAGAAAATATATAGTATATCGTCCCCATATATAATAATTTCCCCCCTTCGACACGAACAATTCTTAAATATTCGACACAGTTATTGGAAAGTCGTTCGTATTCCAGAACGGGGCAGTAAATTTCAAATTAAAACGAAATTTAGAGGTATAGCATTAATAACAAAATGCAGGTCAAAGATGTGTACTGTGTAATTATGCGACATAATATCCCATATTTCGAGCAAACTCCAAGATTCACTGTGTCCGCGAGGTTTAAGATCTCGACCGTGCTCGACCGTACCTTGCGAAGTAAAGCTCCGCGGCAAGATTGCAATCTCAGCTGTCGGTGATAAAAATTTATGCTAACTACAAAGCGGTAGCGATACGCATCTCTCAGAGGACTAGGGAAACTTGGGCGAGTGTGCAAGAGGGAGAAACCAGTGCTTCCCAACAGGTGTCACCGCAAAACAATAGGTAATTAACGAATGGAAACGCTTTGTTTTTTCGATTGTACTATAGAGAGTATTCTTGTGTCATTTGCTATCATCTACTTCTGTGAATAAGTATTATCAATTAATGGTACGTGTAAGATTTAAATAGCAAGCTTTCTGAATACTTTTAAGAATTTTGGAGTATTTATACGAATTGTAGAATGGATTTTTTTTTTAAGCTTTAGTATGATTCAAACTACTATAAAATTATTATGCAATTGAATGTACAAAAGTGAGACAGAGTAAAGTCAATTTATTTAAGAGAAATTCTATTTTCGAATATATTGTTTACTAATGATTCTACGTTTCGACATTACTTTAAGTTCTTTTCCGAAATAAACATAAAATGTACGATTCATGGTTAATGTAAGATGAACCTTAAATATTCAGGAAAAGAATAAGAATAAGTATCAAGGTTAGATATAAGTTTGTTATTTTATTGATACCATTTTTAAAAATATATATTTTAAATATATATATATCTTAATATTGCTACTGAATACTTTTCTCTTCAGAATTATGTTGTCTCTATCGACATGGCAAAAGATTGAGTATCGTCAATTTCGAATATTCGTAACTTGAAATCAAATGTATGAAATACCAAAATTCGAACACAAACTTTACAGATAAAAGTCTCTGTTTACATCTTATGCAGAGAAAGCTCGCATAAATATTAATTAATGTTTCATTTGCAAAACGAGTTCATTTAAGGAAATATGTTTGTAATTCCACTATCTACGTGCCGTGACATAATAGAGTTGAGAAACACTGGAGGAGACGTATTTAGCGAGATCTTCGCCGCCGGAAATTGAGTCGCGGCGTGTTTTATCGAAAGCTTTCAAAAACCGACTTCGGGAGCGCAATTTACATTTAAAGGAGATGTGTAAAATGCTGGGCGAGGCCCCAGTTAACGATGTCGTTCGACTTACTTGTAAGATCCGTGAATGTTCGTGCAGGAGCCGTATTTGCACGGGTCCCTGTCGCATTCGTTGATGTCGTCCGCGCAATTCGGCCCCGTAAAACCTGGTGCGCACGTGCACTTGTAGCTGTCCTCCAGCGACCGACACTCGGCCCCGTTTCTACATGGCGACGAGGCGCAGTGGTCTTGTCGCTCGCAGTGCTCGCCTGAAATACAAAAAAAAACAAGATTTAAGGCGGCATTCTATTGTAGTATGAAACATCAATTCTTAGCTATTTTTGGGGACTTTTCTCACTTTAAATCCATAAAACATTGCTTACGGGATACGCAATTATGCATATAGGTATATTTAACGTATAGTCGATTGAGTGAGCAGTATTTTGTAAGCTTGCAGAAAGAGGTGAACTGTGAATTTTGCTATAACCTTCGTATTTATCAATGTTTTATGATACAATAGTAAGATATACAATAATATATAATATAATTTCTCTTCGCGAATATTCGAATATTTGTTTATATTTACAGTATCCAAAATGGCAGAAAGTATAAATTGTCACGGAGATAGAATAAATCATGATTAAAAATGTAATAATAGTAATATGTAATTTTTATATGATCCTTTCCAGAAGAAAATCTTTCATTTTTGTTTTATGATAATTATTACTGTTTAACAAATTTGTTAGGAAATTGATTATTGTATAGACCTGTTTTAATTTTTAATTTATTTATTGATACGGCCTCGTGTTTATTATCCCGAGGTGATAAATGCGTACGACTATATTGCGATACATTTTATTTTCACTATCTACAGTTTCTTCATAATAATTCAGATATATCTGTAATTGTCCATTTTTATCATTTCCTGTAGGTTCCAAAATATTCGAAACATCTTCAAATTTATGAACAAACAAATGATTAATATATTTACTAAAACATTTCTCAAACAGAGATCCATCATACACTCACGAAATTGTCGCAATTTCTATCGGAGTACAAACGTAGCTGTTTACTGCGAATCGAGGAGTATACATCCCCTTAATTGCTGTTAACGAGCGTCTTGCCGGGGATGGATACGTGACTGGCTCGAGTGTTTCGCGATCCTTACGATCCTCTTCGATAAAGATCACTGGGAAGACAAGGATGAATCTGCTTGGTATTTCGTGCTCGGTTGTGCCCCTCGCAAGGGGAGATATCGTTCAAGATGGCGGAAACACTGACCGAGTCGTTCTGTCTACTTAAACTCCCATCCCTCCCTTCCCCTGGGTCACTGATTAGTGGAACTAATTACCCGGAGTCGCTGCTCGCTCCCTTGGATCTAAGATGTCTTTGCTCCTCGATCTGCACGGTGCACCCGCTACGCACCAGTGGTGCTTTGCATCTCAGAGTACATGTATAATGTAATAATTATCATCCCGTGAATATCACTAGGATCAATGCGAGATGAATGTGTCTATAATTTAATTTGATAACGACAACTTGGACCTTCTACACAAGCTTACCTACACAAGCTCTTCACCTAAATACCTAAAGTATTAACATTTAATGATTAAAATACGTAGAAGAGAACATTTTATTTTAATCGGAGACATAAACACAAAGTTGAACTAATCGAATTAACTAACTGCTTTCTACAAAGGAGATCGGTAAATCATTTCATCGACTGAAATGCATCGTACAAGGAGATGACCACACTACGGCTGCAAAGTGTATTTCTTGAGCAACCGTACATGTTGTCTTTGAATAAAATTTATTTTGATTTGCGAAATGGCCTAATACTAGTTTCAGGGTCAGTGAAACATAAGATGCGAATATGAGAACCACTGGAACAAAGGTACCGCCACAGCGAAATGCTCTCCGCATTGCTTCTCCGCCAATTATCCAGCACCACGAACATCTCTCTCGTTCCGCCGACCCTTTCCTTCTTCCTCTTCCTTTGCCACTAAATTCCTGTTGCCCTCAGATTTATTTGTCAAGGGAGCACGTGCCCCCGCGCAAACGCGATCCATAAAAAATGCTCGTTTAGAGTGCCCGACAACTTCCGCGAGTCAAGCGAATTCACGAGTCTAGCCAGTTTTCCTGTACTCGACTATCCAAGTATTCGAGCACTTCAAGGAACCAAATATTAGATAAACGTATCAGGTGAATACTTTTTGAATATCGACCGATTAGAATATCATTCGAATTAACTTGTTCATGTAACACTAGAAGACACCTTTTGAAATTTCTATTTAAATTTTTCTTCCAAGCTTCATTGGTATAAGTTTAATTGAATTAAAAAGAACACTGACTGTCTCTTAATAATTCTAATAATCTAATATTTGAATAATAATAGAGTAATAAATTATATTTGAATTGTAATAGTCAAATATATAAACAGACGTACATTGATAGCATTCAAAATATCGTTACTAATTTATTCGAACAGTCTCAGATCTAGATGCTGAAATATCAATTTAATCGATAGATTTGTAATCGACGTTCCAGCAATTTAGCGCCACTGTTTACTCGACTCTCTATGTTTTGAGCGGTCTCGATGACGGTGAATCACGCGAACGCTGCCAGCCGTGGATCCAGGCTCTGTACTCTATTCGCATCATCGTAGCCCGCTAATGAGCGAAACAATGCGAATACCGAGATTATCGCGTAACCTTGCTGCCCCATCTACATGAATCGATGGGATTTGTCGCTCCGATGAATAACGCGCGTTATTCATTCACGGATTATAATATATCGCGTGCACGAACTCGCGTCGGCCTTTCATTTATTTAATTGCGGTTATCCTGACGGTACTATGGATTCTGTAGAAGCTCTTGGATGATATAATCAAATGCTAGAAGCTCGACTGCTACCAACGAGCGTAAATTGATACCTAACTGTTTTGCACCTGTGGGAAATCTTCCTTAGAAACGAAGGAATCGTACTAGTTTTACACAAGCAAGCTTTATTACAACTTCAGGAAATCGTAACTCTTCTATACGGCTAATTTCGTAAAAATAATTGTCATATGTATAGCTATTTTGAAAATGGCACAAACCCAAAAGAAAATTATACCTATGTAAAGTTAAACAGTATTATAACTTATTGAAATAACGATTAAATTTTTCTTTATTCTGTATAGCGTGGCAGTGTATTACTAATTTTTGTTAAATAAAAATTAATTTCAATAACTATAGCACCTGTGTCTAAGCTATAAAAATTACGATCACAAAGAGTCACACCTTGCAAACATTGGCATCGAATGAGGGGCAAAAATGAACGTATAAAACACTACAAATGGTTTGATATTAAAGTAGACAAAAATAAAACTTGCTAAATATTCCACACTTTTCCAGGCGTCAGGTGATTCGAACCATAAGCGGCCATAAAATTTCGCAGAAATATCGCGCCGGATCGACACGGTGGCTCGTTTAATTATGCATACGACTTTTTCTTCATCGGTAAATTCTGTCGCTTTATTACTCAATCGAATCTCGGAGTGTCTTCATCGAGGGAACGCGTGGAAATGTGTTTTTTGGGTGACGGCAATTTTAATCTTGCCACCAGACATCGCGCGACGAAGTGGTTTAAGGTGTGTCTAATTATTGACATCCTTACCTGTGTACCCGGTGGCGCAGGTGCAAACGTACTCGTGCAACGACTTCAGATTGCAAGTGGCTCCGTTCAAACACGGCGATGAGTCGCATGCGTTCTCGATCGGTATCTCGCAGAGACTCGCGGTAAATCCGACGGGGCAGGAACAGGTGAACGACGGTGTTCCACCCCCGATGCTCTCCTTCACCCTGCAGGAGCCGCCATTTTGGCAACGTGGACCCGTGTGGCAAGGGTTCAGGTGCTGACAGTACTCGCCCACGTACTTCGACGTGCAACTGGAACAGAAGGAAATCATTATTAGCATCGATGCAAAGTGTACAGAATGGATTTTGAATTTATGGTTCTTTGTGGATCGATTCAAACTTAAATTTAACGCGAGTAGTGATGCGAAGTTGATAAGGAGTGCGTTACTCTTGCTCTTATGCATTCGAGATTGGTGGTGATATCTATGTTTGCGACATTCTGATCAAAGCGTGACAAGATAAACGCTAAGACTTGATATTAACATATGATAATGTGATATTGAAATAAATAAATCTAAGTCAATCTTAATTATACAACGAACAAAAAATTAAAATGTTGCACTACACGATGTAAAATGAATAATTATGAACACCTTTATAGACACCCCGATCATTTATTTAAACTAAATTAAGGTATATACGGACCCAAGGAATATTAATATAAAGAAATGTGAAATAATCGAGCAAATCGAAAGTATATTCTGAATATAAACATGCTTGAATGTTCCTTAACATTTTAACACTCTCTTCATGTTTCTTGTATCTTTGAATAATTTTCATACTTTACAGATGATTGAATTATCCCGTAGTCAGATTAATGATTCGTCACGGAACACTTCCAAAAGTTATTTTTAAATTCTACTGGATTTGAGAGGCAATTTATATTCCTCGAATCTCCGCAGGAATCACATAAAAATAATCTTACGGGACAGGTTCAAGAGGTCCACAGGAACCTCGAATATTCGAACACGCGGAGGTATCTCTGAATCGGTTAAATTCTGTTCCACGTTTTCGTGTCGCAAGCTAGAGAAGCCGAGAGAGCAAAATTCTGCACACGAGCTGACATCAGTTTAGACAAGCAGCTACGAAAAAATGACCAAATATAGCGTTTTCCAAACCTGTTTAGTCGCAAAACCGTAGTCGTAATTTTTCTTTCTATGTACACACATTTATGGAATATCTTCGTCCTTCCATGGCTAATCGGTTTTTTAACGAAAAATGTACAAGCAATGCTCGGAACCATTTTATTTTAATGCGTGCTATGTTAAACTATAACTGTCAATTGCTATTAATTTTCTCTCGATGTCCGTTATTTCCTCTCCTTACTCGACTAACTAAACTAACTACTTCCATATTCTACATCTTTTGCAAATAATTTTTAGAAAAGTATTTATTACCACCAAGGAGAGGCGAAACAAGAAGGAAAATAAGGCACATCAATAACGATATATCAGCCATTTGCAAACATTTTTCAACAAACAAGCAATGAAATTTCTCTGAAAACACGCACTTATAAAATCCCGAAATCCGGATTCCATAAATCCGATGGTATTCTCAAGAAAAAGATACTAAACACCGTTCTGTTTTCGACCCTCCTAGGTGTATATGCCCCCATAAGGATACTCGTTCTCTCGTTTCTTCCGCGGCTCGACCGCTTCCCAGGCAACAGAGGGTGATCGATCAGGGACTACAATTCCACTCGAACCGCCATTAGGGCCCGTTAGAAAGTATCTTTCCTTCATAAAAGCCCAGCAGGACCGTAGGACGTTGGAACAGTCAGTGACCCCCTGGAAATCTTCTTCCACCATTCTGTGGTTTCCTTCAAATTGGCCCCGCGACTTGTACAGATTTTATAGGACGCTCGCCAACAGTAAGCTTTGCACGGACGGAAGCGAGCGATTAGGCGAAACAATAAAAGAGAGGTTTAATTAGAGCCCCGCGAGAGCGGAGTTCGAGGTGTGCAATTCATAAGGGCAAAGTGTTTCTACAAATGGAAGTTTCTGAACTTGTGTGACGTTCGGCGGCTCGTCGAAAACAATGTTCCAAAATTCATCTCGGCACAGCCGAAATCGTGTAAGGCAAGTTTTTAGATATAATGACACATGTCGGCGGACTTGACCGCAGAGGATCGCGATCTTCCGCTTTCTGGATCCTTCCTGGAAGTCTCGACCGCAACGGAACGATCGTTCCAGTTCCAGAGAGGAGAACTGGATCCCCAAAACTACGTCCCACGGGACGCTGGTGTTGGTTTTTCGAAATAAAAACTGAAGTCGTTCGCGGTCAAAGCGTAAAATTTATTAGGACGTTTTCGACCTCTTTTATTTTAACCCACAGAGATAAAAAATATTTCTCGAAAAATTCCAAGGGTCCTCACGAGCATCCGTTTCAGCAATTATGCGAGTCTCTATCTCAATCGTTATATTTATTCTTGTAAAAAACCAAAAGCATGTCAAGAAGGAATATTTCTTTAAGACGTTGGCGTAGGTTCTAAAGAAAATTATGGAAAGATAAATGGACATTCTCCCCCCCCCCCCCCCAACTGTAAACATTCTTCTTGGACGTGTGCTCTGGAAGTTGATCCCAAGAATTGAATATTCCCGCGGTATTTACAAGCGGCACTCGACAAATTGTACCCGCCCGCTAAGTGGAACGACTCGTTCACCTCGGCTTTAGAATGCGACGGAATTAGAGTTTCTTGCGCGACACGGAATTCATGTACAATCAAGCTGAACAAGTTGTAAGTTATTCGAACCAGGTAAAATATGCTAGAGCTGAGATGATTCACGAAGAATCTGCATATCAAGATCAACGAAGTTTTTGTGTTAAGTGTCTCTTTTTATTGTTATAATTGTTATAATGTCCCAACTATTGATCGCGAGATTGCCAAGTTCTCTTAAGCAACCAATTCTGTTCAACCATTAAGCACCAAATTATTCACTCTTTTGAAGCGATATCTGTTTTCTGTACATTGCACTTGAAAATACCACTACTGCTATGCAACAATGCAACTTTCATCACAATTTTTTGGAACAATTATCGTAATAGAGAATCAATTTAATCGATAAATTAGTGTGATCCCCTTTCTTTAATCCTTTGCACTCGAGGCCTTTTTTTCTGGTATCTACCAGCAACCCGAGATGTTTCTTAGCATTCTATCGCCATGAATTCTAAGCTATCTAGATTTGCGAATAAAGTCACCTTTACCTCGCCGACAATCATTTTATCGACACTTCGAGCTCCAAAGAAATTAAACCTAAAAAATTAACAGATTTCACGCTCGTCGTAAGAATCGAGAGATTGAAAATCAAACTCGGTGAAAAGCTTTTCTTCGTTAACATCCCTCGCATTTTCCAGTATCTCACATCTATCCATTTGTCTCTATCTCTATCCATTTTTCATCGTATGTCACAAACGTTACATTTCCCCGTTAGCACCCACCTTGTTTCGAAAATAAAATGATTTTCAATCATAAAAAAACATTAGGTATTGTAGATTTGCTGCGTGAGACCTACCGAGAGTCACCTTTCTAGTACAAAGGGTTAATTACACTCTTATTGCACCTATTTAGCTCTATATACTTTGACCAATTACCGTAGAAGGCACCACGTGAAAACTATCGCTTTAATTATATCGCGAAACTCCATTCCCGCTACTTATCTTCTTCTATTCGAGTCGAGCAACGGAACTCTACATAAAATCAGGTTTCCCCGAGTTCGCGGTACGAATAAAAATCCGCGGGCAAAAGACGTTAAACGCCATCGGCGTCCATTGTCGAGGGGCACAGCTGGTTTCGAGTTGGTTCGCGCAGCTTCACCGCGGCTTCTTCTGCTCGCGGATATCGCTTATGCGAGTGCTTAGAAAGCTGCAGCCGGTATCTCTATAAACGGAAGCGACGATTCCACGGCCATTATTTGCCGGCAGCGGGTTTCTTCTGGACTACCGCTACCATCGCCAACTCGAGGACCGCGTTGAGCACCATCGGTTGGATTTATTGACTTCTACCCGTGAATATTCCCTTCTAAGCACCGCAGGGACGTAACGAATTCAACGTGGTGCCACGCGTACAAACGTTACGTGCGTTTACCTCCTATAGAATGTATTACTTTACCGAAGGTATCCGCTCTTTATGAAACACCGCTCGAGCGTATATACATTACATATGTCCTCCAACGGTTCGAGTCGTTTCTGTCTCCTTTAAGAATAAAGAGCTTGAGGTGGCTCGTACGGGAGGATTTTTGTTTGTTTTGATATTTAGTACGGTTTTTAGCAGGTACTTCTTCTGTGTTTGAGTATAAATATTGGGGCTAGTCGGAAAAAGTATAACTGGAAGTATAACTGTCTTGTATGCGTTCTTTAACGCTAAAACTACCAAGATTCAATCTATACCTTTTGTATACATTAATATATTTCTGAAAATAAAGAGTGGAAAGGCATATTAAATGGTAGATCGTAAGCAAGTTTGAACATACGCGCTGGTAGCGACATCGCATCGATGCATCGCGAGAATCGCGGTCCTTCCTGGCAGCTGGCGCGTAATCGAACAACCATATTTAGCATTCGGTAGTGAATAGTCGCGAGATCAGTCCGTGAAACACATTCGGTTGTGGATACAAATATACTTATATGTTCAGATTATTCATTAGTGAATTCAGTTTTGTTCAGTTCTCATCCTTTTAATTACTCTCTGTGTTTGTTCGTCCACAAAAATATTCCTAACAAGATGTGTATACAGTTCTTTATTCCAATAATTCTCATCAGAAACTGCAAAGTACATGGATTTATTACGATATTTGGATACGATACAATGATCGTTGTTTTTCCTTCTTTGAAATTAATCCAGTATCAACGTGAATTTTTATTTTAATTGTAATCCTTCATTAAACGTTTCCTTTGCTTAAAAAGTTGGAATATATTTTTTTTTAAACTGATACAACATTGTGAGATTGTAGTACACTGAAATTATGAAATATTTTTTTCTGACGAAGGCTTACTATCATGTAATAATAGTTTCTCATACGAGGCATTGAATAAACATGAGCGTTACGAGTGCTCCTTTTCTAACTGGTCACGAATGCAGTCATCTCGCCATGATACCATGTCAAGTACACTGTAATTATACTATCGCGTACGCATTGCTCTATGAAACCGGACAGTAATTTTATTGACAAATGTGGGACACGCGTCCCATGATTTAGCGAATGTATGTTTCAAACGCTCCCTTTCGTTGCTCTTTACCAGCCTCCAATTTAAATCCGAATTTAAAAGTAAAACTGGTTTGAACGAAAAATAATAAATTAATACAAGATAATATTACGTACTTCCTCGGTATTTTTTTTTTTTTTAAATTCAAATTATTCCGTATGATTAGTAAGTATGCGAAGATGACAACAAATGGTTGAATGCAAACAATAAACGAGCATAATAAATGGTTAGGTACAACTAACTATATCAAGTGTTAGTTACAAAGTTGCGTAACGTATAAAATAAAACAATATAGTAATAACCATCACAAGATAATATGAGGAGTGCAAACAGTAATATGTATTTTACGTAATTTGTATTAGAAACTATAAGAAAAAGGTTAAACATAGAAATGAAAATGGGTACGATATGGGTTGTACAAACCAAATGGCGCATATCAAATCTGACTTGAACAAATGAGCACTCATAAAAAAGAAAATAAATACCTATGGGTGAGAATGTTATACCCAAGCAATATCAAGCTTCCAGAGACCGCACTGCCCATAATTTTGTACAAGCAATTAGTTATCTTAACAGAGAGATGTCTAAATATTCAACTTAGAAATACACGTACAAACGCACACCCGACGATTGATACACCTCCTACAAAAGTACCAAATGTTCCAGCTTACAAAGTTTTCAATTCAACGATGTTCAACAGACATCTCAATTTATCTTTCATAGAATCCGCTTCGCGTTGCGCACTTTTCTGCTGATCAAACAAATATTTCATCTTCCCTTATGAGGACTCGAACCCTTTTTCAACGACGGCGTATCGAATCGAAAACTTGACGCTGCATTTCCATTCAGCCGTCGCTGGAAACACGGGACCACCAACATACCGATGTTGCATACGTCTACGCTACTGTTGGCTCGCGTGTGTTCATCTGCACGCGAATATGATTGCATCAATGAGCGGTGTGTACGCGCAGCATGTATCAATCAGGGACTTGACGGGTAGTAACGTTCCGTCCAGTAGCATCATCATTCTGCTTTGTTGCCTCTTGGGGAGCAACGCTGTTTAAAAGAGGAAGAAACGAAGGCACTTTATGGTTGACCATTCTCTCTGGTAATGGACAACCACGAGGCGGCCCCACGAGACACCGCAAGATTTATTCCTGCTCGACGTGTGTGCGCATAACGCGTATCAATCGCGACCTACCAGCGTTGAATCCGCGTGTTTCTTAAATTTCATCTTATCCGGGCGAAATCGAAACGGACTTTCAAGGCCCACCGGAAACTTCCTCCATGTTTTCACCGTAAGACACGCCGAAAGGTAAGCGCTTGGGACAGTTGGAGAATCTCTGGCGATTACGTGAAAAGCTTCGGAAGCTAGTCTCTATCGATTCAGTATATCTTCGTACATAGGGAATTTATAAACATTGAAATATACGTGGAAATAATAAAGTGAAGTAGGAATGAACAGAATCGATTTTACACTGTCCAGGTCCTGTCATATCCTTGTCTTTCACGGTCCAACCCCTTAAGGATAGTATTTTTTTTCTTTTCTTCTTTTTAAGAAATATTTTCACATCGTAATTAATTTAACGAATGGCAATTAAACGTGCATTTAATTAGTTACTCGGTATATACTTAGAATGATATTATGTTTTCTTTAGGTGTTTAATGTTCGATAAAATAATGTTTCGTCAATTCGTTTGTACCACATTTTGATGTGCTGGAAAGAAGTGTTATAGTAAAATATAAATAAAACTGCAATAATAATTCAATATTGTAAGATTCCGAAAAATTGTATCCCAAGGAAAATACCATAATACAGTTTCTCTTAAAGAATCTACAAAAGAATTAGAAATATCGATTAAAATTTCAATAAAAGCTACATTCGTTCTTGATGTCTATAAATATAACTGTCTACAAATAATTGTCAAAAAATCCGTGCTCTCCAAGCTACCTCCCATCACCGACCCATCAATCTTCTTCAATTCAAAGATACTTGTTGATAAGCTTCATAACTTCCTTTGCGCAATCAACCTCGGAAGCTTTGTTTCAAGACTTTCTTCGAACTCGTTCATTCAAATCCCAACAGTAATTCGTCGCGCTAAATGTTGAAACGTTTTCAACGCAAAACTGCGTGTTCGTTTCATAAGAATGTTTAAGCTTGTTCGAATACCTTCCCGAGCGAGCGTAGTTCCACTCGCGAGGGCAAATAATTAATTTCAACTGACTGAGGACCGTATACGACATACCCAGGTGTGCTTCGTGACCGAGGCGCTTCTCCCCAGCTCCCCTGTTCGGGTTTCTATATGTGGAGAGACGCCTGTGCAGTCTATAAGGATAGATCGTACAGGCCGCTGGCAAGAAAATCTCCCCGAAAGAAGAACGAAAGGACGACTTGTATTTGCGGCGGAATCGTCGCCAGGACTCTCGATCAGTCTGTAAACACTCGCTCGGAATGTCGCGAACCGATGCGCCGCGGCCGCTGTCGTTCGCCGACGAACGATCAGGTGACAGTGAATTATGCTACGGACACGATGAATAGTCGTCGATACTAGAACGATTCCACCTTCGACTTTTGCGCAAAAATAACAGCCACAGCTCAGATATACACGGGCAAAAACGACGCAACCCGTGTCTCGGATCGCGAACGCCGATCCAACACTGGTGCGGTGTTCGCGATTTCTGCATTCTACTACGAGTCACTTGAGCTTCGAGTTGCAAGTGAGAATTTTACTGGGGAAATATGATAGGTTTATTATAATTTATCTTAATAGTTTCTTTTACACGTTGGAGGAAGACTTTCTATGTTAATGAATGTTTATGTAGAGTATTGTGACGTATGAGTATGCTTATGTAAAAATCCTGTTTATTTTGCTTGAATTAAGTACCGTAAAAAGACAATTAACCACTGGCGCTACCAATAAACTCACGGCATGTAATGTCTTGTGGCTTGCAAAGATTCATCAAAGGTCTTAAAGAAGTATTACTACAAAAGAACTATGTGAAAGTTCAATACTATAATAATTCTATACAATTATTTTTATTACTATGAATGATTGTACTTACTATCACATTATTCAAACTAAAATGAGATGACAGGTGTGTCAGTCGTAAATGTTTATTTTTCTCGTCGCTTGTATCCTCAAAATTACAGCTCTGTTACGTAGCGCAACTCATTAGGTTTTTTTATCATTTTATTCGTACGAGTTAGATATAATTTTGTCTAAAATGGACCGAAAGGCACGCGAAGAAAGAGTGCCTCGTTTTGCGAATTAGTTCACCCAGCGACGCCAGTTAGTTGCGACGATCTTCAATTACAAAGCTGCTTAACGTTTAAAGCGTTGTAGCGAACACCGTTTAGAATTTCACCAAGGTTTATTAAATGCGACGGCG
The DNA here is from genome assembly GCF_026283585.1 of Hylaeus volcanicus. Lineage (NCBI taxonomy): Eukaryota > Metazoa > Arthropoda > Insecta > Hymenoptera > Colletidae > Hylaeus > Hylaeus volcanicus. Next base: position 11,636,864 of record NC_071983.1, on the reverse strand, counting down.
TTGCTAGCAAAAATGCGCTCTAATTATCGTGTTCGCGAGCGTCTGATGCACGAAATAGTATATTTCAATCAGCTTTAACGATAAAATTCATTGTTCCCCATTAAATAATTTTTACGTGAAAATGCGAGTGATTGGCTGATCATAGGAAATTAACTTAGAGGAACAGTGAGGTATAAGTGTAAAATGATTGGAACTTTGAAAGCGATGAGAAATTTTTCAAATAAATAAGTACACAAATAAATTGACCAATCCAACCGTAATCCAGCCGCTCAAACGTAGAAGCACGTCTGCCGCACAGTAGCTTGAAATTAATTATCGTCTCTAATAGTTGCTTTTGATACTTTCATCAAAGGAACGCAGCAGCTGCCTGGGTGACGTTAAGCCGCGTTAACTAATAACTCAAACAAACCTTCAGAGTTCTTGTGCTCGAGCCATTTTAGGATCTAACGCGTTATGATATCCCATAGGCTGGTTCTAATTAGACGGTAAAATACGAAATTCCGAGCAAACACCGAACAGGTGAGCACACGTGGAAAGGATACAAACACGAATCACGTCTAATCTCTAATGATTGACAGTTGAGCGAGTCGCGACAGAATTTTCCCGACTTTCACCCGACGAAATAAGACAATTCGGTCGACGTCGATGAATCATGTATCCCGCTACGTGGGAGTGCAAACTCCGCGCCGGTTCCATGTCAATTTCCGCGGACTCTTCCTAGTTCTCGTCTCTCATTCGCACGATAAATTAGACGGAACAGAGTTTAGAAATATTCGCGTTTTTCGTTCGTTAATGTTTGTTGTGCGGCGCATGTGGGATAGAGGAAGCGCGAAAAGGAGTGATGGAACGGTTAAAAATATATACCATTTGCATATTAATACACTTAAGTTATAAATAATAATAACCATCCATGTAAGAGAGATGCAAGACAAATTTTATACTAACATATTTTGAAATTTCTTAAAAAAAAAAAAAAAAAACACAGAAATATTACTTATTGCCAGTTAAGAAAGGACTATCCTATTACTTGTTCTATTTCCAACCTATACATTTTTGAATAATAATTTACCAGTATGCATACGTTTTACAGAGAGTAACAGAGACATAAGCAAAATTTCACACTAAACTACTTAGTAATTCCTTCTGAAAAAAGTCCCAAATATTACCTATTTTTAATTTAAAAAAATGAATCCCGGAGCATCCCATAGAGCATAACAAAGTGTCCACCACTTGTATTTCTTGTATTGTATTATCATAGTACCTCAAGCTATCGCCGTCTTCAGGTAACACCAAAAACTTGGCGAGTCTGTCTCCCGGGAGTGCCAGGCTGCGAAATTCTCGGTGTTCCTCGAAGGGACCAGTAAAAAGTTCATTACGTTCGCGAAGGTGCAGAAACGAGCGTTGTTCGCAGGTAATTAATAAGACGTGTTTCGTCCCAGGGCCGACGTCGGAACCCCGCGAAAGGAACTCACGAAAAAAAGATCGATAACCGTGATTTCCGTCAGGTTATCGCGACGTATCGTCGGGAAATTAACGGATCGCCCGCCGAAATTACCTCGTAAATTCAACGGGGCTACCCCTCTCAGCCTTTCTTCCGTCTCTTTCTTCCTGCGGGACATGACGAATGGCCGCGCGATTTTGCCGCGCGCTATCTAAACGAGCATCTGAAATTGCGCTTTGCGCAACGCGTTAAGAACAAGCCTTTGCCGACCGTTCGACGTTTAATTGGCCAGAAAACACCGATGATCCTCCCCCAGGGAAACTCGGGGGACAAAATGCAGACGTTAACGCCGCCACCTATTCCCTTAAACAATCTTTCGTCGCTTCTTCGCCGCGAGAACTCCTCGCGGCTACTAAAGTGTATCCGATATTCGAATAAAGAAGAAATTATGTTTTTGTTTTCGTTGGCCTGTGGGGAAACCATCCCTCGTAGTAGAACGTAATTTTATCACTTCTGTATAAATTTCATTGTACTCTAAATTATGGAAGATATTAAAATGAAGGTTAGAAGTGTAGTCGACGAACATGTTTGAAAATTTGATTACTTTCCCTTCGTATCTAAATATATTCCTTTTCTACTAATCTACAAACTTCAAGAAACTCCAACTTTTATTTGAGACATTTATTTTCTAAACATAAAATCATTGAACTTCATCCAACTACTACTGCAACTTCCTCCAATCACGACGAGTATAATTCCCCAACGACGATGGAACTCAATAATAAACATCCAATAATTGTCAAGTAAATGAAAATTTCCTACTCGCCAAGTATTTCTTGGGCACCAAATAATACTTAATTCGTGGACGAGCTTTTTATGAATTCAGGAAATTCAGGTTTCATAGAACCATTCGAAGTACCGTAATCAAATTTCCTGAGCAACGATCGAACGTTGATTTGCTAGTTCGATAATACGATCGACGTTTTCTCCTGGGTTCGCAAGAAATCGGATCGAAACGCGCTCGCTTAGATGAAAGGCACGAAACGAGAGGCGGAGGAGAGTAGAAAAAGTAGAAAACGAACTACCGTCATCCCTTGTCGATAATGCGCGTCACTTAGCACTAAAATGGCAGCCTCCGGTGTCATTACGAATCGTCCACTTAACTGGTAATAACATCGCAGTCCCAGACGAACGAAAAGCGAAGCGCGAGCAAAACGAGCAACGGCAACGTAAATTGGGGATCTCGCGTAGGAAGGATCCTGGCCGTCGCCGTCGATCGAGATCCGACCATTTCACGACAATTTCGAGGATACGCCCATGATCGTCCGAATCGTTGATTATTTCGTAATTTTCTTTCGCCGATGGTGGCGAGGAAATTGGGCGCGACCTATATACCATACACTTTGCATACATGAATAAGGAATATCGAGGGAAACGGAGGTAGGTTCAATTATGGCGACGGGTAATGCTTGTATATGTGTAATTGATAACGGAACTGTAAACTTGAGAACTGTTCACGTTGGTGTACGATGTACTTTGGGAACCTTTTATAACGCCGACAATTTTGTGCTTCAGTGGTAATTCACAGGAAGTAATAGGAACTAATGTAGGAAAAGGAGAATTCTTTATTCTCTGCTACTATTCTTTATTTCTATCGAAGAAATTTGTCTGAATTAAACGATCGGTTTGATGTTTCCAAATAAATTTTTCGTTTTAAATATGTGTGTAAATAAATTTCTTCTTAGATAGTAACGAGTATATTGTTTGTGTGCGTTGTAGAATATGTTTACCCTTAGTGAATGTGTTCGAAAAGCCATGTAATCGAATTTTATAAAACACACATGATGAACGTATACAAAATATACAATATGTTATTGTATATGAACTTATTGTTAGAGAGATAGAAAATAAAAGATACACGATTGAAACCGCTTATAGACGAATGAAAATTCTATCCAGGTTCCATCTTTATCTATTCGCTACAAAAACATGTTTAGTCACAAGTATCATCAAACTTAATTTAACATTTCTCCAACGTTCATCGGACTTTCCAAAATATTACAGAGGGGCCACCTACGAAATCCTGATGGGGGCTGGCCATGATGGACGAATGTACGAAAAAACGAGGTAAAACTACTTGGAGAAAAGGCAAGTGCGATAAAATACGGAGGGCACAGATTGAACGAAAAGAGAGAGAGAGGGAGTGGGAGGGAGGGAGAGAGAGAGAGAGAGAGAGAATTTATATATAAAGAAGGGCAAGAGAACAAATAAAGGTAACGACGTCTGTGATCAAATTCGGGCGCGTTCGGCCGCGGCAAATTCCCCGACTTCTTTCGGCACGAGCTCGAATTACTTCGGGTTTAAAGGAAAAAACGGTGGCGCAAGAAGTCGGAATCGCTGCGAGGAGGTTGACCGAGGAGGAACGCGATGAAACGAGAAGGAAACGAGCAGCAGGACAGAAAGAGGTAAAAGGCAGCTGTTATTGGTGGCTCTTAGTCCAGGAACACGCTTCGTCGCTCGCATTAACCGCTCGTCCGCTCACGATATCGATGCCTTTTGCGTCCCGTGGACCTTCCCAATTGGAGTTTTTCCTGCCAGTTCGCGAACATGGCCAATCGCACTCTGAAAGGGGTCCCCGCGATTGTCCGACTCGTTTCGGTGAAATGACGCTAATTTTTTCGCACGGACGAGATCGATCGCTCAACGTCGTCCGCGTGGCGATTGATAGGTGATCGGGGGAAGAAGATGATAAAGGGGTAGCTGGCTCGTCTCGGAAAAAATAACAAATTTACGGTACAGAAAGAAATATATACAGCGATGTCCATCAGGTTCAGATATCATAACCGAACTCGTAAAAGTCAGTATTTTGATAAAGAAAATAAAACCTCTATTTACTTTCCTAGAATGCTGTAAGTCTCGAAGTGCTCAGCCTCTATAGTTGAGTTTTAAAGCGATGGCGATCTCATACGATCGCCAGAGATCGCTCAAAATAAAGTAACCTAATGGTTTTTTTTAATTAAATGTCACGCGCACCGTTCGAGGTTATTAGTGAATACATTTTCTCATAGTTTAATGATCAGTTATATGTGATTATATTTCATAATAAAGCCCACACACCGAATTCATGATATTGCGATCTTTCATTATTGACCTTATAACCAGATGTTTTTTTTAGTATCAAAGAATGATACTACTACATACTAATTTACCTTTATACATTAGTCGACGGTATTAACTTGTCTCGAAATAAAGTAACCTGAAATAATGTTTCCTATTATCAAAGAATGACAAACTATTAAACATTCCATCTCCATACATTAATTAACAGTATGCACCTAACTCAAAATAAAGTAACCTAATCGACAATATGCAGCTATCCCAACGAGCAAACACATTCTCATGCGTTAATCCATCGTTGCGCGAACCCCCAACAGCCAATCTACTTTGGTCTCTCATACGTGTCCGATTTGCACGTTGGAAATTTGCTCCCGATAACGAGTAAATATGAATATTGAGTCGAGCGCGGGAAAGTGACTGCCGGATGTCGCAATATTCCGACTTTTAACCAGCTCTGACCGGTTTTCAGCCATCGACTAGCAAGCACTCGAATCCCCGTGACAGTTGTTTACGAGATAATTATCAACGGACAAATTTCGATTAACGCGGCGCGAAACTGAAGTTGCAAAATCGCGCTTTTGCGAGGAACTTATTTAATATTCGAGTCGATAAATTACTTTGTCTGTACATTAGCGGAGCAACATTCTCAACCGAATACAAGTCTCGAGTAACGAGCCAGAGGTAAACAATCCTTTATACGTTGACGATAAGAAGGCAATTAAAATTCGTATCATGGAAGGGAGCTGTGGAGATTGTAAGTCATACCGAGGGAGTCAAACTTTATTCGGATTTTTCAGAGATATGCCAGTATTTTGTTTGTTTACTTTTGTAGAATCAATGGAATAGAAGGGTGAACGGACAGTTTGCGTTGATTGGTAATATTAAGCAAGAATAACAATATTTACTAACACTAGGTTTAAGCAGCACGGTCATTCTTACTCATTTATCAATTATTTATGTTGACTTTATTCATATAAAAAAATTCATTTTTCATTTTAAATTCAATTCTGTCTAAGTCTTCTAATTAATTCTAATTAGTCGACTTTACTCGTGAAAGTATTACTTCAATAATAGAAATACGATAACAAACCTCTTTAAAGCTAGTGTTACTATCGCTTATTACTATCGTTATTACTACTAGCTAGTGTACCTATTCTATTGTAAGTATATCATTACACTAATCCAAGTGTAAGCCACTGCTACATTTACTGTGTTAATCCTAGAGTACGCATTGACTCATAAATGCATCACATTTGTTACATTTAGGATTATTTCATTTACCAAACCAACACGAAATCATTTAAGATTTCTATATTATGCTTCATGTTTGGTTTCATAGTATTAGATTGTTTCAAAAGTTTTTTCATTTCTTTACATTACTAAATTGCGTTCGATTCATTTTGCTCCATTATTGTTACAACTTACAACGTTAACATCTAAGAAATTAGATTGTCTATTCATAGAAACATTGCTCTACAAAATAACTGAATGCAAGTCACGGAAGAAACTTTTGGGATAATCTAATATAAAACAAATCGTGCACTGTAGCGTTAAATACCAAATATCGTGACTAGACTGCGGGTCTTTATGCATTTATAGAAAATTTGAATGTGCAAGAACCTATAAAATGCAAACAATATGCAAGAATATAAAAAAGATTGAAAGTAAAGTTCATGTTATGATATTTGCAGAATAAAAGAAATTTCTATATAGGTTCAATTTTTGTTGGCACATTCGCGAAGATTTTATGTTGCATAAAGATCCGCAGTCTAATCATGACAGTTTTTCAATAAATATGCAAACTCTTATTACAAATAGCCAGCAGTGGTACCATATTAAATACGAGAAGGTCCGATAACTTCAATCGGATAAACGACTGGTAGTCGCGGCGTTCCTACTCGTCGTGGTCGAATAAAATGCCACGACTCTAAACCGCATCTCAGATCCTCGAGCTCTGAAAAGGAAACGACAAACCGAGCGAAGCCACCCTCGGTACAAAAACAAAAAGAGGAAGGAAGAAAAAATGACGAGTCGACTGGTTGTCGCGCGGAATGGGCGGATTCTGTCGCTTATTTTTGCCCGCTGGAGGACTCCTCTCAACCGCGATATCGCGAAAGCTCATCTTCCAGTTGGTCCCGCGAAATGATAGAGACGGTCTCGGGCAGCAACGTCAGCATCACGACTGCCACCACTACCGCTACCATTACCATCGCCATCACCACCCACCATCAATGGACGGTGGACCGCCCGTACCGGGTCCATTAGTGTCTCGGCTTGTAATTTGCCGCGCCGAATGTTAATGGACTGGCTCTCCCCGGGAGAGTCTTCTTCGGTCCCTCGAAAACCCCTAAGTCCGCTAAGGCGACCGGAGTGTCGTTAGATAAATCCAAAAACGAACACCTACTTCGACCCGATAATAGAAACGTACGAGCCTCGACGAAATAACAGTTTCGGATACAGTTTGGATTGACTAGGACTGCCTTCTACTGTTGACGCCTAACTGGACGGCCGCGTCGGGTGAAAATACCTGTTTGACCAATTTACTACCAAGCATGAGATATCTCTGCGCTACAAGTGTAAAAGTCCTGTACATGATATTCATATAATATCAATTTTTTATATACAGATTATCATTTACAATAGATCAGACATCTGTGATAAATAGACCACGGATGTTTATGCAAATTAATATTTTTATGGATATGGGAAGAGAATTAAAAGTGAAATGAAAGTGTGTTTTATGAACATTATGTATACATATATAACGTGTGTATCATTATTGCTATTTTAGATATTCTTTTATTTCTGCATATTCTCGTGGATTTTCCAATATTTCCATTCGCCATAAATGCATAAATATCCACAGTCTAGTGATAAACCTTGGCGCTTAGAGCAAAACGCCCTAAATTTGCTTAACCAGAAATGCTTGGTAGACCAAATCTGATGGTCAGCCTCTTCCTGACGTTTCCTCCAGTATTTATCATCTAATTCAAGGTAAGCAAATCACTCTCGACGTTAACTTTCACTAAAGTTCCTTTGCCAAAGGGATCGTTCAGATCATGAAATAACTGAGCTGTGCGGTTCATCCTTTCTCAAGGTAGTAGAGCATGATACGACGCAAATTAATATGATTATCGATACATACGTCGAGGAACTATCTCCTGAAAAAATTCCGTCTCTCTCAAAAAAAAAGAAAAAAAAAAGAAAGGTAACATTAATTTCAAACGATAGAACCGTACGAAAAAGAAACTCCAAATAAATTATGCACCAACCCAATCAACAGCTCCGTTGATACTTATTCCGATCCAGATTTGGACGCAACCCGAATAAGGCATTATAGTTATTTAAACGGCCCAGTGGCTACACCTCGAAAAAGCAACGCGCGACCGATGGGAGCACCGTTCCCCCTCGAGATCTAGAAGCGTGTAATTAGCTCGGGACACTGATCGCAGCCGGCGCTCGTGAGGACCGCTAATTAAGAAACGGCACCGTAATACGGTCGTCGAATTAGCATCCATTAAGATCGGGAACGTCACCGACAGAAAACGGACCCCGTCCCTTGGCAAGGTGTAGGAGGCATCCAGGGATTCGCTCAAGGGAATCGCCGTGAACGGGAAGGGGTTAGAGGGAGAGGGGGTTGCGCGAGGGTCACCGCGGCGCGGCGGTTCGTCGAATAATTAAGGGTCAACGAACGCGATCAATTAAGGGACGAGATAAGAATCCGAGGGAGCCGAAAGATGTCGCGATTCGATCGTGACCGTTCGCTGACCAGCGTGTAAGGGACTCGGGGCCCCGCGATCACGGGGATAGTTCTTGATTGAGTAATCGATCACGCCACCTGGGGGTAATTGAATCGTGTCGATTCTTACAATTCGGTCTTTTTCAGGAAGAAGCGATTTTGGGCCTTAGTATTTCATAGAGAGCGGTTTTTTTTTGAAGTTATCGTGTGATTTGGGAGATGTCTAGTCTTTCATTGTTAATCTCTTCGAGCATAAATTATCATGGTGGTTGTTTCGAGACGATCACGTATAAATGGAAATTTTAGTAAAAGTACAGTTCCACCATCTTTATGCAAATTAAAATCATCGCGAACGTACCAACAAAAACTGAACCTAAATAAGAATTTATTTTACTCTGCAAGTATTATAATATGAACTTTACTTTCAATATTTTTTATATTATTGACTACTGTGTCCATCCTATAGTTTCTTGCACGTTCAGATTTCCTATAAATGTATAAAAATCCTCAGTCTAGTAATAACAGATGTCGGAGTTGTTACTCCTACTTTTAATTACCTCATCAGACAGCTATGTTTTAAAGAGAATCGTGTCGATTCGTTGGATGAATTGAGAAATCCAATTTCAGCCCCCGAAGAAAGTCCGAGGTCCAGGTGGCGCGGTCTAATTAGAAGCTAACGAGGGTTCACTGGCCTCGCAGGTAATCGGATATCTAGACAAACAAGGGTTTTCCTCCACCCCCGCGTGCTTGTGGACCACAGCCTCCCCCGTCAAAGAGAGCAGCCCCGAGCCCGCAGTCACATTATCCACGTGGGAAGCTTCACTCGCTCTCGCGACCTTCTCATTCATGGAGGCTCTTCGTCTACCTACCTCCCTCAACGAGCTCTCGGTTGTCCTTGTTTTGAATAACGAATAGTCATCGATCCTGGCAACGAAACCGTACGCCTACTCTTTCATTCCCGTCCGTGTTGATCGATAAACGACACGTGCTTGGAACGTTTCAGGATTTACGTGTTGACGTAGGCTCCCTGAACTTGCTACTCTGATTCTTTTCAGTCCTTTTTGGGTGGACCTCGTTTTCAATTAAGTTGAAATTTACTCCGAAAGTCTAGCGACCTTAGGTTATGTTTCGTTCGTTTTCCTACGTGAAATTTGCATTGTCTCTTCTTGGAACGATTCTTTCTTCTCTTTAATTGATCTTGGCACTTGTACTTTACTCATTTTTCTTGCTACGTTCGTTCGTTTGTTCGTTCGTTCGTTTATTTAAAGTGCGTAACATGTTATACAAAATTATTACACTACTGCTTACTTATTACTAGCTTATTTCCATGCTTTCCATCATCGTCTTACATGACTCCTACATTATTTTAATCCTGTTTCCAGTATCTCTTACTTCTCATCTATTGGGGCCCGCTGGCCCCCTCTAGCTCGGATACCTCGGGGTTGCCAAGCCCGTACTGTAGCTACCAACACCGCTACAGCCCCTGAGGTCTTTTTCTTGCTACGTTGCTGATTCTTTTGTCATATTTTTGTATAACGGTAGGTAATGGTATTTTGGTTTATTTTTGTTGCGTTCGCTAGATTCTTTCGTTCTTTCTATTATTTTGGCGAGTACCAGTAGTCGAAGACTTTGGTCAAGCACATTTCTCGTGATAGTTGGGATTTTATGTCATATAGATATACATTTCAAAGAGTTTGATTTTAATGCGATATAGTGGAACATCTAATATTTTTAATTTATTTAAAAAAAAAAAAGACGTTATCGATGTATTTTAGTTTCATTATTCATTGTTGTTATTAAATGTGTTTGTTCGGATACAAGTAGCGTATATTTCTATACAACCTAATTCTACGTATACAATAAATGAATAGACTACGGATGTTTATGCAAATATATTTTCCTGTATATATATAGATAAAGAAATGAAATTTAAATGAAAGCTTCTAACTTGTCTTCTAAACAGTAACATATCATTTACTACTATGATCCTTTATACTACAGCGATCAAAGAATAGTAAAACTCTTCAAATAAAATACAAACGGCTTATTTAATTTTCTAAATTTATTTCATCCCCTTGAAAGTAGTTCCCATTGGAGACGATACACTTTTGCCAACGTTATATTTCCAGTCTTCGAAACAACGATTAAATTCGATTTCTTACTATTTTGTCTTACTATTTTTTGATCACAGTAGTTTATTTTATACATATTTTATTGTATATACGTATATCTTTGTACATTTCCCCATACTTCCAGTTACTATAAATGCATAAACTTTCGCAGTCCAGTAATAAATCATAGCAGAAAAACCCAGTAAAAGAATATGTACAGCGTCTCGTCTCGAAAAGGTGCAAAATTTGTGGCCAGGATGTCACCTGCCACGGGCGTATGCTGGCCGAAGATGCCAACTAGAGATTTACCGCGGCATTTTTCCAAGATGATCGACTGGAATCCAAACAAAGGGAAAGAAAGAACGAAACGTGTTCCCATGAGCGTGGATCGACGCGTCGATGCGCCTTCTGCGGTTTTTGAAACGTAACACCTCGCTCGCTGGCCCGTGCGATCGTCAATCGTAAAACGTGACTTCGACGACGGCGCGACGCATGGTGACGTTCGTTGTCGTTTGGAGACCAAAAAAGGTTCAAAGAAAAATTGAACACGGAGCGTACAGCCTATCGAGGGCATTTTTTTGAACACGCGCCTTGTGGCAGCGTTGCGGACGACCGCAGTTCCTCGATGGCGTCTTCTGCAGCTGCAAGAGGAAACGTTGCACGCGCGTGCATGTTGGTAAGAATAATAAGAATGATTATTGAAATATTAAATATTAATTTTCTCGGAAGCGACACGATCAAGAAACACTGTGTGGAGTAGCGTAACAAATTCCTGCACAAGCCTGGAAGAAATTTGTGTTTCTGTAACACGTGATGTAACGCGCCACTGTTTACTATAACAACAAACTTTGGACGTTCTCTAACTCGTTCACAGATAAATGCGTCTAGGAGAGGAGTCTTTTTACGTTCGAGGGAAAAAATGCTTAACCTCTACTGCTGTTTACAAAAGACAGGCGATAAATTTGAACTATGTCATGTATATTCCTCGGTTTATTTTTACTGGTCTCCTTCCTCAAACGTTCTACATCTAAATCGCGATGTGAAATAAAAATCAAATTACTTGCTTGACGAAAATTAACATTCGTTGTTGTAGTAGTCTCTGAAAGCCTCAGAACTGAAGATTGATCTTATCGGCCTTAATTTCAGTTTTTCGAGTAAATCACATAACGAATTTCAACATGATACATTCGAATAAATCGTAAGTAAATCTACGCGTCTGATTAATTAGAAAATAAATTAAATCGTGCCCAGTGTTTGATACAAGTGACATTTAAAATCCATAGAAAAAATTCGCCGACGGATATACTCCAAAAAAAATTTTCTCATAAATAAAGTAGCCAAGCATATTGATCACTCATATGTTTTCTAATATCACCGAAACCAGAAGAGATATTACAAAAATGTTATGCACGAAATACTATTATATGTCTATATACCTAACGTTATAATGTTACAAAATATTGTATGATATAAAATAAATATTCTAATGGTCTACCACACTCTGATAAAGATTTGTTAAAAACAACGTGTCTTCCAAAAAATTCCTTCGGTTGATATCTTCGTATACACGAGAAGTTTGCTCATCTCTGCTTTCAATGAACTATAAAAGGGTTAAAAGTGCGCCACTATATGTTTCGTGGTGGGTAGTACGAGAAGCACGTTTTTGTTAGCTGTCCTTGTCGTCGACGACCCTTGGTGCCATGTGTATCGCAAGCTTGTCTGCTTTTAACGCAGCCCAAGTGTGAGAAGGTATGTAACACCGGGGACAGAGAAAGGTGGGCGAGTTCTCACGGAGGTCTACAGTTTATTTTCGTACTCCCCCGTACTTAAGGGGTTGCTCATTGATAAGCTAATGGGCTCATGATACGTCGTTGAGCTTAACATTCTGAGAACGCGCCGCGACTGTTAGTGGATACATCGTCGCAGCCAGACTCTATTCGACCTAACAACATAAACGTGAGAGAAAAATTTCGTGTGAAAATTTACATACGCTCCGTTTCCGTTCTTGATGCTCACGTGAAGCTATTCTAAGAACGTTTTCCGCAATGTATGGCGTTTGATACCTGCTTTGTATTTAACTTTGCTTAGGAATAAAATGTATATATTCATTATTTTCGTATCAAATTTATATTTCAAATCAGAATATGTTTTTAGATTAGCTGACCTTACATTTGGATTTAGAATAACAAGTGGCTTGATCGAGTACGCACCCTTTTTGGAGTTAATTAAACTTGACAGTCCATCTAGACCGCTCAGGAAGATTCACGGTCCAAGATGTTATGTATCTTGTAGTTCGATCAATCCTATAATCATTTTCTAGGTTGATTCTTGTATCATTCCTTCCTGCATAACTAATCCATTTGAATTTGTCTGATTGTTACGTCTTTATTTTGTGTCATAGTTTCTTGTATTCAGAGTAACAACTTCTGACATTAATGGTAATAGTAATAATCAGCATGAATATTTTATATAGAGAGCTAGGAAATTATTCTTTTCTTGCTGACGCCTTGAATTTTATAAAATTCAGAAACATGAATAAAGAGATATATTACGTATGCTTTTGGATTCTATATGCTTCAAGCTTTGGAGCATGAAAATGAAATAAATAAAAATGAAAATGAATTATGAAAAAAAAAAACAATTAAATATTAAATGAATTAAACCAAGTCGCTACCTTATATTGTAATGCTTTGATATGTATAAATGTACTGAGAATTATCAACAAAAAATTATCAACATTTGTTCAGTTGATAATAATAACAGTTTTAAAAAAACTATTCCATTCCAACTATTCCAGAGCTTCATTCCCTAAAAAGATAATTTGCATAAACTGGTTTCCCTTCTTGTCATCACAGACGACGTGTTACAAGGTAATTATTTATCGAAACCATGCATAGCAGTTTAATTTTAGCTGACTCACTTTCACGGCAAGCAGTGGTTTTATTAATGATGGCGAGTAAAACCCAGATAATTATAAGAAAAAGGCGTCGCAAAGAGGAGAGAGCAAAAATTCGATCGATTCGAGGCTCGGCATCAGGATGGGCGGAGATAATGATCGAAAAATCGCTGAGCGATTTGGGTTGATCGACGAAATTGATCTTATCTTATTATTTCTATTTTGTACAGGAATACTGGAAAAACAGACAACGAAATATAATATTAGAATGTATCGAGTGTTTGATTGAAAATATTAAAAAAGTGGATGAGAAAATCAGATTTTTTAAAATTCCAAATACGAAGCTGAAGGTTGAGTAAGGAAATTTCCAAATTTTATCGTGCTGTTATCTAAGTTATGAGCGTGTACCGCGCCTTCGAGCGATGTTGTTATTTATCAATTCGAAAAATGTTCACTTTCATTATTTGTGTTATAAAGATGTTAGAATAATGAATAATATCGCGGAGAAAAAGACATGGAACCGGTATTCGAGTCCAGATCTCTCGTTTCTTGAACGACTGCTCCACTGATTGAGTTGTCCAGTTGTCGATCGATTCTTTTCCTGCGATCCTAATACTTGAATTACTGTTGTTTGCAATATTGTTTACTTGCTATCTACTAAATGGCTACTTTAACTTTGTTTAAAATTAAAGGCTTGGTCACTTTTTGGAATGCACAGTCCATATTTTCAATATGAAATGTTTCTTTAGCCATCAATTTGAATTTCAAGAAATAATTTGCGGCGGTGTATTAAAAATATATCGACAAGAACTTACAGTCCCTAAAAGAAGCACCAATTCATTTTCAAAGTTTCGACTCTTAAACTCAAGCCACATAAAAATTCTATGAATATTGCTACAAATTCCATTAATATCACATTACGACAAAACTAACATTACAATCGCGAAATTTAATTTTTAATATTTATTCCCAGCTATTCCAGACAAAGACGTTTAAAATAATTGATATATTATATAATGCGATGCAATAATAATTTAAAGCAAACTTATAATACGACAAAAACTTAGGAGTTTAATATAAAATTGCAAATTTTAATGGTTAGTATATCACACAAGTTTTGTAGTGAAATTGCTGGAAAATAAGATTGATCAAAATCTATTTACTACTCCAAAATACTGATCTGTCGTTATCACATAAATATTACAACTATTAACCATGTAATCTCTATGAATACTAATTTCGAACAAAAATGATACGATACGCAATTGATTAAAACATCACAGAACCACTGTCGCGACACGGAGGCGACCATGAGTTTGGCGCACAGATGTCTCCCTCCTACTCGTACGGAAAGGGTTCGTCGCTGAAAAGCTACAAAGTGAGAAAAACCGAAGAGCAGGGACGCAAGGGAGCAGAGAAAAAGAGAATGAAACGAATGTCTCTCCCTAGCAAGACACAAGCGGTATCGCTGACGGTTTACGACGTCGCGTCGGCGTTTGCATAGCGCCATGTGGCCGCTGGCCTCCCGTTTTTTCACTGACGTCTACGTCACTCTTCCTCCTTGTCTCTTTTCGATAGAAAAAACAAACATTCTCTCGCCTCCTTTACGTCGGAGCGTGGCAATGACATTTCCGTCTACTCGATTCCACCACCGAGAAACAGGTCGCCCGACCGTTTTTTGCCACCATTCATCCCTTTTTTTCTCGGCCACCATTCATAAGCGTATCGTACGACCCCTCGAACTTTCTTCGTGAACCTTTTTCTTGGAAGAGGACGAAAATACACGCATTACTAATTTACGAGGCTGCTCGTACTCTCGATTCCAAGGGGTACCGAGCTTTGACTTTCAGGTAAATGCGATTGCTTAAATAAGGATTAATATTCATCACTAACAGAGCATAAATGGATAATAGTAGATACGACATTTGGAAAGTACTTGTGTGTAGAAGACAAGATAAACATAAAATTAACATCTACGAAGATTGCACAATATACACAATTTTCCGAGAGATTCCTGTGTTTCAACATGAATTTATGGAATTGACTAAAGGCTCTGAACAGTTCCAGCACTGGTATCAAAAATATTCCACAATTAAATAATATTACAGAATGAAATGAAACGGGAGAAATACTCTGATTGTGGAAGATCCAAAAACCGCACAGTAACTTATACATTGTCCGATCCTTTTCGCTCGAGGATGACATTCGGAAGCAATTCCTTCGTAATGGCTTGTCGTCGATTCGAATCGAAGAATCAGACCATCGGCGAAGTGTTTTCGCTTCCCGTTATCCCCGGGGCCGTTTTTTCCCCGCGGGCTGGTTGGAAAAGTGATTGGACGGCGAGCAAAAAAAGGGTAGCCATCACGCCACTTAATTTTCCGCTGAAAGAACGGCTCTTATTTGAAAATTGAATACGAACATCCGTTACAGGGGCTTCGGTCATGCTTTAACGGAAAACACCGCGCAACGCGAAACCGCAGCGAGAAGATTACGCGGTGAGGCCGCTTATTCGCGTTTACGCCAATGTAAAACTCCCCTAGGTCGGCTACGGATACCAGAGGATTTGTGTCCCATCGATGTGGATCAAGGTGGGACTCCTTATCCCTCTGCGTTCCCAGATGCCTCTTCTAAGAATCCGCTGGACAGACACGCTTGTTTGAGTCGAACTCCCGCAATATGCATATTTCTCAGACGCCACAATTCCCAATAAAAGACGATACCAAGGAAGAGATTCAGGTTCGGATTCAGCCTCGGAAATATACTTTATTTATTTATCGTTCGTTTGGTACCTTCGTTGCACGAAGGTATGTAAATATTTATATTACAAGGTAAGAATGGAGTAATAAATAAATTTATATATACTCTAAAATGAGGTGCTTTAGCGAGACTCTTTAAAAGAGTCCTAAAAGTATTGTACAGTAATAATTGTAAAAAAGAGGCGAGATTTGATTGAAGGGCTGTTTTTAATTTAATCTAATCTAAGTGGTAGTAGAGCTTATGGTTATCATAATTAAGAGAAATTTGTTGGCGTTAATGAAAAGTCTATTAACGTCTCAATTTTCTAATTTGATCTTGAAACGTTTTAAAAGAAATCTGTCTACAGCAGATCTATGCAAAAATAATTGATAAAACGACGGCAAGTTCGACACGATATTGTATTAAATTAAACTATCGAATCGATGGAAGCTCCACCTCCGTGAGAGAGTTGGTTTAGAAATCATTCGCGCGCGTTAAATGTGTTTTTAATATCGGGTATACCTATGCAGAAACGCGGCGCATAACTCTTGGCAAATAAACGAACGTTGCAAAAGTTACGCTACCGCGAGCGTATAACTGTACAATCGTAGTCATTCTTGCACATTTTGCATATTCGACTCACGATGCGATAAATATCATCGCTGACCCTGCAGACGTGAGAGAAATAGATACTCATGAATATTAATTATTATCGACAGGGTAGGCAAACTACCATTGAGATCCGTTGAATTTTTGCGAGTAACGAAACATGGTTTGTTATAAAAGTGGCATAATTTGAAAGTGGTATGCATTTTTAAACCTTTGCTGCATTTGTTTGGTTTTATCTGCAAATACTGTAATCAATGAAACGTGAAATCACATATTTCTAAATTACAACAATGCAGATCTTCGGTGCAGTAAAAAAGATTAAACAATTTAATTCTTGCAAGTAATGCTTTCAAATGCCAATTTTGTCTGTAAATCGACATAGAAAAGTTTCAGTTTTATTGGGACAATACGCTAATAACTAAAACAATGACTAAATGTGTCGAAAGACAAGAACATTCATTATGAAAGTAGGGTAAATCTCTAAACATGAATAATTTTGTACTTCTTCGCGAATATAATGAATGGATTAGCATACAAATCACGATAACGTGAGACCTTCCATGTCTCGAAACAAACAAGGATGTACTTATGTCATTTTCACGACGAATGACTCAAATGTTTGTTTATCTTCGTATCCACGAGGTTTCCAAGTTTGCATTGTCGGCATGCGAATTTCCATATTTATCTAATCGATCCTGTAACCACCGAGAGCTGGTATTTCAATTGCGATCGCGTCGATGATTCACTCGAGATTCCATTTCTGACTGCAGTTGCGACCAGTATAATGCGAATGACAAACGACATTCTTGTGGAATAGTTGAATGGAAAGTGGTGTGTGCGTACGGTCGAAGCAATAACTATCGCTGCACGCCTGTGATTCCACTGTCCATTGCCTTCCACGACAAATGATCTTCGATAAAGGAATCGTAAGTTGCGATGGAGTTCTTCTAAGTGCCCCAGAGATTCTTACGCGACAGACTTTTCCTATTCTAATTCTCTAACAAAGTCAATGCCATCCGTGGATAAAATTTCATTTATAAATAGAAGTGCTGTATAGCGATTTATTCAATTGAATAGATATTGAGTTTCACGTCGGAAGTGCCAAATAGGTGATTTATAGGTGAGTTGACTGTTAGATTAATGCTTTAGAAAATTTCTACACAGCTAACGCTTTATTTCTATACAATTCGAAACTACATAATCTAACACCTGTCGCAGTACAGTAGAATCTTGATTAATCAAATCCCCACTACATCTATTCTTGTCTTTATGTTCTACTTACATTCCTACTCTATTATTCTGCATATTGGGCCCGTCATCTATCGAAAAATTACATTTAATTTGATTACCGATACTGTTATTTTGAACCCATATCAACATCAAGAAAGTACAGAAAACATTCTGTTATCCGAAATTTCCATTATTCCAACATACATATCTCCGGATTAATCCAAGTTACTGGACTTGTTCCTGCAACCTTGCCAAATTCACGAATTCCCTCCATTTTCCTCGACACCAAAAAGCTCTGTCATCTATTGTACACACGAGCGACGCGGAGGTCCCAAACTTCGACAGAGTGGTCGATTGTCAAAAGCGACACGACGTAAACGATATTTGTATCGAGTGGTAGCGTTACAATATGCAAATAACCGGGGTAATAGCGGCGAAACGACTAGTCGACCCCGGCACGTGACCCCCTGGTAGCGATGCACATCGACGCGTACTCTCGATACTCGCGAGCAAGCGAGCGACCGAGCCGCGGGCAAAGTAAGTGAGTAAGTGAGTGGCTAAGTACGAAAGTAAGATCGGTGGGAATCGAACTCTGGTTGGCTGACCTCACGAGTGCGATGTCAACGAGCTTAACTCCTTGCTACGGCGAGGGCTTCGGTGGCGTTCTTTCGTTTCCTTTTCTAGCTGGTCTCCTGGTGGAATAAGCGCCGCTGTGCTCCGCCGCGACGTCGAGCAAAAACCGTCTGGCGCTCGATTATTGGATCGTTAAGACGGCAGAGTCTTTTAACGATCGACTAAAATGACAAAACGATTCAAAGGGACGGGTATTGTGTTTCCAATTTACGGAACTCCGTGCCGTGCCACGAGGGAGTACACCAACTCGCTTCGTGCACTCTCTACAGGCCTCGCCACGATTGGTGGTCCAAAGCATACCTGAGAGAACGATAGACATATAGGTGTCAGACTATGATATAAATCGGGGCTTCTTAAACTTTTTTCATTCACGACCCCATTTATGATTGTGATTTTTTTCGTAACCCAAAAAATATAAAATAAGGATATGTAAATATTTTGTGTACAATAATTGCTACCAGAGGACTATTGAATTCAAGAGCAACCTTACCACCGCCCTGATCGCTATTTTGGCAAGTATTGGGTTGTCCAGAAAGTTCGTGGCAATTTTTAAGAAAAATTCAAAAGCACATTTGAATTTTCATATATATATATTTATTGAATTATACAAATACCATTTTGTTCCATGACCTTTCCACCTTTTAAGGGTGGCACTCGTGTTAATTGTTTTCAACCATTTCACTATAAACAGACGTGTACCACCTACCAAAAATCGGCACGGACTTTCCAGTCAAACTAATACCAATATAAGTTTGGACCACCAATTTTGGCGCAGCCTGTGTCTTCAGCTCCCTCTTGAAACCAGTCGTCTGTACAGGGAAGAAAAGAGAAACGTCCTGATATAATAATAGAGGAGTTCGCGAAAGGAATTTGTCATTTTCTGCGAAGAGGACAGGTTGTTACGGGCCAGAGCCTGCGGGCATTCGCGGGGAATCCTGAATGGCTGAATGGTGGGAGGAACGGCTTGATAAGAGACGAGGAGGATCGACGGAGAGAGAGGAAAAAAGGGGGATCGAAAATTGGTGTGGAGCAAGAGTAGGGTGGTTGCGAGGGAGGAACCGAGTAAATAAAGGACCGCGGATTCTATTAGCGACCATCTTTCTTCTCCTACTAAAAGTATAAGATGACGAAGCTGAAGGAGAGCCCGAAAGGACGGGAGCCGAAAGAGAAGAAAGCCCCCGAGGAAAAAAGAAGATGGCACCGCTCGGAGCTATCCGCTAATATTCTTTCGTTATTCGTTTTTTTAGTCTCATCATCCGGTTCGGTCGAGGTGGATGGTGCTTTGTCTCTGCGGTTTCGGTTAGTTGGGCTAAAGTTCCTAACCGAAAGATGCATCTCGTCGCGGTACTCTAGGAACCTCCTCTACCAGAATGAGTAATCACCATGGGCGGTACTTGGCGTGATTAGCGACCTCCAACTCCGCCCTTCGAACGTTTAATTTCATTTCTGAACAGTAGGACATTGTTTCGTTGCTTTGTCTCTTTACTTGCTTTCCAACGAGGCCGCTACTCTATCGCACGACATGTTGCTCCAAGTATGTGGATAATTAAATGCGTACGGTAACGACGAAAGCTACTGCGTGCTGTACAAGTTGGACGTTTGATAAGGATCCTATTGCATTAACCTGTTCGAGGATATCGAAATGTATGTGTACAGCAAGGAAGACACATTTAACAGTTTTAATCAGTCGCATGTAAGTATTTTGATACTTCGGTTAACACAGTTTATGGAGCTCGATCATCTTTACCAATGATTTTTATCCATCTAAGGAGATGAGCGCATATCCAAATCTATTTTTGTCTAAAAGTCTTCTAATTCATTCTAGTGAATTAGTTTCATTCATGAAATCATTACTTCGTGAATAAAAATCTGATAAGAAATGTTTCTTCAACAGTCAATTTTATTATATCGCAAATGTAATCATTTTTCAATGCATTTCAATAAACCTTTTGATTCGTGATGTAACGAATATGTTAAATGCCCTGCACAACAACATTCATGAAACCTGATACCAGCGTGCTTTATGGTTTCACACAGACCTTTAAAATTCATTCTCTTTTAAGTTGAAATGACATTTGTGTATCCAGAAATATTATTTAATTTCAGAACACTAAAGAGCCAAACGAAAATCCGTTCCTGTTACCGTACAACGGAGCGATTGTAGTCGAACAGATCAAACGCCGTGTTTATCAATTGCGCAGGATTTTCTTAGAATTTGTGAATCCAATCATCGGTGTATCGTTTGTACGAGCAAACGCCGCGAGTACACTATGGCGATAGTCGTTTCGACCGTGAGCTATTGACACTATGACGCAATCCACGTGTGTATACATCGTAACACCAAGGTAGGGGCGCAACTGCCAACGCGATTATAGAGTTGGTTTAAATTCGACGTTACGGCGTGTAGGCAAATGAGCACCTAGGTGCGATGGAAAACGGCTCGAATTATTGGTCCTTTTGCACGGACTGGCGAGCACAAGGCTCGTCATTTATTCGTGCCAGCTTTGGTTCCCCAGCCTTCCTAATGGCAGTGATTCTTTCGATGGATGCTTCGCGTTCCATGCGAACAATTATCAGGGGAAAATGAGTGAAACGTGCGATAACGCGGGCTAAATTCTACGAATCTGCTTTCGAATAGACCAATGGATCGTGGCAGCGTTTACGAGCTACGTTTAAGTCTCCTTAAATGCGCAAATTTCTGTACGATAAATGCACAGAAACCATCCCCACCACTATGACACGATCTGGGATCGGATATCTCGTTGAGACAATGCTTATTGCAACAATAAAACTGACCGACATACCCTGATGTTTTCGCTCCGTCCTCTTCTTTATTCGCTGTCCATCTCTACGTTCAAAGCTCGTCGGCAAACATCAGAAAATATACGAACTCTACGATAAACGGACAAGTTCAGTCCCGAGCTTGCGCATTTAAGGAGACTTCACTGTATTTCGTTTTGTTCTTCGTGATGTAGACATGTTGAAATTTTAAGGTGCTGTCAAACGTGGGTGTGTTTGATTTGTTCGTTACATTAAAGAAAACCTGATTTCTAGATTTTACTATAGTAGAACCCTGATACCAACGCTCAACGTGTACCTAATACACGTTCCAACATCGTTATTTTATTTAAAAAATTTAAATAAAAATGATCTTTTATTACTCAATATATATATAATAAACCTCGGGAAAAAAATTGTTGAATACGATTATGGTTTTCACGCGTCCAAGGTATCTTCCTACCTTCCCATCCCTCCTTAATGGTATAGAACAGTGTTTGCGCCTACTTCTGTGTAACAGTACTTGCTATTACTACCTGAAAGAATCCATTGGAATCCAAAGTATAAATCACGTCGTTGTCTATTCAGCTGCATTAGGAATCAGAGTAGGCACTTCCTGCTATTCATTTACAGTGAGGATGTTTGATCATTAAGGTCCTGGGGATCAGTCTGCCCACGTGTATCCCGCGTGTGTACCTCGATGCACGGTATGAAGCGCATATTCACGTGTTTATTTGTACGGATAACGAGTTCGCGTGACGGTAAATCAAATGTGCGTTTGCGGGCCCGTATCTCGAGCAGTAAACGTCAACGTTACTGTTCCGTGGCAAACATTTGCCTCGTGTCACTTGTCGTATGAAACGATCATCGTTCATCGAGGCGATAAAGACGTGTCTTGAAAAATGATTATCATTTATTACGATTGTTTTCGTTATAGCTGTTATTAAACGTCTTTTTCGCGCGTATTCAAAGGGATATGGCAGTCGGTATATAGAAATATAAATTTCAGGGCGATTTGAAGTCGTTTGAAGAACTTAAGAAACAAAACTGCATTTGCAAATATAATGCAGAAATATGTGCAGGTGCATCTACAAATTGTATGTAAATATAATTTACAGACGCATCTATAAACCTGACCCTAGATATATTGAAAAAAGAAAACAAAATACACAAGTTGCAATTAAATTCTGATGATTTCAATTGGACTCTAATGTATAATACATAAAAAAAAGAAGACGGTTCAATTTAAGCCTGTAGACCATAGATCTGCTCGAACGTTTGGTACTTGGTTCAAGCATATCACGTGACTACCAACCACAAATCAACTGTGCTAAGTCGTAGTTAGTTTTGGGACAACCTAGTATAATATATTTAATTCCAGCTTCCTACTCGATCCGCGCGACAGGTACGCGCAGCCCGTATCATCACCACGCGAGTAAAGATATCAAGATAATTCCATAGCCGGCCGGCAAGAAAACCGAGCAAAAAGCCACCGCGTGGCCCGAGTACAACTAATCGCCGGGTCCGATAAAAATGAAACGAAGCAACGAACGGGCAGCATCGGTCGGGAAATATCCCGTCGTAGAATTTCTGCTGGCTCGCAAGAACCTGCACTCGGCGCGCTGTCCACGAGCTGCGGCCAGCGCCGCAATTTAGTTAATGTCATTAGAGCGACAAAAATGCACGATCGGATCGCAGTGGCTTGCCTATGGCGCAGCGAAACGTACGTCCCCCTTATAATGGCAGAAGCGGATTCTATGTTCGTGGAATCCGAGCAGGCATGCGGTAGAACTCCACTTAATGGTTCGAACGGTTCTTCGCCGGCCATTTGGTACATGCGTGCGCGAAATACACGCAAAGCTGCGTCGGCGTCGTCGCAGGCCAATATCGTAGCCACGGTTCGACGCTTCCGGTTCTAACGCGCGAGAAAATTAGCGCGAATCTCGCGTGCCAGGCCAAAAGGATCTCGGTCGCTGGAAAATTCTTCGAGCGTGGAGAAAACCAACGTGGTCGGCTTCTCGAAAGCGGAAAGGATTTATTCATGGAGTGACGCGTTTCGGTGCGGTGATGTATGGCGCCGATACCGTTGACGGAAAACGTATGCTCACGGGATGCACTTTCATGCTCTAACGAGCGCAAAAATAATGCCCACGGATAGACACCTTCGACCCTTCGAAAGACGCGGAGCTGAACCGTGAAATATCTTGCCTGTCAAGAAGTAATCGCGTTTTTCATCTGAGAGACACATACACTCCTCTTCATAAATTTGTTTCACTTTTAGTCGAGAGGAGATGGAGTAACGTTACTCAAGCATCGCTAGAAAAAATGTATTTCAGCTCAAGGTGAAGGCTTACAATTTTTCAGGTCACCCTCGTGTGGAAATTATCTATTTCGAATTTGTAATAGAACGAAGCATGATTTTGGAGTGCGGATAAAAATTATGGAAACAAAGTACCGTCAACGCAGAATTTTGATGACGTAGGAGACATCGAGGGGACGCAGAAGCTCGACTTGGACCACGAGTAAACACATGGAAGGCTCGATATATCGCGAAGCCAAGCAGACATAGAAATCTATCGCGTGCTGAATTATCGAGATATCCTATTTCCTATTTCCTATTTCTATAAGAATGGTAGGCGAATAAATCGGCATCGCAGCGAAAGAATAGCTAAACGCTGGTGTCGATACGCACCCAGAGCTACGAGAGGGAAGAAATCCCCCTGTTCGAAGAACTTGACACGAGCCGATCGCATGCGAGCGGCGAAGACGAATGAACGCGGACGTGTAGGTATTAGAGATGCGAGAAGAACAGAAGCGAGAGGGAACGATCTAAGAGAGGGGGGCAGAGAGGAAAGTCGGAGATGCAAAGGCGCGCTAAATCGTCGGTAGGTACTCGTCTTCTTCCTCCAAGTCCTCGTCCACGTAGCCGTTGTTCCACCCTTACTAACGATCTCGTACGTAGCCACATATAAAGCCTGTCCTTTGCCAACCCACGAACCCTTTACACTCTCTCTTTCATCCGCGTACAACCCGTGGCTGCCTCACGATGATTACGACTCCGATTGCGATGTAAATCGCAAACCCACGTTCAATCACGTACACACGGGTGTAACTCTTCCCCGTGGCCTTTGACTGTGTGTCCAGCCAGCATCTTCCTCCCCCCACCCTCTTGGGGTCCCTTGATGCTGATCGAATGTGTACATTTAAGATAGATACCGAAGGGCTCCGATCATCGCTAATACAGAGTCGTAAATATAGTCCCACATGTGGCGCTCGCGGCAGACGATAATCTCGACATGATTCGCGTGTATTGATTACTGCGAGCAGTATCGGGGTGTTCGCTTCGATTCTCCCAACTCCCTTTATTGGAAAGTAATTTGATTTCTTTATTCGGACATCAAGGTCTACCCTGGGAGTATAACGATAACCGTGGAAAGGTTTCCCCGAAATTGAAGACGATCTTTCTGAGCGGCAAAATTATATTAGGATGCAACATTCAAACGACAAGGCATTCGGAAAGAATTGAGCGAAAGAGGAAGGAAGTAGAGGTGAGATTGTTGAAAACTATTATCGCTTAAGAAGTTTCGATGTAATTCTCTATCGCGACATTTCTCCTGTATTCAACGTTACAAAGGGCGATATTTTGGACGAAACGATTTTTTGCAGACATCAGCGAGATTGTTTAGACTGCAGAAGTGCATTAAAGCACGCGTAAGGCAAGCGTAAAGAAATTAACAAAAGGAAAGAACATCGAGGAAAAAAACTATTGTTATCTTAAGAAGTTCCGTTACGAATCTCTCGAAACTGTAGATCTCCTACGAGCCTCCTCAGTTTATAAGATCATACTATTTGAGGGCACGGGGAGCTTTGTACGTGCCCGTTACATGTAACGTCACATGTAACGATACAACTGAAAAAGTTACAACGCTATTCGGTGTTTCAAACATACAAACTACAAATGGGCTCTCCCTGTCGTTACAAGACCTCGTTGCATCCGATGTTTCTGAAACCTGCGATCGAGCTTGCGCGAAGGTTACGAACCTCGAGTTTTTTCCAGGGTCGTAAAAGCTCGATAGATCGACGTGATCCTTACGGAATCCCGTGGACATAACAAGACGTAATTTCACCTCGTTACTTCATCCACTTTTTCGAGCAATGTATTCCCGAGGTTGCTGGAAAGAACAGGTCTGGCGTTCTCCCGTCGATGCTGCCAAGTGCAGCAGCTCGGCCAGCTACGACTGGCACGTTGGTATAGTGTTCTTGCACCGTGCTTTCCAGGTACCTCCCTGAGTCAGCCTACATAAGGCTACTTACTAGCTTCGTCTCGAGAGGATTCCACTTTTTGCGCAAGTTCTCCTTCATCGACGTACCGAACGCGGAGTTGCACGCTACTGGCTCTCCCCGGAGCATGCTATCGGTAGGATGTTCCAGTTTATCGTTTCCTGTCGTCTTACGGTTTCCTTTTGTTCGAAACGTCTGCGCCTCTTCCCTTCGCCGTTTTCGGCCTTTGTCTACGATTCCGCGACTGAACGTCAACAATGGCTCCGAGAGTCCCAGAAATATGCTGATTCGCGAGGAATCGCGATCTTCGTCTCGATGCGTTCACTGCACTGTTATTCGAATTTCAGCGACTCCGACTTGGAGAAATTGCAGTTTGTGTGAAAATCATAGTTAAGAAATTTAAGCAGCACGTGGACTTGGAAATACTTTTGGTACTGGGAACAATGTTTCTGTGAAACCTATCTAAGAGAAGTGATTTTACAAGTGACGCGATTAATCTTGGTAAATTTATAATTAGACTGCGGATGCTTATGCATTTATGACAAATGTATATATAAATGGATGTGGACAAATGCAAAAATATATAAACTATAAAAGTAAAATAGACGTTAGAACATTTACAATACAAAACATATTTTATTTCATGTTTCTGTTTGTCATCCGTGTATATAAAAACATACATTTGCATAAATATACGATGTCTAATTACAATTGATGTCTGCCACTTGAAGAATAAAAATACTATTAGTATCGTTATTTAGAATACCTTATTTGTATGTTATTATTTATATTATTATTTTCGACATCTGGTTTACGTCTTCTTCGGTAAAAAAGAGTAGAAAATAATGTACAGAAATCATCAGAAATTTCTCTTCTATTTCCATCCCTTACAATTTCCACGATAGAACCGAATTTTCTCATCCTACGAAGAGTGTGTCACTGTTCGACATTCGCGCGGAGCAATAAATTCATGTCCGAGTCGCAGAGGGGAAAAATCAGACATTTTTCAAAGGGAAGTTGATTGGTCAATTATCGCGTGGCATATAAAACTCGCTTCTTTTTCGCGGGTCTACTGACAGACGGAAGGTCGATAGCGGGCAGAAGTCAACTTTCATCGAATTATGTTGTTGCGACGTCGGCGTCGGCGTCGGCGTCGCTGGGACAGAGATTTCCAGCGTTCACTGCCACGTAAGTAATTTTGCTAATTAACAGGATATCACGGTGATACGATCGCGAGATCGTTAATGATCGGTCAAGAAGCGGGTCTTCCTTTTCTGGTACGCCCGCTGATCGATGGTCGGTCGCTTTCACGAGTCGAATTTACGCGTCGTTCGAAAGTATTTTCCGATTTAGCCGCTTCGAATGGAGGAACGAGGCTACCAGTTAACGCTGACACGTCCACGTTCGCTAAGTGACGTTAATAAACGGCTTGTCGACCGGGAAATAACGACATCCCACGCGGGTTTCGTGGATGTTTGACTGGGCATGAAAAATTGAAGTGAATTAATTATAACGTTCGTTTCTTTTCTTTTTTTTTTTGGTTTATTTCCACGTACGGCTACACGCCTTGATTTTTAATGCTTGAAAGTTGTATCGCTGTTTATTGGCACCAATTATCACGATTCGTGTCGATCTTAACCATGAGAGAGCTTCTGGGGGAAATTGTGATCTTATATATTTCTACATTATTTGGAGGATATTCTGTTCTTTTATATTATTCTTGTTAATTTTATTATAATTGTCTTTTTGTCAGCAGCGTGGTCATCGTTATATTTAGTTAAATATTATGGGAACGGAAAGTTGTAATGTTGTAATAAATTATCTATAATTTAAATGAAAATAAAAATGTATGTAACAATTCGTATTTCTATTTCAATAATATAATAGATTGAGAATGAGTATTAGAATTATATTCTCACGATATTAAACGAAGGGTGGTCATTGAGACCAGGTACAACTGTAAATTATAATTCATCAGCAAGAGCAACATATCGAAATTACAATATTGCAATTAATCATTATTCATTAAATCTTCTAATTTCAATTCTAATATTAAGAGTCAAATAAGACAAAGCCTGTTCTAGCGACAAACTACCATCCCGAAGGAATTCTGACAGAATATCTAAGAGGATAGACAGTTCAAGGGAATATAAAGCCAAAGAAATAGAATTTAAATTGTGTCGCGACTGGCCATGATCTTGAAAGAATCACAAGGTGTACCGCAACATTTATGGCGAGCAACGACGTTTCTATTGGACGTCGCGGGCGAGAGCGTGCCAACTATCGTCCAAGACGGATCAAAAAAGGATTCTCGTCTAGACGAACCCAAAGACGGAAACGCTTGGGACAAAAATCGTAGAAAGGCTCAGGACTATCATCCTTCTACAGTTAAAGCGAAGCAAAGCGATGCGAAAGACGAGACATGGATAAATAAATTGCGCAAAAAGCAAGGAAGTAGAAGAAAATAAGTTGCTCAAAACTAGTAGAGTTTTTCAACATCTTCCGATATAATTCCCTATCGTGATGCTTCTCCAATTTCAATCGTCACTAAAAGACATTTTGGTCTGTTAGATTAAAAATGGATTGGTAAAATTTGGAGATTTTAAATGAATCTATAGAAACAAAAATACATAACACAATACAGAGATTAAATGTTTAATAGAATAGTAATGAAAAAACGAGCTAGCATTGATGTAGACTTTGAATAAGTTTGAATAAAAGAACTAAATACGTGGTAGTTAAACGGAGATCTACAATAACATACGTATACACCCATGTACATCTAATATAGTAATGACGGAGTAATCAAATTAGTAAGAATGTTGAGTTTGAATATGCCTTCCGTGAAAGTCGATTAGTTCCTTAAAAATTTTGACGTAGAAGAAAGGTAAAACGGTATAAGGATTTGGAGCACGAATCAGAATCGATGATGAGGGATTTCGACGAAACAGTATTCAAAGCTTAGCTTCGGTTAGTAATATGTACCCAGAAGAGTCGGTACACTATAGAAACGAATGGACGTCGAATAGAAAGCGCTGTAAAAGACGCAGCATGCATAAATAAATTGCGCAAAAAGCAAGTAACTGGAGGAAAAGCAGTTGCTGAAAACTACTACCGTTTCAAGGAGTTCCGTTACGATTCTCGACCGCGACGCTCCTCCGGGCATTCTGCGTTGATTTCTAATCGCAACAACGTTGGATGCGGATAAGAGATCGAGGAAAAAGTACGATCGATCGCCACGACTGCCCTGAAGAACCACGAGCAAGCCGCGTTTCTCGGGAAATCGTGAAGCGTCTCGAACTGGCCCAGACGGCAAGTCGCTGCCAACAGCCGAGACGACAGAAAAACGCTCGCTGCTAAGGGAGTCGAAGCACGCGTGGGAAAGTCGGTGGTGGGAGACGCGTCGGTGTGTGTAGCTGACTATAAACAATACCATACAGAGTGCATCTGGCCGTGTTTTCACGTTTCGAAGCAATTGCGTCCAGAGGGCGAGGGAAATTCAAATAAACTGCTTTTGAGAAAATTAAGTGGCGCTACTTTAAGTATGGAGTGTGTTTATAACAGTGGTTGCCAGTCATGGAGAATGTAGAAAAGCTAGTATGAATACAAATTTTGTAATTGTGGGTGAGCTACTTGTTGATAATTTATGTTTCAAACATAAATTACATGAAGTGTATGGTAAATAATGAAAATATGACTGAATTATGAAAAAAAGGACCAATTTTTTTTCAAATAAAGGATTGTATAATTAAAGTGTGTGTATGGAAACGTTTTTAATGCAAAGGCTAACATTTGCTTCCACTCAAAATTTCATTAATATCTAGTAAATTGTATCTAGTATAATTGTAGATGTGCGTCTCCATAATCGATCAAAAAAAGTGTGCCTTGATTGTACATTACAAGCTTGGGGTTCAAAAAGACCCAGCATGTATTGTACCATTCAAGAATTGAACTCTACAACTCTATCTACTATAAACTATTGCATACCGAATTCTACATATTTGGGCATATTTTCTATCTATTTCCAATCATTAAAAACGAGTTGACAATGCCCATATCCCATTGAATACATATATAAATAATTGTAACTTTCAAATACTCGCTAATGCTGCACTTGGACACAGAACTCAAATATCGACTTCCTTAAATACCAATTTCATTCCCAGTTCAACGACAAACGCTACACTAAGAGGATTAGTTTGTTTCTCTTTCAAGAAAGGCGAATGAAAAATCCGTATATTTTTCCGGAGACGATTCAGGATGCTAGACGAAATCAGCATCCTGTACCGTGCATCGACTAGCCGTGTAACTCTAATTAATAGTCAGTTAAAGGCCAGGCTACCGTTCGGCCGCCAATGTACGCCCATTTAATTAATTATGTACTGGCCAGCCGGTGTTACTATCGTGGTTTTTGCAGACGGCGACGCCGTCAGGAAGGCGTCGCGACCGGAGCAATCGGCGACAAAGACAATGGCTCGTTACGGATTCGTTGACCATCTCGAGACGACGAATTGCTCGTGCCACTGGTGCCACCGTGATAGAAACCAGTTGGCAGCAGAGCACAGTGAATAGACCACTAGCAGAATCGAATGTTAAACCGACGCGACGACGTGGACGTGCCAAATGATCGCCGGTTAGTCACCGTCGAGTGCCAATGTCCACTGCAATTATCGCTAGTTTTTTTCACCAACGCGATAACTCCATCCGAATGACAAACGTCGCGGTGAAAATGAACTTTCACAACGAGAGGAACCGTCGCTGGAATTTTTCAAGCTGTTTGCCTTCGTCCTTTCGCACTTTGTCGCGTGTCTCATTTTTTCTTAGACCTTATTTTTAGGAACGTTTGCGACAAGGGAGTCTTGAATCTTATTTAAGGGGGAGGAATTTTATTTACACTCGGAAACGTGTGTAGGTATGTTTGGAATCCTTTAAGACTTTCTGAATCCATATTTGTTAATTTAAATGATTTTAAACATGGAAGCAGATACCAATTTCAAATTTTAGGTTTCTGGATATCGATAATAAAACCAGACTAAGAGTGAATAATCTTGAGACTCGTCAACTTGAGACCACTTATACTACATCCAAACACTGTTAGCAATACGTA
Organism: Hylaeus volcanicus; assembly: GCF_026283585.1. NCBI lineage: Eukaryota > Metazoa > Arthropoda > Insecta > Hymenoptera > Colletidae > Hylaeus > Hylaeus volcanicus. Next base: position 11,606,186 of record NC_071983.1, on the reverse strand, counting down.
CACGATACAGAAATAAGTTACTTAATTTTCAAAAAAATTATTTAACGTTATCCAGCGATACATTGAGAGGCAAACAACTTAGGGAAGAGATTCACAGCGAAGGATGCCGCTTTCCATGCGACATAGCGCTCGAGCAGGTTGCGAACAAGCATCGCAAATGCATGCAAGTGCAAACACCGACTCTTTCAAGTTCAACTTTCACATTGATGCGGTGAATTCTGTACGAGCGTGCCGGATGCCGACAGCAGGCCCTTAATAAGCGGAAATTCCGACAACCTTGACGCCTACGCGATAATAACGAAGAAAACGAGCGACGACGCTAATTAACAAGGGTGTGTGCTAATTTACCACTTCTGCACCCTCGCGTGACCTGGTATCTCTCTCGTGGCTATTTTAGTATGCCTGCTGGTACTTTATTTCCGAAACTTTCTCGCGATTCATCTGCCATTACCAAAATATAATGAATCTGTGTCGCTTACAAATGTTGTACAAAATAACCAACTCAATTATATCCTTAAATCAGCTGACAACTTGTTAATAAGAGCCAATTTAACGAAATCCAATATATTCTTATTTTGTCTTTTGAATATTTAAAAGCAGTTACGATATCTTTTAATAATTCAATACTTATTCTAAATATTTCAATAAGCTTGTCCATTAATCATTTTTGTTATATCCTGTAATTCTTCTGGCCGAAAAATGTATTTAATCAATTAATATCAAAAGAATGACATCAAGTTCTGGCAAGAAGCGTATATTATAATCCTAAAAACTATGTATGTACTATGTATCGCGCCACAGAACCACAACAGAATTGGTAAGGCATGTCTGACCTGATATTGAATCGATCCACTCGAACGTCTGGCCAGATACTTGGATTGTTCACTTACCTGCAACAAAAAAGAAATAATTAGAATCTACATAAGTAGGTATGTAGGCGCATGAGTTTAATATTGACATATACAATCTTCCTTCAAAATAAAGGAATCATACTAGTTTTAAGCAAGCAATCTTTATTACAACTTCACAAAATCATAACTCCTTTATATATGTACTTCAGTCAAAATAACTGTCATATTTATGATATAGCTTTGTTGAAAATAACACAAATCTAAAAGTAAAGTATAAAATAAAAATTGTATGCCTGATACTCCTTAATTTGTTTCCTGCGTACAAGCCTCGTTATTAACGTTTCTCCACGAGAACCAATTAAAATATCTTTTTGCACGGATGATATTTAACAAGAGGCTTTCGAAGATGATTATTCTTAATAACGATGCACGAATGCGTGGACTCGTATGTCGGCTATGTACACGAACGATGTTGAACGACGGTGAGATCACTCGCCAAAGAAGAAGTGGTCAAGAGACATTAACAGTCGGTAGCCACGTCGGATCGCCATTACAATGTTTGCTCACGTTTTCGAGGCGCGCACGAGCGGAAAGAATACTCCCTTACCCTCATCCTTCCTTTCTTTCCGTGTTCGGTTCTCAAATATATCAATGATAACCAACAGACCATACCCGAAACATGTCAAATATGGACACTGCACTCGAACGACGACCAAGTGCAGGAGGAACCAGCGAAACACATCACGTTAAAATTTCGGTAATGTCGCACACGTGCGCCTTTGGGGCCAGGAGATTCCAAGAAAATTACGGTGGAGCGTTCGCCGTCGGTAAAATTATTGTTAAAATCGTAACAGTGTAGTTGTGATAGCCATAAATCGATATGAAGTTGAGAAATTAAATGGTGTGTTTAAAGGATTGATGGAATATCGTGTTATCGCTAAATAAGTAATGCCTGTAAGTTTATTATGACTAAGTGTCTCGAATATGCTTCTAGAAATATTCCTAAATAAAGGAAAATCGATCGGTAATTAAATGTCGAGTAAATGAAATCTGAAGGGACGAGCCAGCAAAGAGACATTAACGCCGACACTTGGCGCAGGTATGCAAAGAGGAAGAAGACTCGTTCTGGACAAGTGAGGACCCAAGTGTGATAAGCGTGTACACTTACATACATATCCCCGTTCCTTACAAGACGGGGTGTGTCGATACACTATCTTCATGCATTAATGCATGGAACGCCAGTTGACGATACGATTGTCCTTTTCCATCGCAGCATCGAGAACGCAGGAAACTTACTGTAATACGTTCTTGGTAGCGACGGTGGTGTAAATCGATCGAATCTGTCGATAGATACCTGCCTAATCACGTATCTGTCAATGGGATAGATAAATGAACGCTGTCCAGACGGCTGGTAGTCGTTTTCTCTGCTCGCAGCTTCGGCGAATAGAAAATTCATTCGTGCGCTTGCACACTTGGCGTACCATACTTTTATTCTTCCACCCTTCGATGATAAAATAGCAGAATGAAACAGTGGTGCGCAATCTTTTCCGTTAACAGACAAAATTCAATATAATAACATCTCCGTGGATTTAATTTCGGTGAAAATATATTTCGACTCGATTATTGGAATTGTTTGAATAAATAGCGACTTCTTTTGTAAGAAACCCAGAATATTCTTTATTGGGTATTTCATTAATTACGAAACATATATTTAGCAAATGTTCCGTGTTTACTATCACGGAAATCATTTATTCGAACAATTAGCGAAGAATTTAAATACGAAGAATTAATTCGTGAGAATGTATTTGAAATTCACGTAATGACTTTACCGTAATGTCTACGATAAAGATTTATGAAGATATCTTTTAATTTGGCATGTGCTGCACAGGGTCTGAATACAAAATACAGCGAAGCTATTTAAGCTTTTATTCAACGCCATTTGGGAAAATGAATTCTGTAATTCTGTTCCTTATTTAGTATTTCTAAGAGCGCCGTTTGCAAGTGAAATAAGAAAAAGCTTAACCATAAGAAGCTTCGCGCGTAAGAAACACGTCAGGACGAGGAGAAACATGCGACCGCCAATTTCCAGAAGCTGGTAGAAAGGTACGAGAATGGTTAGAGGTCATCAGCATCGCAACACCATCGTGTTTCTGACCTCGTTGCCTGAGCACGCTAGATGACTCGGCAAACAGAAGAACGTACGATTCCGGTGTAAAACCGGGATGTTTTGGCGCGATGAAGTTCTACACGCAATTCGCGACAGCATTAAACGTCACTCTGGCTTTTATTCTTAGAAACTGATGGCAGGAATTAGAATTTGCAAAAGAAAAACAGCTAGGATGAAGTCGATGACCGTAAGATGCCCATCAGTTGAAATTCTAGAACGAAATCGATGGAATTTGATTATAATTTTGGAAGAATAGATTACTATGTAGATAAAACTATCTGGGTGCTTTAATGGAGAACAAAAATTCTTAGAAAAACATTGAAAATAAAATCTAGTTATTGGATGTAGCATTAAATAGATGAAATTATTACTTGAAGTTTTTGATAAAAGAAAAAGGTATTTTTAAAGAAAAATTGAAAATAATACCTAGCTGCTGGATGATGTATTAGGTGGATGGAACTATTACTCGAATTTTTTAATGAAGAGAAAGTATTCATAAGCTATGATACAAAATAAAATCTAGCCCTAAATAAAACACTATATATGTTCTACATACATGAAACTATTACTTGGATTCTCTAAGAAAGAGGACGCAGTCTTAACTAAAAATAAAACATAAAATCTAAGCAATTAAATAAAATACTATTCGCACTGGCCCATTAGTTGGATTCTTCGATAACGAACAAATGGAGTCAACTAAAACCAGAAAAAAAACGAATCTAGCATGTTCCTGCACTTCGGTGCTCCAGGATTAATTATCGCCTGTGACTAAGCAACCGTAGGGCGGTAAAAAAGAAATTTGTACAGTTTTAAACGAGAGCAGCGAAGAGAAGCAATCAACAACCATCAATTTTCTATCCAATAGCCGTTCATAATCACCGAGAGAACAAGGGGAATGGAACAGGGAACTCAAAAGATCCCCAGCGCGATGTCGACTCGCAATCTTAATTACAAAAATTATTTCACGGTAGGCAATGTAAACTGCGAGTCACTCTGCTCGCTTCCGATTCCGCCCGTTAGCAGTTCTTGCTTCCATGGCTCGAACGCCGACTTCCCGCAACGTTACTTGCACACCCTTCATTTTTCCCAGTTAGTATAATGGCACCTTATTCACAGGCGCGAACGTAATAACACTTTAATGAAACCACCTCGCCTTTTTACCCATCGTGTATCGCGACCCTCGACCGACTTAACGATCCGCGCATTTCTCACGTGTTACCATTTAAGCCGGCCTATTAAGAGGTCCTCCCTTCTGTCGTTTAATTATCTTTCCCCAGAAACACGGTCACCGGCACTGGATCACGAAACAAACACGCGAGTCACTCTTCGGGAGAAGAACGAGTACACTTCTCTATGGATTTCAAGTGGGATATATGTCCGACTTTAGCAGGAAATTTAAATTGAATACTAGAAGCTTTAATTTGTATTACTTTAGAAATGAATTAACAAAGTAAGCAATCATGTACATTGAAAGGCACTTCTAGAATGAACAATACAACGAGAACAATTGAAGATTTAGTAAAAAAAGAATGTAAAGAACAAATAGTAAATTCAAAATAATAAGTAAACTAGAAGAGCATTATATAACCAAATACAAAAGCTAATTCCGTAAAAAATATAACGTTCGTTCAATCTCTGAAAAGTAGTACCGACCACTTCGTTAAATTTACATTTGCCTAATATTTTCTGTAATACTATCAACATTGTTAATGCCTTGATAAAAAAAAAAGAGATATGTTTCTTTTATTATGATACATGAATTATTCATCCTACTGTTTCTATTCTATTGCGAATAACAAAAGACACTCGATATTATTGTATTTTTTGCTTGTACTGGCATAGTTTTATCGAAAAACCAAATATTAAAAATGTCTATCATCTCTGTTAGGTAAAAGAATCTGATTCATTACAGCCAAGGGATAGTCAATAGTCTTCGTGATAATTTTATATGTCGCACTAACTTAGAGTAGGCTTTCGCAGTGCCATATTTGGCAACGTGTTTTCTCATCGGATCTCAAAGTGACCGACGTCCGTTAATCTTTCGGAAACAGCGTGTGTATCTACGTGTACTCATTCCTGATCTATCGAACGCCAACGTGGACGGTTTACAACGCGAAAATTCAATCGATGAACATGAGTCGGAGTCGAGTCAATTAAACGGTGATCTATTTCTCGAGTCGCGAAAAAGTCGGTCGTCTGGAACGGATGTGATCATTTTCTGTACTCTTTCTCTTTGGTTATTCTGTCGCGCTATTTCTGGTCTCTTATCGCCTTATAAGTAGACTCTGTGCGATTGTGCTACGGAAAACGACTATCACGTAGGAATTGTATTCAAAGGAGTCGCATTATACGTGACGCGAGTCGATTATTAAGCGTGGAGATAAGTAATTCGCTACTTTTTTTATACGTGTGGAAAGGTAATTTAGAATCGACGTATTTTTTCACTATTGCGACGACGTTGATAACAGTTTCAGAAAATGAAATATAGTAAGTCTGCGAATTGAGCGAAATTACACATTTTGTTTGAAATATTTATATTTAACTAAAACAATTCCAAATTTGCTGTATAAAATATATATGCTGTACATATAATCGAGGTACATTTATGAAATAATTCGGAAAGGTATCTAATAATGAAGATGTTAGAAGATGTTAGATGTTAGAAAAAAATAAAATATTTTTCTATGTTTGTGTGAAATCTTTGGATGGTATTTAACAACATAATTTGTAAAATTAGAGAACTTTTAAATGCTTTTTTTTTTATATATATATACAAATGGTTAAATATAAAACATATGTAAAAGAAAATAAGCATCATCCACGCGAGGGCAAATTGTCCCTTCTTATCCAGCTACGGCCTTTCTACCACGAAGTAGGTGCAACAAGACTGCTTAGCTTCCTATGAGAAATGTAAACTTTCGAAAAACACATATTCGCCCAACAAGACTTCCAAGTAAACTCATTTTCACCGAGCCACTTTGCGAGATGCTAGCTAGAAACTATCGCGCATCAAAACAGTGCCCCGCTAGCAACGGGCAATTTCTAAACATAAATCTGACTTCCTGGGGCAGCATTATTCTAAGACGGCAAGTGGATTCCATCGAGCGTTGGATTTATAGGTCTACTTCCAACGGATTGTCCCTAGAATAAGATACGCAGCTACAAGCTCGATGGAGTTTACCTGTTATTCCTCAATATCGCGTTGAAATCTCTATCGCGGTGTTCAGCAAAGCAAAACAAACCCCCGAAAAAAAAATATCTGACGCCGTTCTCTTTCAATGAAACGGCCACGCTGAACCGTTAATCGAGGGGATTTACAGTGAGCGCTATTTCGACGGACAGTTCACTCTACATATTCCCGATTTAACAACGTCGGCGTCGGCGTCGGTTCGACCCGTCTAAGCTAATGTCCGGCCAGGTTTCTCAAACTTTCACCGGGGCTCGCCCAGTGGGGCTCGATTATCGATAAGAACACGCAGCTAAGAAAATCGTGACTCCGCGAACAGATATCGGGCCACGGCATGGTTTTGTGAGGCAGCCATGCGCGAAGTGACATCGAGCAAACGTACACGCCGTTTCACCGGCCGATTACGTGTGATTAAAACCGCAGCCCGAGCCACTGGTGAGTGTTGCTAACGAGAAAGGAACCGGGCGCTTAGGAAGGCCATGGCTGTTCATTGGGTCGTTGGTTTCCGGAATTAACGGATAATGCACACGATGACGCAGAAAGGTTGATCGAATTGTAATACTCGCTGAAGTTAGTAAAAAGTGATGCGGGACACTTTTAGGATTGCGATGGAGAACTTAACGTTGGTTGGTTAAGATTCAATTGACTTTCTATGAGGCTACATATTGGTGATTTAATTATTTTCAGGCCAAATTTTTTTATTTTGGTGTATTTTTGTCGAGCCTTACCTAACACAGAAACGCAAAAGGATACGCGGAATACAAAATGGTACATTTTTGTAGTTATATTTAACGAATATTAACCGAAGCTTAATTGACTAATAAGATAAAGAACGTTCCTGTCGATTGCTATCTAATGATATTAATACTAATCTGCAGGAACCTATTCATTTCGTTGTTAGTTGTCTACGTACTTAGTTGATATACTTCGTAACGGTATGCATAAATTAATGTCAGCCTAGAATAATATATATTAATGTAGAAAATCCTTTCTAATTTGATTACTATTTGGTATTGTGACTTGTTATAATTATAAGCTTGAACATACGTAGGATTATTTAATTCCACGATCAACACACATTTTTTAATGATAATTTTCCTTTTGTACGAATTTTCTCATATTCAACGAAACATTTCATTTTTATTGGTTCTATTTTAACGAATAATTTTTTATCATTTAATTATTTATTATACATGTTTCTATGTAAAAATGTATAACCGGATCAATTTCTTCGTAGACTCGTAAAATATCGCGATAAAGTATCGTGATTACAAGATAAACTTGTGAAGGATGATCGAGCTAGACAAGACCGGCAATTCGAGATGAATGGAATTGTTTCTTGCGCAAAGATGTTCCCGCCAACCTATGAACTCGCTTAACTAGCAAAACCACTGGGGAGATCCAACTTGCCAACCGGAAACGTGAAAAAAGCGCGATGGCTCGAGGGAAATAATAAACTCCGTTCGTTGCAATTTACGGAAAGAAGACTATGAAAGAAACGAACAATTTGCTTAACCTGTTGTTTACTGAAAAACTTAAATATCCGACGTTTCATAAATCACATAATATTTGTGGAATGTCCTACGAACACAATATAATTGAATCATGTATTAGAATGTTGCGCGAAAGATAATGTATCGAATATTTAAAACAATTTGAACTACGATAACTCGATCGAAAATAAATTTGATTAGATGCCTCAACGATTTCGATACACGTTTACATAAGAATTTTTGATAGAATGATAAATATGTTACAGATAATTTCAATTACTATCTGGTTATTAAATATTTTGGTCTACGGATAGTCTAGATATTGAATATAAAATTTATGCATTTACGACAAATGAAAATATGTATGAAGAAATCTATGAGAATGTTGCATAAATGTAAAAGTACATAAACATCCGTGGTAATAATATGAATTTGCGTAAATATACGCAGTATATTTATAACAGCCTGGATGGTAACAAATCCGATATAGAATTAGCAATAATTGCAGATAATTTCAATTCACAAAGTACAATCAAACACTCTAATCCCAGAAATTCGTAACTCTACGCGCAACGAGCCAACTGGACCACAGCTTGACGATTATAGCAATCGACGCATTCCGCCGCATAACAAGGGACAAAGGTTCGAGTGCAGATACTTCTGGATAGATACTCTAATCGCTGCGAGGATTAATGGTGCACGCGACGCTAGTTTTTCAAGTGACTTCGTGCAAGAGCCATTACAAAAGCGTGAGAAGGGTGAGTTGATACAGGTAGCCCTCGGACTAAGGGTTCGCGCTAATTACGTCATTATGCGAAACAGGGTGGATAGCTCTAACGAACCTGTAGCTCCGGACGTGCTCGTCCTATGAATAGTGATGAGTATATACCCAACCACCAATCACGTGGTATTGTAATACCGACGCTAACCGTGCTTGATTTTGCATAGTGATTAAAAATTCTAAAAGATGCGCCCTCCGAAGCACTTTTTTCTTTCATCGAATTTTTCCTGTATCCCTTGGATTCCTTCCGGTACAGGCGTAACACCGTAGACACCGATAGGCCTCGGCGATGCTCACGAGTGAGAGTGAATACGTGATTGAAATTCTAAATACCTACCTGCACAGTGCCTCGTAAAATCAATTACCGATAATGAACGATAGATTTCAGAGATTGATCGGGGAGGTTCGTAAAATACCTGCAACTTCCTGCTACTTTTAGCAGGCTTCGCTGCTCGAGGAACTCGTACCCATCAGGGACGACCCAACTGAATTTTCTTCCCTGATTTTTGTATCCAAAACAAAACATAAAATTACTGATTATAAAATATCGGATACGAATATCAAGTTGGTACAAGATTAAATTCCTCTTCGTAATTATAATTAAATTTATACTTGGTTTACTAAAGAAAAACTACAGCTAATTTTAAATATGTACAAAATCTATACGCACAAAATGTTAATGTAAATACGCGATTCTTGCCGGAGGCATAAGTAGTAGAACCACCTGTTTCAGAGCCACCAATTGATTCTAACATACGATTGGATAGATTAGAATATTTTCGGAGCTGCCTTTGACGAAACGACGAAATTTATAGATTCCATTGGCATATCTGTATCACTTTGACCGGTTACGTATACGCGCAAACATATCATTACCATAATCGTCAGCAGCGCGGCATATGGGATATGGCAGAACAGAGGGTGGAAGGCACGAGTAGGTCCGAGGGGCTCAGGAGGCTTAATCGCGATAATGGGCCAGGAATCGGCTCGTGACCGCAGAAATGGAAAACGTCTCGATTCGAGACGGAGCGGAGCGCGGAGGATCGAATGATCGAGCGCTTACACTTTCGCATCTTGCCACGAATCGAGTGATTATCGGATGCCGATCGTTGCCAGTTCCGACCACGCAACAGCTCGACACGATTATAATAGAGAAAGGTAAATCACGATGCGCAACCTTTTTTCGAAAAAAGTACCTCCACGATTTAACTACGACCGTGAAGAAAACGTCGATGGATTTGCTCGATAGCGTGGTATAATTCCAAAGCCTCTAGTTTTGTCGTGATAGTTGTTCTAAGACCTTGTTCGAGCCATGAGGCGACTTACGCGCGACTGTGAGGTACTAGAGATCCATATGTCCATCCGCATGCACGACAATTGCGCGTAGGTGTTGTACGCCGGAGCCTCGAGTCGCGTGTAAGTTGCGCGACTCGGTTGCGACTCGAGATACTAGAGAAGCAATCGCTGCGTCCAGCAGTCGCGCGACAGTTGTAATGAGAGGGAGTAATATTTGATCACGTGACAGCTTCGTCCAACTTCATTTTGAATACTGACTGAATGCTACCTTTTTAATCCACTCAAACTAAGGGTCCAAAACACAAGCATTATAGATACATTTTTATTGTTCATTTTTCCCTTCATACGTTCACATAACGATCATGAAACAATAAATAAATTGTCATACAAATCAAGAAAGCCCACAATTTGATAAGCCATCCTGTTCACCTACCCCCTCTGACGCATCCATTAGGAACGTTTAACCCGAAAAAGAGAAGGAAAGTTACGCAAGTCGGTCAGTCATCGGCATCGTTACGAAAATGTATCGGGAGACAATAATTAAAGGTTGAAAAGGTTTGAAAAATACGATTCGTATATAAAATTCTACGCCGACCGTTCAACACAGAGATCACTGGACCATCGTGGCACGATACGGTAGGAGAAGAAGAGAAGTAAGAGGAAGAAGAGGAGACCCTCCGGTTCTTTAATAACACGGCGGGGCCGCAGGTTCTTCTTCAGGTATGCGAGACAGAGCCCGAGGCGAGCGCACCGCGCAGACTCTCGAAAACCTGGTTCTTTCACGAGCCGTCCACGCCATAACGTCACGGACTTCGATGCACTATAGTCGATACCTTTCGGAGTCTATGCACCGACACATTCCTGAACGCTTATGTGTCTCGATGCGTGTATACACGGCTGCGTGGTTTCGCATTCACGTGGCAAAAGGAAACGAAACATCGAGGCAGGTTGAACCGATACGTTTCGTGAAAAGACGCCAGACCAAACCGTAGAAACGAGAGAATTCGAGTTACAGCGAATTGTAAGCTGAGACAAAGGGAAAACAACGCGGACGCGAAACCATCGTACGTGTGCGAGAGAAAGAGAAACGGAATAGGAAAATGGGACGAGTTAGTCACGAAAGATGAATGAAGCAGAGGAGCTCTGGTATGCAGACTTGCAATTCTAATGCTCGCAATGAAGCCGTCAGAGAAATATTTCTTTACTAAGACTAGGCAAATGATTAGTATCTTTTTTGCTCTTGCTTTGGTCGTTGAACCGGTTATGGCTTAATGGGCACCTCAATTTTTTCGAATGAAATCATATATTTTTGTATGCATCAATAGATGCACTTTTATATTCTTTTTAAAAAATTATCAAGGATTTTACATCACACATTGATAAATTTGAAAGTTATGAATATACTGAAGATCTGTTCAATATATTCTAGAATTATTATAATAATATTGTCATTTCATTTTGTATAAGTACACATACCTTTTGGTTATGTTTAGTGTGTATTTATTATATTAGTTTATATCACAAATACATACAATCCGCAGTCCAGTTATGAATTTTGTCTCAAACTTTTTATTTGATAAAATAAGTGTATCTGATATTGACCTTAACCTATTCATCGACGCTCTATTTATTAAATATGGCCTGTAAAAATCTCACATAATCAAGAAGTATTATGCGAGATTACGTCCTTGTTAATACATGTATAAAAGCAAATAATGGAAAATGTAGAAAATATTGACAAGTACATATATTTATATTATTTTCTAGAAATGTTTGTACCTTGCCCAATCCGAACACAATTTTCGACCATGTCGTTTATTAAATCAATATTTCCGTCGACACACTGGCCGCAACGTAACTCCAGAAGAAAGTTGTTATCGAGCAAAGGCATCGCTACCTTGTTAGCGTCGCGCTGTTTGGAAGTTGCGCTCAGGTGTGATCGTAAAGCAATATTCGATCGCAGATACGGATTATCTCATCCAATTTATTTGACTAGCTTTTTAATTTTCAACCAATCGATACGCACTGCTTTCGTTCTCAACGTCAGCGACTCGTCGACCAAAAGAAGATTAATTTGCAGCTAGAAAAAATAACCCCGACGACAGCGAAGAAAATGATAACCTCGTGTAATTACCATGCAGATACAGCGTGAGTCTACGCTGCTCGTTATCAATGATTTAATGGACTCGAAATGAAACAATGTGCAATAAAACAGTGCCTGGGTACGCGTCCATTAATTTGTACCTTCGGAGACCGCTGCAAATGAATAACGTACGCGAACGAGGCTAAGCATTGCTTTTTTTTGCGCGAGAAATTGAAGCTCTAGAGAAGAAGAAAAACACAGTTCGAGGGCATATGCCCGTCGCGTATGCAGCTGGAGAAAATCTGGTCCCGACCAGGGGCGGAATAACAAATGGACTACTTGGACCCTCGTCTATGATGCGCCTCGAGAGTCGAGGAAAATAACGCTCGAACCGGCTCGAACCCGGGGCATACTAATCGTTTCACGGGGAACGGAGAAAGAAGAAAAACAGGGGATAAAGACGCGGATAAAGGGCTGACATTATTTATACTATCGGGTCAGTTCATAAGTTGCTTACAGGGCTTGTTCGTTATACTGGATTGGGACTTGTTTTGCTCTTGGTGACGCGCGAGATAGATTGAATTAAAAGGAGCGATAGCTTAATTCGTGACCGTGTTATTACATTTCTGAATCGTTTAAGTTTGCGTATATTACCGAAGAGTTATTACATTATACAGATATTACATTTCCCCAAACAACTACTTAATAATACTTAAATTGCCTATGAAATGACGAAAAACGTTATTCTGTAAAACAAAACAAAAACACCTGCACATCGATTGATGTTGAAACAATAGCACATGAAAGAAGAAGGATTGAAACTAGCATCGAGGATGACAAAGTAGCCAGCGACCAAAGGAAATGAAAGACAGGCTATCAAACAGACAAAAGCAACAGGATACGCGATCAGGATTGTTGGCAGGGTCGAAAAGAACAAGAAAGAGGGAACAAGTCGTCCCTAATCATGGGAGGTGCGGGAGGAGGACGCTTAACATGCAGACCGTAGCTGGAGGCGTTAGTGGCGTATAATCTGCGTTCCTTCGGTCTTAAACACCAGCATGGCACATAGTGCTCTTGTGCCATGCGCGAAGAATACCATCACACCGTGGATGCGAAAATGTGGTAGTTCGATGAGCACCTATCGACGTTGGCATACATAGAAACCGATGATCCTTGGTCGGGAGGTCCTTGTCGAAGCGTTTGCCACTATGAGTGGACTAGAAGTAGGGATGGGTTCGAGTTCCACGTATACTCACGAATTCGAATCAATTCCAAGATTTGCTTCAGAAATTTGAATTCTACTTGAAAGAAATGGCATTTCATTTGTTGAACAAGCTATCGTTGACAACCAGGAAGGAAGAATCTGCTAAACTTCCTAAATTGCATAATCTGCGGATACCTATTCAATAAGTAAAAAATCACACTTGACGAACTTATAGAATATTTCTGATTAAAGCACGTAAAGGTTAAGAACTGAAAAAAGCAACGCAACTTACAAATAATATAAAAATCTACAGAGTTGGTCGAGCCTGCACAAGTCCTCCTAGAGTCAACTAGGCTCATCGAATTCAAGTTTCTTATATGTTAGAGTGTCTTGATAGGTTCGCTATGTTCCAGATTGTTTCTGTACATATTATCATGGTTCTATACATTATACGTTAATCCAAGGGATACAGCAGATTCGAGCAACCTCAGGAGATGCACTCGTTGGAGTCCTTCTAACTACCTCATAACAAATCACGAATCACAAATCATGTTTCTCGAAATACATACAAACGGTACAGATCGAGACTTCGTGTTCGAAGCTACCTGGGGTTGATCCCATTGCTAGCATAAGGCCCTACTGGATCTACACGCGCAGCTGGGCGGAGGGCATTCTTCTGCAGGCGGTGTCAGGATATTACCGACGGAGAAAAGGAGGGCTGGAGATCGAGAGTGAACGAGAGAAAGGAGCCACGGGAGGCTGCAATTACATCGCAGGTGGCTGTGGATCGCAAGGACTTTCGGACTACCTAACTGGAGCATCAAGAAGAAACAAGTGGTGATTAGCAAGTTCCGGAGGAGCGCGTTTGCCCGATAGAGGCTCGTCCATGTCGAGAAAATCGGCGTTCATTATCGACCGCCGGTAAATAATTATTACCCCTCGAGCGTCGGCGTCGCCTGCAACCGATTCCCTTCGATGTCGTCCCATGATCCTTGAGACTTGGTCCCTGAACTGGTTTACGGACACAGAGACGAACGTACAGTTATCTTTGCTTTGCGATAATGGTGATTAAAAATGTCCTTACGTAATGCATTAATGCATTTCTTGATGGATAGATAGTCTAATCTTGGGATAGGCGAAATGGAGAATCATGTCATGCATAGGTAATGAATTTATCAGAGAATTCCTTGCCTTACTTTACATAATTGCTTTGATTGCTTTTCATGCAGCATATTCAATTTATAACTAGACTGCGAATGTATATGCAAATTCGTATTTTTATAGATACAGACAAAGAATTGAATCTTGAATGAAAGCATGTTATCTTCTATACAGTATAACATGTATGGTATCGTTGATATTTAATGATACACATTTGCCATAAATGCATACAAATCCGTAGTCTATTTACAGCGTAACGCATATACTTTCAGGTAACAGATAAACATTGTAAGAAAGTACATAACAATCTTCAACAAAATATTTCCAGAACCTACTTTATTTATCAACTCGACAGCCTATCATAACTTCCGGAGTACGCGTGTACTCGACAAATGTTCCAAATGATAATATTTTCCTAAATAATGATGCCTCGAGTGAAAACCTTTCTCATAGTACCTTTACACGAAGTACCGCGTCATCCGTTGTTAATACGATTCCCACCGCACCCACTGCAAACTCGATAAGTACACGCATTTTTATTGGCATCTTTTTCTCACACAAAGCGTGAGGCTATCGAAGCAGTGATTTGCGAGATAAATCCATTTCACTTTCCCAGTGCTTCAAGGTGTACCGCATTACGAGACGCGCGTAATTTACCGTTTCCTTGATTAATTTTTTGTTACCGATCGTTCAGCTAAGAATTTCATACTCGTAATGCCGCAGAATGCAAATCGACTCTCAGGATTGGATGTGTATCTTCTACACCCACAAACGATATCCATGGAAACTGTTTACACGCTGGAACTCCGGTTACCCGTATTCCTTAATCGTTCATTCAAGTCGAGCAGTAATTAGTCACAGCACCGGGGCTTCTTAATCTTCGATTGCGTTAGATCTTAGAAGACTCGATCCTGCGAGATACCAGCACAAGTCGGTATATCTCGACGCGAGTCATTAATACCCGGTGTGTATGCGCACGACGCGACGACGGGAATAAAATTCGCGTGGCTCGCCAGAAAGGAGAGGCACTAGCGATTTTTC
Organism: Hylaeus volcanicus; assembly: GCF_026283585.1. Lineage (NCBI taxonomy): Eukaryota > Metazoa > Arthropoda > Insecta > Hymenoptera > Colletidae > Hylaeus > Hylaeus volcanicus. Next base: position 11,590,922 of record NC_071983.1, on the reverse strand, counting down.
TCGTTCGGGTTGGCTGCGCACCAGCGATGGGAATGATATCGAATCGATCCAATCGATGCAAACCCGCAAATTATGATCTAACATCGCGTACCATCGAACGTATAGATTAGCGATTTACAAACTGTTTAGAAGGCGCATCCACCCTAATTTCCACAAAATTATACAAAGTTATTTAGAAATTGCCAGAAAAGCATCATTAAAAAAAGTTTGAAGAACATAAGTGAAATTGACCGACTAGGTAGTTTTAGTGTTAAAAAACAAAATCTTGGAGCTCCTTACATGTAAAAACATTTGCTATCAAATTGTTCGAGTAACACCGACGCTTAATTGTATCAGTCCCATCGCTACTGCATACGCGTGCAGCGTGCACCGATCGTAATTAAGAGCCGATCTTTCTTCCGCCCGCGATCTCTTTTCCATCTGGTTGCGTGCAATTTCATGTGCGCTCGAAAACCGTTCGCATCCGCGTGCAAAGACGTTGCACGCCTAAGGTAAAAACCATGTAAATACACGCCGTCCACATGTACGAAGACGTGTAACGGATGTTTCAAGATCTAGGGCGTGGAGATTTATAAAATGCAAGACGACGAACCATGCTACCGAAGGCCTGGATTGAACAGAGAAAGCGGGTGTGACTACAGGCACTCGAGGGAAGAAATTTATCGCGGGGTGGCGATGCTTTCCTCTTAACCGCGAGAGATCATGTTCGGGGCCAAAGATATCGCTAAATGCTAGGCAACGGGACTTTAAATGCCTGAATCGTTTAACCGAAGATTTTAATTACCGGCTATTGGTATCTGATTCCAGTGTGTTGGCGTCGGTGTCTAGTTCGCTATCAAAGCATCGAACAACGATAGTATCGTTAACGGGTTAATGTTGCTCTGAACTTGTGAAATTTTATCTGAATTGTGAATAAGAGATAATAATTGGAAATAATATTTTACTCGTTGATTTTCTGCAAAATTATTTGGAAATAACCGAGATATCGATTACTTTATATAATACATATCGAAAATAAACCTTGAATAGTGTTACTAGTCACACGATGAAAAAGTATTTCGCTTAGATTATTAAATATTCTGTATTGCGTTGATTGTAAATTCATAATTTATTCAAATACATGAGAACGTATGAAAATACGTCATGGTTATAGAAAATACCAGTGAGGATACCTATTCATAGTTTCTTTTTCTTGGAACTATTACCATTTTAATGACTCGACTAGATTTGCAACATCTTCTATTAAAGTTAATTCGTATATCCATATACTGACTGATCGAGATAAGTAAGTCACGTTTTGGTCGACGAAACAAAATCGGTTATTCGACTTGACGGAGGTCGTACGATCCACCCAGGAAGACGAGGGCTCGCATTGGAAACGGTTCGTTGGGTCATACGTCAAAAAAGAACCAAAGGGAGGATTAGGCTCGCCTGTTCGAATCGTTAGGGGTTTGTTTCTAATTGGCGCTAAATAATCATTTTTTCCCCCGGCGAGTCTGCCAATCCTACTGTCCACGAGTTTCTTCGAACAAACCCATTACTGTACGACAATATTCGCACTGGCAATCAGCATGTCGGTGCGAGAGCACAACGGTTCCGTTTGCAGGGGCTTCATTATGCGGCACGTCGACGACGTCGACGACGTCTTCTGCGGTCGCTAACGAGAAGACGCGTCTCCGACCGGGACAGTAACGTATACGGGACATGTTCCAACCATCAATGTGCCAGACACCACTACCTATTGGCGACTGAACGACAACTGGTAATAAACGAATTGTATGGAGGCCACCACTCACAAGTACAACTGCAACAGCGGCAACAGATTTTCATAGATTAATTGGAGATTTTTTGCTGAAATTATACCGAGTTGTTAAGTTTGTGACTTGTGCAAGGAAAAACATTAGATCCATTGTAAATCCGTATAAAAAATTAATTATATTTTATCGTCATTGATATCTATTGTTAATGACAGTCAATTTTTTTGCAGAATGGAATTGACAAATGGATATTCAAATGAGAAGAAGTAATATAAAATAATGGGGAATAGATTTTCGATTAAACTGATCAGTCTGAAGACTTACTAGAGCTAGAAGACTAAGAAAAATTTCTCCCTAGAGCGTCAGCTTTCCGAACTCCTAAGAAGATCAAGACTCGACAGGCCAATTCAGTAACAAGATTGATAAAGTAACGTGAAACAAGTGAGGGAACCATTAAGCATGTTTGTTTTGAAAACACGCGATATTTAACTTCGATAACCGAAATGAATCCATATAGGCGATTGGTCCGAAAGCATCGTAAAGCGATTCGACTTCGCAAAGAAATGACTGATTGTCCGTGAAATGTCTGCACCTTCCGGCGGAACTAATGCTTCCGTGAACCCGTTTAATTGCTTGTTGCGCTAAAACAAACAGCCCTCCGGGGCTTCTGACGATTCGCCACGAGGGAATGAGCCGAGAGAAGCTGCTGCAGGCCTATCGGTTTATTGAGCTCTCCTGACTCTCGTTACCCTTCGGTGGAAATAGTTGCGGAGCGCCATAAGCTCGTCTTCTCACGAGAACGAGTCAAACCGTCTCGTAGGTATTCGCAAATAACACGTTTCGAAGGGCTCCGAAGGTTCTGCAAACATCGCGCGCACCTCTCTTATTCTGTTCCGCGGTTCTGCATTTCCTTCAAATTTGTCTTCACGGATCCTGATATTTTCTGCAAACGCTTCCTGCATCGTCTCCCACCTTATGTAGGTTAATTGTGCTCCGATAATACTCGCATTTCATTCTTTATCGCGTAATGCGATCGATTGAGCACGGAATAAAAATCCCCATTAACTCGTCGAAGACGAAGAGGGTTATATGCTTATTCAGATTCAAAATCAGTATCGATAGCATGTTTCTTTTTTATCATTAATCTATGTTGTTGTTCTATTATTCAATTTTTTGAGGTGGGTTAAAAAATATTCTATGGATATACAGCTATCCAACCCACCTAAACTGAAGTAGTAAGAGGATTTCACCACCTTTAGGATATAAATTGGGATGTTAACACTTTATCGACCGACTGATTTAGAAAGAGTCTGCACCATAGAAAGAAACTTTCTACATTTGCATATAAGACACCGAGTGCATACTATTACAAGATATATCGAAATTCATTTGTTTCCTCGAATTGAGTATTGTAAGTAGACTACTGACAACACAGTTAACAGGATGTGGTAGGCAAACACTGAAATTAAAAATCGTATGAATAGACTTCCGGTAGATAAAGTGTTAATTGCAGTGAAATTATGTACGCGACAAATTTTGGTCTTGTCGGTCAATTTCTGAATCTAACATTTAAGATGGTTCAAGAAGTTGTACAACCATTTCTAATAGCAATCTATTCGAATAAAGATACTTCTTAAGAACATTCTTTTGTCGACATCTTCAAGGTGTTAAAATCAATATTTTATCCATTTTCAAATTTGTAAAAAGGAATTCCTACTACTAAAATTTTCATAAATTATAGTATGTATAAAATATCAAACTTTTTTTATCGAATTGTTATGTTCTAGAATGCCTAATTCTTGGGTGAGTAAATAACATGTCTTTTTGTTATAAAACCATTAGGTTGCTGATAATATACGAGTAAAAGTACGTCGCCATAAAAAGCTAAGCAAACATTTCTAACCCACTTAACCCCGAAGAGTTGAGCTTAGCTCGTCCATGCCCTAGACATCCCTCTCAAGAAAGCACGGCGAATGTTGGGCGTTCCGCGAACTCCTCCGCGTGAATTTCGCGTAGCCACCCACGACAAGAGAAACACCGAAGCGACGGTATATGTCAAGTACAGCGCGGCGCGCTCAATCGGGACCGATGTCGCATCGCATAGGCGGCATCCGCTGACAAACAGGTCGAAGATAATTAGAGCAGCTTATTGCTAGGCGAAAGAAGTGGTAGGAGAAGGTGAGCGTTTGCTGCGGCCGAGGCAGCCCGGCCACCGTCAAGAGACAAGTGGTGGAAACGAATATTGTTCGCGGACAAGGTGCACGAGAGAAAGAACGTGGCGGAGAGAAAGAACGGCAGACGTCCGCACTTGAATCTATGCGGATGCTGGAGGGAGGGGAAAGACAGGGGAGAGTGAGACGAAGCGAAACGAGGAACAAAGTCAGAGAGAACAACCCGGCGCGGGAGACGAAGCTACGTGCGCGGAGAAGGACGAAGAGGGCAGCACGTCGACGTCCCCGATGGAAAGAGAGAGGAGTGGAAGTGCAAGAGAACCGATTACCCGCGGCGGGAGCCGAGGGGTCTACGAGGGGCCAGATCTGCGGCGCATGCGCGGCAGGCGTGGGAAAGCGCGCTCACGTTCAGACGGTCTCCCCCTCTCTCTCCTTCTCTCTTTCTCTCATCCAGCCCTTCTCCCCTATTTCTTTCTCGCTTTCTCGCCCTCTCTCCAACACCTCTCTTCGTTTTCCGCGCTATCTCGCGCTCTCTCGCCCGTGGGTCCAAGCTTGTCTCTCATTCTCCCTCGCGAGGTGTCTGGGCGAGGATCGCCGATCACGGCCGAGTGCGCACGATCCAAGGCCCCGCGGGCATGAAGTTAGTTTATTCGTTCAGGGGTGCTCAATATCTGGGTGATCGTCAATGCAAATATGGAGAGGATGTCGTTGGCGAAATAAGCTCGTGCGTGTACGAATGTAACACAATGGCGGGAAAAATGGAATCAGTGATGACGATTACTCATCGAGTGATCAGTGACCACGATCATTCAATAATTAGATGCGATTTGCTGCGAAGAATTGCAAATTATTCGTTTGTTATTGCAGGTTACGAATGTACCTTCCACTATAAGCGATATATTCAACATTGCTATAGTGTGCACAAGCTATATTACTGGAATATTGTTAAATGCGATGTAATGCCACTTTTGTATGATTACGTCTACAATAGTTACGAAATAAAGATGAAAGGAATAAGCATATTGACCTTTCCAATACTGTAAAAAGAGAACCTAAGGTAGTCCGGCAGAAACCTAAATAATTTCTAAATGTGTACCTTATGATTTCAGATGCTCTTTACTGGTAAGGTACAGGTAAGTTGGAAACAGGCTAAAAATGGTTAGATTTTTCCGTTGAGTATATGTAACATTTTTTGTCATGACGTTTTCAAGTTCGAACGAAGGAAACGTTGGCATGTCAACGTTTAAATGATTCCAACGATAGTTCAATATTAAATACCAGTTGTGAGAGCAACATAGAATAAAATAATACTTATTACACGCAACCTCTGTTGTACTTTCATCCATCCTATTACTCGGGTATATAACAAGTAACTCCCTACCATAGTCAAAGAATTTCAATTTAAAAAAAAGAAAAAGCTTGTCTTGCGATGCGATGTGAGGATCCGGAACCCGTAAGCCGGCCCTGGCCTGCTCACGTGCTCGTGTTTATACTTGGTCACTCGTCTCGTTGAATGGAGAATAGGTAAGGACATCAAGGAAATAGCCAGACCAAGGTAATTGGTAAGTAAATTAGACTCGATGATGTATATCGTTTAGTCATTAATAGTATACTGATCGCCGTGCAGAAATGGAAAAAAGCTGAAGTACACAGTAGCCGATGAACGCTGACGATAGAGCGTCGTGTACCGCGACTAGCACGAGTAAATTGTACGTCTACGTACGCGTACTTCCTTACCAGAATTTTATTCCAATAATAGATGACGAAAAGAGCTAACGTATACTGGGACGTTTGTTACGATGTATCAACTGTATTATCAGAAAAAAATTGCTGAAGGCCCTATTTATCGAAGAGCAATTATAATTGATCTATCTATATCATTTTGTTTGTTTACTGTGAAATACTTTATCCCAGAATTAATACTTTTAATCGAGGAGAAATGGATGAGGATTAATTCAACGAAATTGTTATTTACACAGTGTAGAATTTTGCTCATCACTGTTCGCAAAAAGAAAGGACGAAAAAGAAAGGGTATTTTGACAGCGTGCGGCAAACCTTCGTCATCCTCTGTCGATCGCGTCGCGTACTCCACGGGGTCCATTCGCTCAAGGAACAAAGGCCTCGCGTTCTGACCAAAGACGAGTAGAATTCTTATCTAGCTGAAGATTCGAATAACGAGTAAAAGGTAGGCTACGTGGCAAATACTATGGCATCTTGACTTTATTCTTAAGTCTTCTGGCATTAAAACGTTAGCCGATTAAGATGGGTTCATTTTTTCATAATTTACATAATATACATATAGTACATAAATGGTTGCACCATTTTCACTGTACATACTTTATTCTTATTCCATGACTTTAGATTTGTATTAGTAGAAAATTAGTTCTATGTAATTACAGAGGATTCAGTCGTAACTGTTTATATATAAAAAGTTATTTAATAACAATAAATGTATATATATATGTTACTTGCAGCTTAATTTTTCAAATATAAGCCTTTAGAATGAAATTATATTACATATCGAACGAATATTTCTCATAAGTCAATTCGATCGAACAAGCATCGCGAATGGATCCTCACGCGTTGTTTTTATTTGTCGTTTGCCGTTCGAATAAAATTCTGCCCCGTCTCTGATGCTGACACGGCAATTCATCTTCTCGCGAACCAGACTGTTTCTCTAATTTCAGTCGCGCAACATCCCCAGGGTTGATCGAATTTTTACATTCAGATAGTCGGTCGAAGAGACGATAAAGGGTACAGTTGCAGTCCGTGCAAGTCTATCTAAATCATTCGATGTAACGCGCGTCGGACAGATAACTTCGCAGAACGAACGTAGAACATTTCCCGACAGAACAGATGGCAATGATTGCTGCTAATGGTACCCATCAATTCGCGGCGTGCTCGAGCACTTAGAAGCCGCTACATGTACACATTGAAGGAACCACAGGAAGATTCGTGACATTGAAATACGACAAAAGTGGGCAATTCGGTCCTGATTTCTCGTGGGAAGACGCTTAAACTTGACAACTGTGTTTCTTCTACATTTGAGAACAAAGAGGAGCAGAAAACAAGCGATGTTTTAAATTTACACAGTTAGCACTCAAACGTTGGAAATGAATTTCAAAAAACTTTTAATTATATTGTCCAATAAAAATAAAAAATAAATTTTCTAGGAGTTTATACTCATTGTCGTGCGTGTAAATAGTATTGCACATAAAAGTAGGTTGCCATTTGTTGAATGAAGTTTCAGATGAATCTCATTTGTCTAAGTATATTACCTTCATTTTCGCTTATTATTATTTCACCGACTGTGTCGCTACATGTAGCCTTTGTGAATTTAATGTAGAAACAATGAATGACAAGATGTTACCTTCAAAAGCAAGAAATAATTAAGAATATATACATCAGGAAATTTATTTTCCGTATTTCTAAATAAAATCTCGTAAATAAGAAAACTTATTTTCAATTTCCTTTCCCAGTTTCGATATCAATCTGTAATGTTATTACTACGTTTGAACTTTGCAAAATAAAAATTCATTATAAATTTCACACACCAATAGTGAGGAAGCAACACCACACGAGGTGACTTAACTCCACACCTAAATTCTCTCAAGAAAATATAGATTACATATTAGCAATAGAATAACCTCAATGGACAAGGGTAGTAAGTGCCTCCATATCCCAATTTTAGTACTGTAAGGATCGCTTGATACAAGAATACTGTTCGGTACCTCAGACCACTATTCAAGAGAATATATTCTCGGCAACGAAGAACATAAGTCACAGATACGAGCTACAATTAGTCCCCTGTCCACGGTGTCACGCTGACCACATCCCTTTAAGCAAGGGTAAAACATTCCGCATGACATGCAAACGTACAGTAACCGTAATACGAGCGCGTTTGTACGACACAAATATCTTGTACTTGCTATACGAACAACCGCGACCCTTTCGGTAGCCATTCGGGGTTTAAGCTATTTTTTCAAAGGAACCGTCAAACCGTGCACGCTACAAACGCGCACGCCCGTACAATAGCACGCCGTGACTCGAAGGGGATGCGTGCATGTCGTCATCCATCATCCTGCATATGTTGCTCCGTTCGACGAACCCTTCCTCGTGCGATACAGGTCTACAAGGGCGACGGAAAAAAGTTCCCTGAATAACGGTTACAGATGCCCAACAGAAAAAAGCTTTCTCCGGGACTTTTACCCAAAGTTTTCCCTAACTAACTCACGAAAACGGAAAAAAACACCCGAGACCCATAGCTTTTGTACGAAACGTCATAAATATCATGAACCGGAAGTTCGTGAAACAGAGGTTTTGAACAACTGGAAAGTACCACGAAGGGAACGAGAAGATTTAATAATGGGAAAGGGTTTATTCTTTGTTTTGTTGGGAATCTTAGGTAGAGTGAACGAATGGTAATTTTTTCTTTGGAGTCTTCGGATACGAATAATTAAAAAAACGTAAATTGCTACATGTTCGTTTACTCGTTAACTATAATTCAAATAAAATAGTATCCGTCGCAGTGATTTAAATGCATATCGCAGAAACTCCCATCGATCTATCAAAGCAATATTCCCTTACTTATAACAAAAACAATTCCATCCTACGGATCGATAGCGGGGCCGACCAAGAGGAGAACATCGAAATGGAACAACAATATTATTTTTCTGTTCGAGCGAACCCTTCCTCCGACGAGAGGTGCTTGGATACAAAATCTATACGGGTCACGTGCCGGCACACGTGACCTGTCCACGCGCGATGCATTCGAACGCACGCGTAAGCGCATCCACGTAAACATGTAACTGTGCAAGTGCATATCCCTCGTGCAAGTAGATCTATGCGTGCGCAATGCCGCGGGGACGCGCGTGTATATCTTTACGAGACGCGTAAATACGCGAGTGTGCGTGTGCGAACGTGATCATACGGGAGACGATTTCCGGTCCATTGTGCAGAATCCTTCGACCGTTAGCGGCAGCTTTAACTCACCATATTGTCAAGTGGCGCTGGCCAAATTTGTTATTGTATTGGATTATGGTTATTTTATACGCCCGCTTCGGAGACCGATGAAACATCGACCACCCTATGACTGTACAGCGTACATAGTCATTATTTTGATATTCCTTAGAGGCATTCGAGAACCGATGCTATGAATTTATAAGTATAGCAAAACCTATCCTTGCTTGCATTGTTAAGAAAATTTCCATTAGTATTTGTTCTTTTGTAAATATAAATAAAGATAACAAGTTTATCTCTACTACATTTCCATAAAATATGATAAGTTAAGGTTATGTGTATATTTTCATACAGATGTATAGTTATAATCAAACGTAGTTAATTGTGTTGCTAGTGACAACAAAATCTATCTATACATATATGTATATTAAGTGCAATATACATATAATATGTATATATATGCAACTCAAACTTGGTTTGATCGAATACGTTCTATAGGATAGAAATTTGTCACCACTGTAAATATATATATATATGTATATTTTTACATAGGTTTCTTTAAGTTAAAATAAAGTTTATATTTATATGCACTTGAACTTTGTTCTCTTGTGAAATTAAATAATAAAGAAAAACTGAAAGCTGCATTAGTAAGACACCTTATTTCATGTAACCATGATGCATTTTTAATATAATTTCTACAATATTTGTTGCGTAGTTTCAATTGAATATAACGTCTTAAGGACTATTGTTTTGTACACACTTTTATAGGAGCTCGTCGAGATTAACTGAACTGCATGGTTAATTGGTTTTCCGCATCGTTCTTGACATGCGTCATCGGAATCTATTAGATGTTTCAACTTGCAACAATTAGATATTTACAGACATAGGAAGATAGCCTCCTGGACTGTGTATAACGTGTTATTAATGCCTGTGACTACTAGTGCACTAGTGAATCATCCAGAGAACAAAAGATATCTCTTCAGACTAGTAATGCAGTACTCAATTATTCGAGTCGCGAACGTTTATCTAGGTATATCTTTCTGTTTCGACGTATTAACTTTTATTTCAGTTGTTCTTTTTTTAATTGTTAAAGATTCACATTTTTTCCCGACATTTAAGGTAAAAAAAATTACAAATTGGTAAAAGATAGGAAAAGTAGAGCATTTGATTATAAGTGTAATATAGATAATTAAAGTGTAGTGTCTTATTAATTAATTTTTTTGTTTGCAACATCAAGCTTCGTTTTTGAAAAGTTTATAGCAAAATCGTAAAGGGTCGTGCGTAGGCCGTTTACCCTAAGAGTTCAACGCCTCCCTTTATATATTCGTTAAATTTCAAATCGACATTGAAATATCTCGAATAAAAGATGCCACAAGAAAAAATAACGCAATTTCAAGCAGGAAACAACGAGTACTTTTTATCGGTTGAAATTAAAATTCAAAAGTCCACTCGATACCGAAGTGTTCATAAATAAGCTCGCGGTGGGCAAGGTTCTAAATAATCATAAAAAGTGACAAAACGTCAAAGCGTTTCCAAAATGGAAGACTGATACTCCCGTTGTCGTAATAGGGGACGAGGAAGAAGTAAATCTTCAATATTTTCACACTGGCACACGTTTTGGTAGCAAGGCTCTAAATAATCGTAAAAAAACGACCAAACATTCGAATACTTCTTCGATCGAAGGATCGTATATCTCTCGGTGGATATTACCGATTCCCAAATTTTCCGAAACCTGCTACCATTTGCATAATCGTGGGCAGGGCGAGAAGAGGGTCACGGTGAATCGACGGAGGTGTCGAGCTGACTGATACAAAAGTGAAACCTACGAGGGTTCCGAGATAAAGGTAATTTAGATGCGTCGCTGGGTCACGACTGGCGACTATTACAGCTATTACCGGATCCCAGCCCATCTCGTTCCATCTCATTCCGTACCATCCCACGCCATTCTGATGGTATTACGTTCTATCGATGCGAGTCCAAGCGTCATTTCGCGCGATCGAATCGTGCGGTCAATCGCGAACGGAGACACATCGATTCCCCCCTTCGGAAAACAAAAAATAACTACATAATTATTGGCAAACTGATCCCGCTAGGTTAACCTACTTTTACCTTCCAGTCAAGTTCTATCAGTCTATTGTTTAATGTAATGTTTGCGAAACACGAGCACACGAGACGACTGTTGTCAAGGCACCGAGACGATTATTTATCTAATTTTTTAGGATACTTGGAGGAACTGCACAAGAAAAATATTGTTAGAGAGGATAGTATTAGATACGGCGGTATGAATAGTTAAACAGATAAAAGTAAGTAGGAAACTTGATGCTTCGTTTCATTTTTTGGAAGTCACTTCGGAATTATTCACTAAATAAATGCTGTTAACGATCAAATAAGATGGCAACGATAAATGTATCATCGTTTTCCTCCACTTCTCTGATCTTCCTTGAACTAACACCCCTTTCTTTGTATTTATGGTATATTTATCTTAGAAAGGCGCAGAATACATTTCCACGCCTAATAGTAACGAATGATTCAGTTGTTTAAGCGATGATAATTTTGTCTCAACCGAGCTATTATTTATGTCATGTTTGGTTAGTTTGGAGTTTACTAAATTATCACGTAAAGCAAATTTACTAGGTTAATAATCAGTTGTCGAGCGATAATAATTTTGTCTCGAACAAGCTATTATATTGTATATCGTACGATAAGTTGATTTGGAATTTACTGAATTATCATGTAAAACAAATTTATTAAATTAATATACCGAAAGATCTGACTATCCCTTTCCAGTACAAAAAACTCGTTTATCTTTTACTCGTTGCGCGAGATTTTTATCTAAATTTTTCCCCATCTCGGATAATAACCATGGTCGTTGTTCGTGGAGCAGCTGAATCCACTCGGTTGGCGCGCAATCGCGTGACACGCAACGTCAAACGATGCCTACGCTGTGAAGCGGCAGGGCCAGGATACGACAACGCGTAATTGCAATAATGAGAATGATGGAATATATGCACTTACTTGCAATGCGACTCGCCGCGTGGCGATGACACGCACACTCCTCCGTTCTTGCAGGGGCTCGGCGAACACGACACAAAACCTGCAACAGTCATAAAAACGTAACGGATTAGTTACTGCAGAACCGATACATTAACATTTTTTTACTAAACATCCGTTAAATGACGACCTTGGTCATACCACTCTTACAGTATTTAGAATGACCGAATGCATTAATGCATTGTATCTTCATAGATCTTATAAATAGGTTTTACCAGCATTGTTATCTTGTTCCAGAAATTGCTGCGAGATAGTGTTTACCATGCATCATATGTACCATGTACTTTTCTATATGATATTTAAAACTGAACTGCATCAATGGAAAACTCGGCAATTTAATTAGGTCAATTATACTGTATATTCATACCAGGTCATCCTGCAAGTTCATGCCATTTATTGTTTTGCTGTTCAAAGTAATATGTGAATTATATCTTTGAATGTTATGAAAAAACGTAATCACCATTTACACGCACCGTCGTTATAAAATTTCTACAGTTTTTTTATTAATTAAATGTGAATATAATCTGCGACACGAACTTATCAGATGACCTAATTTGAAAGTAATAGAAATTTGATACGAAATCTCCGTAGACCTAGTGTTAAAGTAATATTTGCATTCAAATAATGTCTCTTGTCCCAAGGAACGTTAATTCAGCTAGATTTTAGATTCAAGACAACTATTTCCCATCGTACGGTGTTCTTTTGAGCAACGGAAAAATAAACTCGATCTCTACAGAGCAAGGAAAGGAACCTCCTGCTTCGCAAGGTTCGTCGAAAATGTGCTACTTCCGCTTCGTAGGCGAACACAATTCGAAAGAAGAGGCGCAACTTCAAATAATGTCTCTTGTCCCAAGGAACGTTAATTCAGCTAGATTTTAGTTTCAAGACAACTATTTCCCATCGTACGGTGTTCTTTTGAGCAACGGAAAAATAAACTCGGTCTCTACAGAGCAAGGAAAGGAACCTCCTACTTCGCAAGGTTCGTCGAAAATGTGCTACTTCCGCTCTGTAGGCGAGCAGAATTCGAAAGAAGAGGCGCAACCTGACGTTCGTTTATCGAGTCAGCAATTAAAGCCCAGTTGGAGAACGCTGGAGGCGGGTTACGGTGAATCCCAAGGGAACCTTTGACACGCCGTGCAAAGTGAACTTTCGTGTATCCCCCTTAAAGAATACGGAGAGATAAGGATAGAACGAGGGACAGAAAATGGAGGCACCTTTAAGGGAGTGAAAATATCGGAGACCCTTACCTTACCTTACCGCTTCGGGTGTAAACTCGACCAAGGGCAGGGGATCGACGAAACCACCCGCGCACATCCTGCTCGAGCATTGCCGGAACCTTGGCTTGAATAAATTCACACGAGTCGAACGCCTGCACGTGCGTCACTTGCACGTGCAAGACAGAGAAGTCCCGCGTAAAACAAGGGACCTTTGCTAATATAACACCGGTCGAAAAAAGTCAAGGGGCTATGCGCGTTGTACACAGTAAACGCATTTAATTTTCTGCTTGTTTACGTTGTGTTTCCTTCTTTGTTCTATTCCCTACTCGATTTTTATTTAGTACGCGCTTACTGTTTTATTCATTATTTGTTAAGAGAAAAAAGAAACGAGGCTTTGGGCATCTCATCGGGTAGCACAAGTCTCAGGTGGGAACAAAACAAGTTCATGGAGATCGATATTAATTCAATTAATCGAAGAAAATGAAAGTGTATGTGTAAGAAGAAAAATATAATAGAATATTGGAAATGAATAGAATTGGAACATTGACTTTCACATTAAAACTACCAACTCCCAACTTATATTCCTTATGCACGGTACAATTAATATATATGTACCTAGTTACATTTTAATCATAAAATACCACTCTGGAACTCGATGAATCCCACTTACTTTCCCCAATTTATATATTTTACTCGAGACACTATAAATTGAAAATTACAACCGTGAATTCGTAACACAACATTCGAAAATGGCTAATTTTGTTCTCAGAAAATAAATTTAGTTCTCTACGAGTGAACAGAAAACACTCCTGATGTGAAATCTTCACAGACAAAAGGATAAAATCAAATTAACAGGAAACCTTGATAATTAAATCATGCGATCCGATGCAATTATCCAGCTCGTGTTGCACTCGATAAACGCCTCCTACGTCTCTCGTTCTGTGCAAACTCCCGACTTTGTATGCATTTGTATATCTTACAGCATTAACGTAATCACTTTCGTCGGGATCATTAACGTCGATCCTCGAATAACATTCGTGTTATATCACACACTCGGAGAACGTGTAGTTAAAGTTCGATTGATGCGATCTGTGCAACGTAAAGTACATCAAGCAGTTAATGCGCATGCATACACGCATGCCAGCGCGGGTATAATAACGTAGCAAATAACTGCTTAACATAGACAGAGAGGAAAGCAACAAGACCAGCTCGGTGTACTTATGTTTTATCAGAGCACTCCGAGCCGGAGCCCTCCGTGTTGTCTACCTAACCTTTGATCACGAATTCCTACACGATGTAAAAGCTCTTTTTCATTCATCATTATTATGTAACACGATATTATGGTTTTATATGTAATTCATAATGAATATTCTATACAGACGTTACCACATCTGGAATAGTTCATCGATAGTAGAAATTGAAAATATATTTCTCTATATATACAAAGAAATTTTCAGAGATGAATCTTCATTATACTTGCAATTATTCTTGAATTTTTCGTGTTACTAATGCTTTGGTTTATATTCGTGGGTAAGTTTATACGTATAGTAAACAAAGGATAATTATTTTACAGGCTGAAAGACGCTATTATTAACTTTAAATTTCGACTTTTCGTTTCGGAGGTATCTTCAGAATTTAAAAATATTATAATTCCAAAGATGAGCCTGGAACAAAGCATCTAACCATAAAATATATAATACCACGCTCGAGACTACGAATTATCACATCTTAACTTTGATTTATAATAGAAAGTGAGAACTATCCGATGGAGGGACACTTTTAATTCATTCTTTCTTCATGGTTAATGTATGTGCAGTGCATCTATCATCCAAACACATTGTATATACGCCGTAACGATTTCTAATGGAAGACAACGGTACGCCGATTTGCGTGATGCTTGCAATTAATAACAGCGCGCACGGAAAAAAAGGATGTTAATAGAATAAAGCACGTGACGTAACGATCAGGACTCCTTATGGTGTCGCGTGGGACGTTAAAAGTCGTTCTAACCGTTTGTAAATGTCATCTTAATGGCATACACTTCTCGACTTATTGTTAGACACATTTACACGCAACGGAGATCCGTGACACTCGTAACACGCGTGTGCACTTAGGATTCACAAGGTTTGTCACATATTCAAAGCAAACGCGAATAAAAGTTATACTTTAAATTTCGCAAGACACGCGACGTCACAACGTAAAACAAAGAATAACGAATTATAGGTGCCAATTTGATATGCGCGAATGGTTCATAAATATTAATGCAAGATTCTATTATAGTTTACGTGTCGCAACGTATAAACAATCTGTAGTATTCAATGATTCAGTGACAATACCGTGATGTTCAAGATGTAGACATTTGCGAATATTAATTACATAATACGTTGAATTGCGCATTGTACTTTGCTGTTCAGAAAGTAAGTTAAACAGGCAGTTTGAAGAATAAAATATACCTAGCGGAAAATGAAAAGCCTGGTGTTTGCAAAAGTCTTGTGAAACAATATAGTAAATGCTAAATACCAAAATTTCTGTCTAATAGAGGTGCAAGATAGAATAAGGTGTTCAAGATACATGTGATTCAGATGAAATTCTTCTAACATCTACTGATGATAAAGAGTATTACTTTAATTTGTTAGATTTTGACTATTTATAATTTCTTTACTGAAACATTGGTCTGGAGATGAAGTTTGCTTAGTTAATGATACTTGGGTCATTCATGTTTTTATACACAAATTCTTCACAAACTAATACGTTTAGTCGACATTCGAAAGAAATGAAAAAGAACCACGTGGCCACGCAAGATCAATTCACGTTATCTATAATTTAATATGAAAGTAATCCATCGTATAGTTCCTTTATAAAGAATTTTTCAAAGTACCTCTCATACTAGGGCCGTTACAGTGTCACGCCTCCTTGAAGACCAATAAAGAGAGCAACTCGCGTGCTCTTATTTCAACATGGCAGTAATTTTGCACGCGTAACATTGAAATATTACAGTCTGAGATCGTTGGCCCGTTGGGATCGACGAGACGATTCAATCCACTGAAAAAGACGAGGGGTTGAATCGAGTCGTCGCACACAATGAAGTCCGAGTCCGTTGTCGTCGAGACAACGACGAAGACAGCTGCCAGAACGTAGCAACGTCCGCGACGAGACGGATGAGATCAGTTAAACCAAACTGCCTTCGTGACAAATCCTCCGTTTCCTCTGTCGGTTCGCGACTCCGTTTTACTGTCGTTGACGCAGTTGCGTGTACACTTGCGCACGCACGTCCTGTCGCGGACCACCGACGTAATTTCTATGTAGGACGAAGCAGCATCGGCGCGATTCCTCAGGATTTCCGTCGTCTACGTGGTCCAGGTCGGTAGGTAACAAAGCAGTGTTAATCTTGGACCTCGTGGTCACTCGAGGCAACCAGCGCCAGCGCGTGTTCAAGAAAATTATTCTACTCGTGAAATGTATTAGCGTGACTTCTCCATTTTGAAAATCTATCTTCTTATTTTCGATTGATCAACCAAGTAAAAATGATGATACGACGAGGGAAATTGTTTTACAATTATGTGTATTACGTTCTATATCGAGTAATGCAAAGTCGAAGGAAACTTCAAAGATGATTTTGATCAGTAACACACTTATAACTTTAAAGTTTTCATAATAAATTACTTAAAAAGGACATTATTTGATAATTTGAAAAATAATTGCTACGATACGTTCCATTTCTATTTTATATCTAACTTTCTAGTAATTATTAAAGAAAAACAGTATCTCTCATCCTTTCATTATCGAGTTAGCTTCACCTCCATATCAACAATAATACCAGCTCGATAAAATATGTTATAACATAACATTTGCACATTTAAAAATATTATATGTACCTATAAATTTCTTGTCATTTTTGTCAACTTTCATTTCGAAGACTCAGTTCTAAACTGTAGAGAATTCATTACATTCATCATTACATCAAAAAATGAAGTACCAGAATGCCTCGATGAGTTTCGAATATTTTAAAGACGTTACATAAAAAGATTTGAAACAAGAGTGGCAATTTTAGATGCAAACGCATAGAATCTAAACACATCTCATGGTGAGTCCCAACGTTACGTGTATATGAACAAAGAAAAGCTAATTGTGTTTAGACAGAACAAATGTCCCCATATGAATGCATAGAAGAAAATTGTAAACGATCTGCAATTAAGGAGGAAATAATGCTAATTTTGACAATGCACGGAAGTGAATTGTACTGAAACTAAGTCCCAGTAAAATCTAGTGAAACTTCGGTCATTAGAGTGTCGTAACTATTGAAGCATTTCCTCCTTCTGGCTGAAAATGAACAGACCGGGCAAACATTCTCGCACAATAATCTGCATCGCCTGGTGGAAAAAAATGGCTTTAATTGTTTCAATTCCAGGGTAAATTACAACGTCAGTAGAAAGCCACTGTTGAATTACGCCTTCCTTCCTGCTCGTCCGCGAAATTAATTCGCGCCCGCGCTAATAATGGAAACCCCGTGCAAATTGTCGCGAAAGCAAAGAGAGTGTAAATTGCCTTACGTCATCAGCAAATCATAAAGGGTATTAACAGGTACAAGTCACGCTTCAGTTGCATGGTTTATCGAGTCAATCGATCGTTACGGATTCTCTGGTATTTATTTGAAAAAATTGATTTAAAGAATTGCAAACTTTTCACCGCAAATTTTCATTTGACAAAAGTTCAAATTCCAGAATAATTGTTACAAAAATTAGAAAGTTCCCTCTAGATACGTATCAAACAAATACATTTTCTATTTTATTCTTTATTTCTCTACATATATCTATTTTTAATACTCCATTGTCTATTCTATGTTTCATAATTAATTAAGGACCTTATGTTTATTCCTTATAGGTAAAATTTTAAAGAAAATACTTCATACTTTTTATTCCTTAATTTGAATAGATTATTATGTATACTGAGCTATTATAGACTATTATTACAATATTTTTCCAAACCATACTATTGATTTAAATTGGATTTACACCCCATGATTAACCATTTTTGGAACGCGTATTCGCTATCTTTAATGTATGACAATTACAGAATCATACGAATGTACTCGTCCCTGGTCTCAAACTTGTAATCCCATCAGTAGGTACATATCGTCGGGTTCTTCAAAAGAAACTTCATCTCTTTTACTGTACAATTTTCTCGTCTCCTCGAGAAGCTTCCTAGAACGAAGCTAAAGCACGCAGCTCGGTTATTCATTAACGACCAAATCGATTATCATCGCGGCGCACATGAATGGATACGCGGCATTGTACCGAAACAAAAAATCGGTATGAAATTTCTCATTGTGTATTCCACCCATATTCGATTCTGACTTCCTAATTAATGAAGAATTAACATTGTTCTCGATAAGGTTCCATCGGAGGGATCAAAGACGTTTGTGTTAAATATAATTCAATTACAAAATCAAGGTGACCATCGTTGACCTCAAAATTATAATCACATCAGTACCTACTCATCATCGTCGGTTTCTTCAAAGAGAACTCCATCTCTGCTACTATACAATCTGTTCGGTATCTCGACAAGCTTCTCAGAATCAGGGATGGGCAAAGTTTCATTCGAATAACAGTTAATGAATTTAATCACCGAACAAAGATTTATTCGCGACAATAGAGAGTTAAATTTTTGAAATGCAGAGCATGCTTGAGTGTAACTGAAAATATTTGCAGGTATGCAAAATGAAGGAGCAACAAATAATAATAAGACATAGAACGTATTGTGATACAATAACATAAATTGGAATTTGAAGTTTACATTCAAATGCTTCGCAACGAATGAATAACAATGTAACTTATCGTGTTTTCTTCGTGTTTTACTTTTGAACGTACATGTGTACAATAACATATATTATGTAGTATATACATATGTCGTAATATAACTTTTATCACATTATAACATAATACATGTGTGTTCAAAAATAAAATATAAAGAAAACACGATAAATTAAATTTGTATTCATTCATTGTGAAATAATTCGATTTAAAATTCAAATTCAAATTCAAATTATTGGTTCAAAAAATAACGAATAAATAGTTTCTTATCTCTCCTTCGTTATTTGAAACATTTATCTAGATAAGAATTTTGCCCAACTCTGCCCAGAACGAAGCTGAGGTAGCGAAGCTCGACGATTCATTAACGACCGAACCGATTATCATCACCCGCACGAATGAGCGTCGAAACGCAACGACTGCGCGATAGCGCGATAACAAACGTATGAAGTACAATCAGAGTTTCGAATCGCCTAAGCGCGGGTGCGTGCCATCACGCATATTGTCGGTATTGCGTGTAGTTATGCTGCTGTTGGTGCACAGCCATGCGTATGGATCTTGTGCCATCACGCCTCTATTGATATCGAACGTGCGAAAAGATCCATAGATTCGTGTAAATCCGGCGCACGAATGTATCAATGATCGCTCGTAAAGGTTATGTGCTTGGAATCGCCGCGGAGTGTGGAAGTTATTAACGATTCAATCGCAATAGGAGGTACCGTCATGGTTATGGAGATTGTCTCTTCAAATGCAACTTAAATGTGAATATTACCGTAATTAAAATTAAAGAGAATGATCATTGTACCTGGTAACGACACAAATCGTTGAGGTTCTTAACGCTAAACCTACCGACGTTTCTAAATTGAATAATACATGAAATAATTATATACATATAGTTTGCATATACATGTAAGGTTAGGGTTAACAATCTGATTCAAGGATGAACGTAACGATGTTTCACGCGTTTTCATCACGACTTATGAAGATTTAAATATTTTAAGTTGATATTACATTGCATACCTATACTATGATTTCGTATAATTTGATTAATATATATGTTTATGGAAATTCATTTTCTTCCATATTATTTTATTATTTTCTTAACGTTTTGAACTCCATGTAACACAATAACATGATATACTCGACAGATGTTATTATTTTATTATATCATGTGCTTTATTATGAACGCCCTAATAAATAAGCTTTAGAGATCCATTCTTATAGTAAAATATAATGAGCGTTATCACGATGAATTTCATATATACTGTGACACGCAGAGAGTCTGCAGGAACTAAAATTCTCCATCGCAAACCTTCACAATTCGAGATAAAGTTTACGAGAAAAGTGCTACTCAAAGTAAAGGATAAGCGTTATCACGATGAATTTCATGTTCACCGCAACATGCACAGGA
Organism: Hylaeus volcanicus; assembly: GCF_026283585.1. Lineage (NCBI taxonomy): Eukaryota > Metazoa > Arthropoda > Insecta > Hymenoptera > Colletidae > Hylaeus > Hylaeus volcanicus. The sequence continues at coordinate 11,570,549 of NC_071983.1, read as the reverse complement.
TCCGAAGGAATCAGAACCGATTCCCCCGTCACAAACCTTCGTAATTCAAGGTAAAGTTTACGACACGAGTGCTAATAGAAAAGACTTTATCATACTCCAACAGAATAAGTATCGTACAATAACTCTGCCCGCCGCGCCGTCCAAGTTCTTCAATAATGGTTTCTTTCTGGTTGATCTTTGATCTCGGAGTAGCGGTATTCTTCCTGCGTTTGCTTTTCCAAGGAGCCGGGGAAACGTTTGAGAAATAGTCTTTGTCAGTGGGATGAAGCTAATTGAAATCTAGAATCCAATCTCGTGTGCGCTGTATCCGAGGTAACGACGGTGTCAATGCCGCGGGAGCTTGTGCTATCTCGAGTTCCCTCAAAGCACGAAGGATATATTCCTCTCCTTCTGGTTACCTCGAACGATGCCGCGTTTTCTATTCCCTCCTCGAGGATGAACTTCGACAAAGAGGGATGTACTCTCAATCAGCGTGGGCGACGATTTCTCGCTGCGGCGAATCTTACGATACCTCGCAAACTCGACTCGAACCGCCCACGTATAAATCAGAAGCGATGCGGGCGTGCCTTTAAAGCTATTCTCAGAACTAGTCGACTTTGCCGTCGTTCTTAAGCCTAGTATTAATGCTGGTTCCTTGCGACGTTATCGGATTACTGTGCAACACCGGCCATTTAAACAGATCACTCTGTAAACGACTTTACATCGACTTCGAGGCATGGGGCGAGTCTTTGAGAGCAGCGTGTGTTTCGCAACACTGTTAGTTCATTAATCATCATGCGACTTACAATTATCCTCTCGTCGTGTGACGATGAGGCCAACTTATTAGAAGTCTGTGCTAAGCGTCGAACTGCATCTTTCGTTCGTCATATTTATTATATGTACATATACTAGAAACTAGGTATTTTCACATTTTTGAATGTAATAACAAAAAACATATAAATGTGTGATAAAAAGTACGAATTAATTACCGTGTTGTGCGTATAAGTATGTCACTAATATTTCCGCTATCATTTGTAAGAGGTATAATTCAACGGTCTCCTTAAATGCACAAGTTTCTCTACGATAAATGGGCAGTAAGATGATCCGGGATCGGATATCTCGATGAGACAATGCTAATGCAACGATCAAACATTTCTATTATTACCGTTTTTGTTGTAAAACTGTCACCATCATATTCCTGACATTCTTCTGATTAAAATGAGACCAAACACAACGTAATTCGCAACATATTTACTACATATTGTCTCAGCGAAATGATCCCGGTGTTGGTCGCCATTCTCGCATGTCGCTCCGTCCTTTTCTTCATTCGCTGTCCTTCTCTACACTCGAAGTTTGTTGGCAAACATTAGAAGATACAGTAACGACTGAAGGAGGCATGCAAAATCGGAGACCCAAAACATTGACACTCGAGGACTAGGATTAATAATTCATGGCTAAAGAAGAGAAAGCAGGAATCCTCGAAAATATGCATGTACCTTTTAATTAAAATCTCTTTAACTTTTCAACGCTAATTAATTCTGATAACTCTTATTTTGAAGATCCAAGCATACAATTTCTTATAGACATAATTGTATTTCGAAAATAAAAATGTTGACCGTCTAACCGTGCCACCAATAAAATAATGTTTTCAAAACTCAATCCTTTTAACCGTCGATTTATTTAACCTTTTACTTTCACACGAAGCTTGTTCGAGTATTAACATTCTCCCTAAACGATCATTTGGCAAATCCAGTTTAAACGCGTGCACACGGTTGCGATGCATTATTGCACGTACACCTAGTGAAGTGTATGCATTAATGAAGGCGGGCAGTGCGAGTCACGACCTCGCGGATTACGTAATCGGTTGCAACGTGTGCGCATATCAGAACACCGGCACCGGTACGATACCACCTCGATTTACACCGATTTGCCTCTACCAGTTTCGCAACGGTACGATCCTTCCTCGCGAAAGAATTTTCCACGAGATTATCCACCCTCGACAAGTGCAAGATCCACTTCCACTCGTGATCGAGCGTTTCAGAAGGTCGTTGCTTCGGATTCCCATGGGTCAGATTCATAGGTACGCTAATGCAACAAGTAATCTTCAAAATGACTGCTATTTCTTTGGGAAAAATATGTATTTTATTTGGACTTTATGGAACGGGTAAATTCATTCATGTTTCGATCTTGCTTTAAGCCCTCTTCAGGAATAAGAAGTAGGTTATTCTTATAACGCGATTGTTGTAGAATTAGACATTTTAAACACAGTCAAATATTCATACAAGTTACTCAATTAGGAACAAGAGTGTTTTTGTTTTCCGTTATAATAAAATAAGTGGCATGGAATGCAATGAATTGCAGCATCTGTTTTGGAATATACAAAATGTTAAGGATCTAGTTTAGTGTAACATCGACAAGATATCGTTTTTTTTTTTTACTGTATACTTTAGTAATAGTACGTTTCAAGAATAGATTGTACAAATTTCACATTTTCCCAGAATTTTGCTAATAAAATAACAACAAAAATATTTGTTCACCTTCTTAGATATCCATTGTTAAATACAACATCATTTATTATTGTACGACTTATGATTCTCCTTTTTTTAATTTCTAAGGATGCCTTTCCTTTCCTTACAACTTTTTCACTAATATGTATCCTTAGTAGAACGAAGCAACTAATGACAATCATCTATTAGAATAAACATTTGGAAACAACAAAATTAGATCGAAATCCATTCCTTTCAATTGTCGATTTATTTCAATTTGCGTCTTTATACACCGTGATAAAATACACAAAACTTCAATTTTATTCAGAGTGGCCGTTTGAAAAGATTAAGTAACGTAATGAGTGCAGCGATTTTGAAAGATTGAACTCTAATATTATGGGACTCGGTTGTAAATACGTATCAGGAATATACGGGCAACGCGATGTGATAACGAAACGCCAGTGGAATCGAGTTTTCGACCGTAGCTGCGAGGATGTCACTCGCCATTGCAATTAGTAAGCGTTCCCGGAACAGACACACGATACCGAAAGAGAAAAGTTTCTCAGACCAGTTCTCGTAACTAGCTTAACCTGCCATGCGTTCCCTGCGAAACGAGATTCGCAGCGAACGAACATTCGAACTTGTGCGTCATCAATCCTACCCAAGCTGGCTGATTCATTGTAGTAGACTGCGTGGATGAATGAAACTGACAAGAAAATCCGTCAAGGTTATTCGAACATGTTCGTTCAATGATCAGCGGTGACCTCATTCATAATCCGGAGACTTGAAATGGAAAACAGATCGAATAATTTCAGTTGAGACTCGTTGTTTATTTAGCTGCTACTACGTCAGTTCTAAAGTTTGTACATGCATGTTGTCGGTTGAAAAATATTAACAACTATTTTTAGATAGCATTTACTACTAAGGAAGTTGGAAAGAATATTATCTGAAGAAATCGTTGACATAACAATTAATTCATATTCGTTAAAAATATTTAATTTATTTTAATTTATTCGTAAAACGACTTTACATGCCGTATTAAAAACGAGAACGGAATGTAGGTACGAGAATAAGGCTTAACAAAAACGTTTGCCAACAGTAACAGATCATCGATTCAATTGGTCACTGCGTTATTGATTAATCGTTAAAGAAATTCTAATTACGACCAAGGAACTTTGAATTTCCATGCCTCTCTATCCAACCTCACAGAACGAAAATACACAAAGATTCTTCTGACGTTCGAAGAATGATGAGAAGAGAAATCAGAGTACATTTCCAACGCTTATCAAACCTCCATCTGACAAAACTTGATTCACTCCCGTTATGCAAGCACTCTAATAAAGATGAATGAATTGTACTACGTACGCTAGACATTCAGTGGTCATAAACTAGACTAAAGTAACGTTAACTAATTTATGGCATTCTGGATGGTGGACCCGGTGGACAACCATTGGTAACTCTCACTCGAGATGATGATAAATTATTAATCCGTTATCCGGCAACCTTGGGAAATTATTGCACGCTTAATCAACCTGATAGAGCCGGCACGGCGCGGCGTATGGGTTAATGCAACTCGCATTATCATTTGAAAATACTTGGTAACGAATAAATGCGCACAAACTTGTTTTTCTCGTACTAAATTATTAGCATCCTGGTCGCCAAATGATCGTAAATTAACAGACGTGTTGTAAATTTCAAATCGTGTCGCTCATTCATTACTCATTACACGCAGGTATATATCGTCGTGGTACTTTCTAGAAGCTAGACGTACCAGTGCCTAATGCAGGGTTACCACATGCAAAGATCATTGCCGTCAGAAGGATTCTAGTGTAATGGTATATTAGCACCAACTTGAATAACGTGAATAGTATCGAGTTAGAGAAGGATCCAGCAAGGTGTCAGTTACTATAATTCCTCGAGATTTCATCTTTAGAGTTCCAGAAGATATTGAATAAAAATTAATGTAAGCACAAAATCTTGACAATTTTTCTTGATGCTTCGTTTACCCCTACGTTTTACTAGTTAGAGCAATGGCGCCAATATTAGCGTCAATTTAAATAATTTGAATAGTATTAAATTGGAGCAGGATTCAGTAATGTGTCGGCTATTATAATTTCTGAAAATTTTGTGTTTGGAGTTCTAGAAGATATTGGAGCAAAATCAATGTAAGCACAAAACCTTGACAAATTTTCCCAATGCTTCGTTTCCTTTATTTCTACCTTACATGACGACAGTTTATGAATTCACGAGCCTGGTTGTTCATCCAACTCCAGGAAACTTATTATCAATTTTGATAACTATATTTTTGATACCTTAGTCCACGTTTGTATAGTTTGAAGTGACGAAGTATATTTGCTTTCTATTCACCAATGTTAACTTTGTACGTGGAAGCACTGTCTAATACCTTCACGAATGCTGGAGTTACCGCTGCATATGAGATGCAAAAGATCATCATCGACGTATAAAAAACTAAAACATCGGCATACGTTATTTACCCTTATTTACGAGCCAATGTGGCCAATGTTCCAAGAGTCAAGGCACGTTTAACCTGAACTCGCAGGTGCTCCATCACTTCGTCTCCAATAAATTAGCGACGATCAGTCGACGGCTGAGCAACGCAAAATATGGAACGCGATAAATGATAACCCATTAAGGCACGCTGCCGACCCTGGTGTATCGCTCCTAACAAATCAGAGCACCGAGACCGACTACAAGCGCCGTGGTGTGTAGACTCCATGCTCTTGCCTCGGTCGTACCTCAGCATTAGGAGAGCCACTTCCTCGCTAATCCTCTACCACGTTACCGATAACGTGGATTTCGCGATGGTCAAAATATTGCTACGTTCAGTTACCACGCCGCGTGGAAAGATCGTGCGAACTGGATCGTAATCGTTATCGATGTACAATGAGTTCACTTGGAAACTATTTATTCTTTTTTTTTCTGCTCTTGTATCGAAGATATTTGACAAGTTCTAAATTATTGAGGGAGAGTCTTCTAAATGTGAAGTAGTAGGGGTTAGTATTTAGCAGATCGCAAACAAGAATTATTTATTCATTTCCAGAATCTACGAATGCTACGATGGATTTTAATTTTGTCTTGGATTAAGTAGCTGTAAATTTAAATTTAATGGCTTGAATTGGATAGCATTAAATTTACACTTGATAGGAATAGGCTTAAATTTAAATTACACAGGTTAAATTGAGTAACGATAAATTTAAATTTGATAGCCTACGTTTAATTGACGACATTATTTTACATTTAAATTTAAATTTAACTTTAAATGTAATAGTTGTAGAATGTGATCATAACTTTAATTTGAAATCATGCGAATTTAACAATTTAAATTGAATACCGTTAAATTTAAATCGAATACCGTTAAATTTAAATTGAATACCGTTAAATTTAAATTTCATAACCAAGATTCAATTAGCGACATTATTCGAAGAATTTTTCAAATATTTTCTATATTCATATTGGGCGTCCGCTTATTATTAGAAAACAATTGAAGCTTGGGTGAGTTTTTAGAATCACCCTGTACATTCGCAGTGGGTAATTGTATGAATACTTGCACGACGTGTTGTAGATAACGCAAGCAACATAAAACACGAGATTCCTCGTATATTCGCTATTCTTTCAGTGCTGAATATCATTTCCTGCGTTTCATTGCCCTTCTGGCGCTCGCTGCTAATCGGACTCTATTATGGTACTCGTAAAACCAGTCAACACATCGCATAGAACGACAGAACCTGCGAAAAGGGTTTCTCAATTTCTCGCAAGCCATGAGAGTCGACTAAAAAATTCCATTATATACGTTTCCGCGTTTAGCTATTGCGGCATAGCACACTCGCTTAATCATGCGCGACTTTCATTCATAAACGTTGCGTCACGCGTGCCCGTAAACTCGTTATTATCGTTCTAGCTTCCGTGTCCTTCGTGAAACTTCCTAAACTTTGTCATATTCTATCATCTGATTTGTTATTGCCAAAATCCTTGAAAAGCTGTCCCTCAAAACAGAGTATTAAGAACTCGTATGTCAGCAAGTAGATCTTTCCCAATCATTGTAATAACAACTGACTTAGAACATGTGAAATCCAAATTACTATGTCACGAATCTCTGTGTTTTCGAGAATACCAGCAAATATATTCGTGTTCCTTCAATTGTTGACTTTAAACGTTCATGTTAGGAGTAAGTATTGCGGAATCCTTATAGATCAGTACATGTACTGTTCTAATTAGATTTCTGATTGATATACATTTTTTTTTAAATGATAGTGCAACAGCATACAGAAATATTATATACAACATACACTAATGTAGATCAGTAAGGACTGAACAAGAGTAAAGACTTGTACGATTAAAATCCCATTCTCGTTATATAGAACTATTACTTCTTAAATTGAATTTTTGTAAATTTAAAGCTACGTGAATACCGTGTGTCCAATTTTATCGACAATTATATTATCTTATAACACTTATTGAGGACGTACGCAAACGTATACTTCTGTGACTGAAACATGTTAAAGTCTCCCGTTTCGTGTTCCTACTTTATGTAATGACATCCATTACAATGGCGGTGGTATTTGGAAAGCTCGATTATAACGAACCAATGTAATCGAACGCTTGACGCGAAACTGTCCCCGTTACGATGCAAATAAGCAATGCGAGCCTTGGCATTGGCGTCTGCGATTTCCTTGCTCGCCCTCTCTGTCTGCAGACGCAGAATACGGAAGATTACGTGCTCGACCCGCGATTTTATTCTCTGAAAGCTGAACGTGCCTAAGTCGCAGCGTGCCGCGCTCAGGATACGTACTCCCACGCTGATTTCTGCGGACGTGCGTTGCCCCCTTGTGAGAAAAGGGTTCCGTCAGGGAATCGTGTCAAATGAAAAGAAATCGACTGTACGATTCGGTCCCGTTACTTTATGGAAACCTACATTCTCCACGCAGCAGCAATTTTCGAAGATTCTACTTGGAAATGAGATATCGGCATGTCATATGAAATTATTCCCAATATTTTGACATTTAGAACAATTATAAAACAATATTGTAAATATGCCTTGTTGTGTATATTCTGTATGTATATTCTGTATACAAAAATTTGATTCATAACCTGAATTATTGTTGCGCATTGGCAATATGTGTTTGCACACACACTTATGTAAATATATTTAGTTTCTTGTACATTCTACTTTATATTATAGTAAATTGATCTTTCAAATCAATTTGTCTACATTATTCCTAAAGAAAATAAAAATAAAAATGTCGAGATATAAAGAATGCTTGAAATAACTTTGTCCGATCTAACTCATCTACCGAGAAATAATTCAAATTGACAAAATAATAAATATTAGAATCGATTACTCTCATCCCTACTCTCGCATATAATCCTTAATCCAGCATCGATGATTGTGCGGAACCGAGGTAATTATTGATCTCCCTCACCTTTCTCGCATTAACATTATCAAGTTACGCTATTTACATTTTCTCCGCGAATAATAAACTTCATTCATGACTTTACGCGATAAAGGCGCGCTTTGAAACACACCGCGACGTCGACAGTTCGAACGCCTACCACGTGGCTTTCGACGCGTCACTGGCAAGAAAACAAATCGTCGTTCGCGGTTATCGAACGCATCAATCGGTTGCGCTGCCGTTGGTAGACACGTAAATTTCACCAGGTGTGTGGGAGACGATCCTTTCGTCTGAGTCTCTGCGATCTCGACAGCGCGATCGAGAAGAGGTAAGGACGTCGGCCACGTTTTCGCGATACGATACAACGAAAAGTAATCGCGATCCCCCAACAGAATTTTTACCTGCATCGCTCTTTTGAGCACACATTTATACACGTGTACATTCTTGCAGAACCAAGTACTACAGAACGACGAAGATACAGAAAAATGATAATGTTATAAATAATTCGTCAGCTTGATAACTTGAAGTTGCAACTTTTATTGCAACAACTAAACGTTATTAATATTATGTACACCTAGCCGTACAACCATTAGTCCTTGCTGTATAATATTTTATAAGATCAAGTATGCATTACTTTATTAAGAGAGCAAACAATATAAAATATTTCCAATAACTATATGTTACATAGCTCCTCGATGTTTAAATATTATAAACATCGACGCTTTAGTCATCTATGCATATGTTTACTAGAATACCATAAAAATTATCCCTATGCACACATTCTAGAATATTTACGACATAAAGCTCCATAACGAAGAGAATCCATAAAGGGAGTAAACAATATCTAACAATTTCTATATTTACGACACTTAACTAGATTGACTAGAATAAGCATGTGTCAAAGATTCTCAACAAGCATAATCCATACTGGTACGTACAATTTAAGTTCCACCAGGTGTGGAACGAATCGCGTGTACGCTATCGGAGGTGCAAATAATTTACAGTCCAGTAATAACACGTTTAATCATTTTTTTTTCGTTGCTCAAAACGCTGCTCGGCTCTTTATCGTTTTCGAGCGATATTATTTCGGAATCACGTCGACGCTGATTCGAAACCGTTCGACGTCACCCGCCGACGCGTTTGGAGGCGGCCGACTCGCATTAGCAGCCCCATTAATCACAATTACGTGAATTCAGGTCCTGCCACGACCGCCGTGCGTGCGCATGCGTGCGTGCGTGTGATCTGCCAGCGACGCGCGTGTGCGTGTTTCGAGGGAATCGCGGAGGTGGAGACGAGCTGCAGAAACGCGCGAATCACCGTGACAGCGATGGGTTCGAGCACCCTTGCAAGCTACTGCGAGTCCTGATAAGATCAACTTCAATAATAGTTTAACAACTATTCTATGAGTATTTCGGGAGACACCAGTAGTATTGCCAAGAAGACTAAAATCCTAATCAAGTGAACTCGAAACTTCTAGGTGTAGGTATAAATTGAAGAGGACTAACGTTTTATGTAAAGGTTGAACTCGCCCAGAACATAAATTTATTATTTATTAGTCACTGTTTGTACATCATGGATTAGGTCCTCTTCGAAAAATTGGTAAACACGTAAAAGAGATCGAGCAACCTCGTGGCGAATAAACAAAAAGAAAAGAAACATGTGTTCATCAATTTTCTGAAGAGGGATATTGTTGATCCATATTGTTGATACGTCAACTAATAAATGATATTTATGTTTCAGAGGTCTAACAAAAAATTGTTAACACTTTTATAGGTATCTTAGCAAAATTTGACTTGGGTTTCGCTGATTAAAAGTATATGTATATAAATGAATATCGTGCACAATTTCAATATTGCAAAGGGATTCTTTCAAACGTTGAAGATCTTGAAGGTAAATTTTCAAACCCTTCGGATAGAGATTCTGAGATTTGCAAAGGACTTGAGACTGAATAAAATGCAAGTAGAATTACCAGGTTACCACTGATGAATCATAAGAAAAGAGTATACAAGACTCTATTTAAAAACTGAGGATTAGTGGGTACAGAGAGTGGGTATACCTTTTTGATCTGTGCGAAAAGCAATAGATAAAATGAAACAATTTCTAGAATATGTTGTATATAATTAGAATAAATATAACATTTTAACTAAACCACCAGAATTTCGAAAATTACTTATGTACATTGCGAGTATGTTTATCAATAAACATACATATACGTGAAGGAGATCAGTTGAAGAAACTTGTAATTTAAATATGGACGTGCAATTTTATTCGAATGAACATAATCACATAATCAACTCAAAAAAAGTCCAAATGAAACTACGATAACCACTTTTAAAAAAAAGTTGCCACTCCTACTTGCAACCGAAACATTATTTTTTATAAGTAATATTCAAACCTATGATGGGAACCATGGGTACTGAAATTGACTCCAATTTGTGAGCATATATCGAACTTGATCCCATCCCTACACCACGGTAAAAATACCGCCTACTGGGCCGATGCCCGACCAACAAACCCCTCGTGTCGTCGTTCTCGCAGCGGGTGGATAATCCCCGACCACCATAGAATTTCGATGGGGGACAGGAAGAACTCCACAAGGACCTTTCACGAAATTCTCCCGGGGCAACGAAATACATAATTCTCATGGACGTTCACGCGTGTTCCGCCACACAGGTAGGCCTTGGACTTTTCATCGAATTTCTTCGAATTCAAAAACACGATTCAAATATTCACGGAATTTAATTCGAGAACTTGACTATTCGAATGTACTGTGCACTGATTACGTATCCGAATGTTTGTAATAGATGTCTAAACACGATGATGTGGACTGTATATCAAGTTCGTCATATTTATCGTTCTTGTGTTCAATTTCATTTTAATTTAAGATACTTTGTTTATTCGTTTGTGTAAAATATTTATATTTTCTGAGAGAGAAAGTAATTTACTCATATTTTTGGACTGCTGGTAGTAGTTAACACTAAAACTAACGAGGGTACGTGCGTATTTATTTTTTAAACGAAATAAGAGGGATTTATTAACACACGTCCCTATTTTAATAATTGAACCATACATTATGCAAGGTGTAAAAATTCAACTTTTGGAAAAATGAAGATCTTGTTTGTTGAAAAATGATCTGAAAGCGATGCTTATAATATGTATACATATATTCGTTTACGAAAGAGTCTCATCATCAACGAGGCAATATTTATATTTCTAATTATATTTATATTGACATTTCTTTGTAAAAGTGTCAACTTAGGTTCAGTAGTAATGTCCAAGTAATGTAAGTATGCGTACATAATTGACCAGCTCAGTAGCTTCAGTGTTAAATACATCAATGGTGTAAATGTATGTATATTTTCCTGTTAAAATAATTCCATTTGAATCCAAGTAACGATACCAGAATGATAACATTTGACGTTTACTTATGGCACTAGAATACCTACGAAATATTCACAGGGCTTCTTCATGCTGGCCGAGCATTCCGTGAACATCTCGTTCGTTTCTACTTTATCGAGCATGCTGTTTTCTTAAATTAACCGAACGCTCGGCGAGCATCGCACGTTTTTGTCCCGAATCGGGACTCCAGTCGAGCTATGGGAGCGAATCGAAGCAACAGGTTTCCACGTGCACGTAGCCTCAAGTCGGAAACTTGTTCGCAGCACACGGCGCGGTGATACGGTATCTCGCAGAAGGCCGCTTCGATATTTCATTAACTCTTGGAAGCTTTAAAAGTTACCTCTTGTTACACTGTCTGAGAATCTTGGCCATGCGAGCCCAAGTAATTGATTAATCCTCGAACGATAACCTTCGTTATTTCAACAAACAAGACTTAGACAATGAGGAATAATCGTTTCTCGCTAATGACCATACTGATTGTAGAATTTCTTGATAATAGAACATTTTTTGTAGTCATTGAGACAGTTGAAATGAATTCGATACGGAATTTTAAAGACGATGAAATTTCTACGACAGGAAATCAAAACTGAAGCTGCTTACCGAGCCAATTGTAATAGCAAAATTCGTCGAACCTTCGATAAGCAAGGTACAAGGTCGTAATATATTAAGATCACGCTCAGTGATCGAAATAATAAAAGGAAAAGTAAAAGAAGATATAGAACAAGTAGGAAAGAAGAAAGCATTGGATTCGTAGACCGACTATCGAGTAAGCTCAGTGATGACTTTCAACTTCAATGGGCGGCTGCTCGCCAAGACGTAAACGATTCGATCATTTAACATTTATCACTAACGTAAACAGACGTCGAATTTGAACGCACTTGGCCTTCAAGAATAGCGAATAAACTACCTAGGGTACCGAGTGCGGACAGCATAGAACAGACATAGTATTTCACCTAACAATGCACAATAAGGAGTCCCGGGAACGAACGATTCCTCTGGCTGAATGAAAGTTGTGAATGAGGAGCTCTGCAGTCACTGCCGCATGATAAATGTTATAGCGCACAGACGAACATAAATACCAGCGTAAATGTGCCACCTGAAGTATGCTATCGAACGGTCACCATTGCGCGCGCACAGACGCGCGCACATTTATGCATTTTCCCTGTTACTTATTCAGACGGACTTTCTTAAGAGCGACGCGACGCGACGGCGACGCCGATTCTACGTTAAACAGAGACGGCGTAAAAATGATCCTACGTAACGGGCGCGCTCGTAATTCGCAATAACGCGATCCTCGAAGCGTCGAGTTTCGAAATTGCAGATGGCTAGATAGTTACGCGTAAGTCGGGCAGGAAAAACTCGTTTGGAAGTTTTGTAGATAGGCCTGGCTACGTTTTTCTCGCGTTTTAGCATGGAACGTCGTGCTTGCTTATCATCCACGCAACAATCCCGAACGGGTTGTGGAAAACGTGGTGTCGCTTCGGCCAAATATGGCGCAAACGAGCGCCTACTTCTTATGAAACTGGAGAACCGACGTGACGCGACGCGACGATCGCTGGGTAATTTCCTGCGAGCGACAGTTTCATCGTATTACGGAGACAACACTTTCACGAATCAGAGGTTTGCTCTTGCTAATGGAACCGGAACGCGGGGATGGACGTAACATGGACATACTTGTTTTAGTACCTGAACTTTTACTGATTTTTGGGGGGATTATTTCATTACTAAAATATTATACATATAATGCGATTAATTCTTACGCTGTACTAATTAATAAATCAGATTTTATGCATTTGTGATGCATGCTAATGTAAGATAAGCAAAACATAAAGAGTGAGTACATAACGTACCAGTCTTGAATTCGTTCACTTTTTACATTCATTTAATTCTTGCTTTACATTACTCTGGATTTCCTTAGATACTTTTCTTCATCCTCATTAGAGATGCCAGTAGTCTGGTCACAGAAGCGGAAACAACTTATCAATATTAATGTTATTGATTCAACTCTTACATGAGCAGTGACCAGATGTTGTATCGGGTTTTAATGATTTAATTCACATTGTGAGAAACATAATTTATTAGTGCGATTATGCATCTTCATAATCTATACATTAGATGAACTGTATTTTTAAGAAGTGCTACAATTTCTATGAGTACTTTCCGTGTTTGATTATATTTCTAAGTACAAAAAAATATGTACATAAACATAAACCCTCATTGTTCATATTCATAATTACAGAAAATCCGGTACGTTAATGCTTGAAAATCTATGACTTCCAAAATCGAAGCAAAGTAATAACACTGTACACTACCCATAAATGACTAGTTCAACAAAACGCTAGGAAATCGAACTTAAAAATGTACAGATTATTCCCGTTATCGTTCGCTCGTTACTCGAAACTTTTACTTAGATAGGAATTTTGCCCGCATCCAGTCCCGTGGCTACCTTTTAAGAGATTTCGAGGTTATCCTGCATTTCTAGGGAAGTGCTCTCTATCTCCGCGATAACTCGACTTCGCGAAAGTAAACTGAAGTGCAGATTGCACGAGGCCCGAAGCGGGCGTCGAAGACTCGTGTAGTATTTACTCGTCGAGGAAGTTTTAAGAGCCAACAGGAGCGTACGAGTTCACGACGCATCCCTGCTATCTTCGCGGCACTACTACGAGTGCACGTGTTCTGCACGCGCACAATGCGAAGCATTCCGTTCTGTACTCGTGCACAGTGTACCAGAGGCACGAATTTACCTTTTCCGTCGTTACGTATTGTACGTAGATTGCAGCGCGGTAGTCCGGCTGACCGTGATGTTTACTTTGACGAGCGCAGTCGTAAAGTTCGCCAACGATTACGTTTTTTCCCACTTTTCTGCGCCCGACTCCATCATCCCTTCCTTGTTTCTCATCGACACCCTCGTCGAAGAAAGGAAAGGAGGAAGATATATTTCCTCGACTTAAATATAGGCGTGGTCCGACCTCGGGAAACCGCGGCCAATTTTTCTGTTGCGAGCAGCTCGTTATTAACAATCCTTTGCGGCGAAGCTCGAATCGTCATGTTTGATTTTCTTTTCGCGGTATCTTCAAGGCAACATCGTTCCAGAGAAAAAATGCTTGATTGCAGCGGCATGATTATTTCTTATAAACAGGACAAGCCACATAAATGCATCGAAATAGTATAAATGGTCTGAAGAAAGAAGTAATAGAAAAAGAAGTGTGGGGATTAACCCTTTGCGCTCTAGAGAGAACTCTCAGTTGTCATCTAATTTATTGCAGCAAGGAAAATTACAAAGCTTAGAGTTCAAATGTAAGAAATTTATATAAATATTGCTTGTAACGATTAAACAATAATTCTATGTTAGAAATAGTTATATTCAAGAATTATAAAATTACTCGTATTCAGGTTACTCGAAAAAATTGTATCGAGATCCCACAATAAAAACCATTAAATAATAACAGAATTATTGTGTAATTGTATGAAGAAGACAGCTCTTTCTTCTTTGTTGTCCTTGTAGATGTCCACGTATCATGTATTTGTATTAATACAACTCACCATCACCAAACATGAGATTCCGATAAAAATGCATGATTCGTTTCTGAAAGGAAGCATTCGAAAGCTTCATTTACATTTATGAACATGCGAGCAACGTCGAGACTGTTCAATTCCGCGTTAATGCTGATCGACACAGTACTGACTGTAGATCAATAAACAGATTCGTGACGCTTGTAAAATAAATTGGAGACGCGTACCCTCGAGGTAGCGACTTCGTCGTTAAATTTAATAACGGCAGGGATATCTGGTAATTGATATAAGCATGCCAACGTCGCAGGATGTCGTACCTCGGTTCCTTTTTCTGACAAGTGATAAATGAAATAGCGTGAACGGATTCGCGTCCGCAAAATTTATCACTCGCCGAAGCACGTCAGCGCGAAACTTTCTGTTATCCTTCGCAATCGGCGCCATGCCGCGACGCTTCATAATAATTTGCAAAATGAATTCGCTTTCATTTTTAAATGTCATTGACTATGATCTATAGATTAAACGTTAATGTCGACTCCGCGGTGTTTCGCGCGTTCCAACCTCGAGACTCGGTTCGCGAATCCTTCGGTTTGACTCGAACGTTTTTGTCGAGTCGATAGGTCGAGGCGAGTACGGCGGCCCTTTCCGTGCACGACTATTCGTCTTGAACCGTTTGTTAAATTGTCGTGAATTCCGCTGGCAGCCAGCGTGATTACGATTTATGAACCGGTCGCGGGATATTTTTTTATCGGTTCGTTAACTCTTTCAGCTTTCGGACCGATTTCTCTCGCGAGCGTACACTTGTATAATTAACCAATTCTTGCACGCGTGTTTCAATTACCATTTCGCCGCGATAAGTTGAATTATTGTTGCGTAAATCACGCCCTGATAAAATTAAGAGCGCGTTTTAATACGTGCTCAAGTATAAATCGGCCGAACGAAAGGTCGAGTATGACGGGATTCGAACGTTTCCGATCGATAAATTTCATATGAAAATTTAAACGCAAACCTTTGGATGTCTCCGTGATTATAATAAAATTATAGCGAAACAGGGTCTAATTAAGAACGTACAGTTCAGGCCGAAATGCTAACATGCCTTAAAAAAAAGTGATCCTTTCAACAAATATTCTGAACAAAAGTTATACATCTCGACGGGTACGAATATTCTTTGAGGATTACTTTCGTCAAAGTATTGTTCATTTTGTCCCGAATTTATCTAACCAGAATTTAACGAAGCATTTTAAGGCCAAAATAGACAAGTGCACTGTGATTAGGTTCCTACGAACTTTATTTCTGCAAACATTCAAATTCTTTGGCGTACACCAATTGCCAAACATCTCTTGTAAAATAAAAAGAATCTTCTATAACAGAGTGCTTTGAACTTTAAGAAGAATATTCGAAACGAAGTGTACAACAATCCAATCTGATTAAAAAACACCAGAAACACCAATCAGTCGAACGCCTCGATACTTTTATTTCTGTCGTTATACGATCTCCCAACTTGCATTTTGCCCGTGAATTTTTCATGAATGTTACCTCGAGCTCCACACGAAACGGCAGACTCGAGACAATAGGCGATAAAAGAATTCGCCATTCCGCTTCTGCCTTTCACGAACACTTCTTCCCCCCTATTATCTCAAGACACGCCGTTGTGTTTCATTATTCCGGAATTCCAGGTTTGGCGCATAATATTCGCAAGTTCGACCGGTCTTCGACCGTTTTCCGCAGCGTGTTTGTAGGCCTAGACCTCCACGTTGCAAAAACGTGCATGGACGTGATCTGTTGATCTTTTTGCCACGAGCAGACGTAAAATTAGCATAACTTCGATATATTATCCCCCATGTCCGTCGTGGAGCCACAAAATTCAGTCCTTACGAGACCTGAACGTGAATCGCGACCCTCTGTAAATGTCGATGCTAATTGAAAGCACGACTTCATTGAAAGGAAGCTTATCTTCCATGTGTAATTGTGAACTATATGTCACTTATAATTGGATGCTATATGCGTGGCCGATGTAATTTCAATTAAATAACTGGTGTTAGTAGAAAACTTCTTTCTGGATTATTCCAATATTTATGAAGAATATAAATTAGTTTCACATGACCAAGTCTGACTGGTCGCATACTATTTTATTACCCAGGTTACGTTTTTTCTCAATTCTACCATGTATCTCAAACTTCTTAAAATCACTCGGTTATTTATAGTGGTTTTAATTTTATTCATAAATTATTTTATTCCTCCTCCCTCTTAATTACAAAGATACAGTTCCATGTATAATAAATATCCATTGATCTCGGTTGTTGTAGTATTAAAGGCGTTAAATTCCAATATCATCGTTCTTGAAGTTTATTTAAACCCAGAGGATCATCTTTCAGGACAATTGCGAGGAAGAGTTACTGTGTACTTTGAAGGCGATGATAGTTTATTCGAAGGGATCTCAAAATGCATCCTCGATAATTTCCTGATCGATACCCTTTTTGTGTAGGTTGAGATCTATTAACTTTGAGCGGTACACTCTGTTCGGAGTAGACAGTTCGAAATTATCGTTCCAGGATATCGAAGCTTTTGAGTAATGAACACTGTCCGGACGGAGCCGTGTTGGGTATCACTTAAGAATCCTGTAACGTAAGCCAGGCGTACGTTTCCCGCGATTAAAAACTCTGACCACAGTGTGTGCACGGTATCGAAAAAAGTTCTATGACCCTTCAAAAAGATAGTCTCCTCCGACATCACGCATCCACGAGGAATCCTGGCTGCGACTCGTGTAGATGTATCTTCTCTCTGGTATTCGATACCTGCTTCGACACTCAATACCTAACTGGTCCGGACGTCTGCCTCCGATGCCTCCGACCAAAGACCACGAACGACCTTTTTCTTTTTTTTTTCTTTTCTCCCTACGGCATCGGCACTGTCGACCGCTTGTCCTACCTCATCGTCCTCGGAGAACAAAGTTACTAGCTGCACGCGAAAAAGACGAACCGAAGAGAAGGAAAGATAAAAAGCCAAGCGAGAGTATGATGCTCCCTAAATTAAACGATCACGTTTATAATATAATAAATTAGTGTTATCTTTTGCTCGTGACTTTTTGTTGTTCTCAGCTGAAAATGTACGTCTGCTTTCGTATTAAGAGAAGTAACATGTTTTTAATAAGATACGATTGGTCTTCTTATACTCCCATTTTCAAGATTGTCTTATTAGTAGAGATAAATAAATATATATATTTAATTATACAAATTTGAGAGTCACTATAATTATTGTTATTATTCTCTTTAGGAGAGACACAAAACCTAATTTTTTATTCATATTTCAATTTTCTTTCGTATTCTTTGTTTAGCTGCGTTGGAAAAATTCGATAAACCGTGTTTTATTTGCGTTCGAATCGTTCAACAAATGGTTGCTGAAAATACCATTGACTCTCTGATAAAATTACGACGGTGACGCATGAACTTTACTTGTCCCTCGCATTCCTGCACACGCGTGTCGACTTGCGTCCCTTTTCCTGAATTCTGTATACACGCATCCTGAATACACGCATTCTCAATCCTGAATACACGCATTGCTGGCGTGCAAAGCGGCTGGTTAAATCCCGATGATGCATCGAGATATATACTGATCTTTCTAGAAAACTTCAAATACGATATGACAATAAAGGAAAAAAATATACCTTTCCTAACGGTCAGTTATTTCATTAAGATAAATAAAACTATCGACAAAAATTTTTAACAGTTCCAGAATCATTCTTCAACGCGTCACGCAACACATTGTCGCCTTAAGAATACCAAAGCTATCATAGTGCATTTTATTTAAAAATTATATTCATAAGGATGACGAAACTTCTTACTTTAAACACCTAATTAAATAATATAAATTCTTCCAATCATTGTGATGTTATTTATTACTTAATCCTTTCAAAAAGAAATGCAAACACCTTTGTACGAGGTGTATTCATTGCATACAATCATTTACTATTTATAATGTATTCAGTTTTATTAAAAATAATCATTTCAGTTATCAGACATCTAAAGCTACTTATAGGAAGCATTTCAGATAATCTCAATGATATAAACACGACATAAACTTAGAAAATAATTCAAGTGTGGATAGGTTTTCATCGAATACGAATAAGAACTTGATTAGTCTTCGAAAAGAGAGCCATTATCCTTGCCATGTCGCGCGCGCTATAATTGCGCGCCGCTGAATGATTGCAGCGAACCTTAAACCTGATCCTCCAAGCATGTTCTTACAGTTACCAACACTGTTATATCTGTCCTCAATATTTACAATACAAGCACTCTATAAGACGGTGTACTTGATTTGTCGCACGTATTACCCTTGAATGAACCGAAAGTATAACATATCTGCAACACATGCTCGTTACAACCGTAACAACGTAATCCAATTCATTTAAAATAACACAAAAAGAAGATCACAGATTGTGTTAAATATAGACTATGGCATGGACTTACAAGATGTCTAAATTCGTTGCTTTTAATCAAGGATACGAGGAGATTTAACACTAAAATTGCCAAGATCGACATACATTTAATGTATTATACATACAAGTGTATTTTTTTAATTATTAGACTACAGATGTTTATACAAATTTATATTTTTGTAGATACAGATAAAGAATTGAAATTTAAATGAAAATATGTTTTATCTTCTCATTTTTCTTTTTAAATGGACTTACACCGCTCTCAAAATAAACTATTAATAAACGAGTCACTGTTGGAAAAAGTTCAGAGGCACACGAGTTTTAATGTTAACGTATGTACACATTACGTAGCAATACGGTTAACAAATGTCTAAATTACGAAATTCTACAGAGCCACATAATACAGACAAAAATTTGGAAGAACACAAATGCTGGATACATCGTGACGCAAGCTACTTTAATCATCATTAGCTCATTGAGGTCCGAAGTACCGTATTAAACACCTACTTTACGTCGAGTTGGCGATCCGCGGAGGTCATTATAAACCATAATCCCTCGAACCGCCGCCGCGCCGCCGTTGAAGAGAAAGAAATACAACTGCCAGACATGCTGACTGTCCAGGTAATCCTATTACGTTCACGTGTACACACGTAACCGCGTATCTTAACAGTGTATCGACGCGGCGGGCAGCAGGCCGAACATGGCGACGCTCGTAAATCAGAATTATCCAATTTTCATTGTTCACAATTCACGGGCTCAAAAAGCCGGAAAGTTGACCCTGGGTAACCGTGGACGTGGCGGAGCCTCGAAAAGGTCCACGGGCTCCAGGTATGCAGGATCGAGTCACGAGGTCGTATATCTGGCTTTTGTTTTGACTCCACTCGTTGCTGGTTCGGGGTCCCCTGGGTCCCGTTTCGGCAGCTCGAGAACCCCAAACGATCGAACAACTCACACGTTTCTGGAACGTTGGTGGAACGAAGAGGCTCGTCGCCATTGTTTTTGGGAATTGAGAGGAGCCAAGCAGAAAAAGAGAAAGAGACACCCAGACCAGGGGCCCTATTGTATTATAATGGGCATTACGGATATTCGCCAAAGTGGCTCGTACCTCCGCCCCTATTGCGCGATTTATGGCCGTTCGTTAGTCCTCCGAACCGTTTTTAGGGCTTCCCGATATAGGACTGCGCGTGATCCTCTATCAGAAAAACCGACACTAACGGGCACAATTTACGCAAGAATCCTACTATATCTCCTAAACGCTGAATCATACTTAACTGCGACGCTGAATTATATGTTTATTGAAACTAACGATAGACATCTCTACTTATTGAAACGTTTGAAATGAAATCATCGATTCCGTGTAAATGAAAGTAGACTAACTCATAAATTATTGATACACAACTTATTAAACAAAATGGATGAAACTGTAATATACTTAAAAATTTTTCACTATATATGAATGTTCAACAATCCTCCATGAATACTTTATAACGAAAAAGGTAATGTGTCAATGTGTAAAGTTTTGGTAACATTGCAACTGATGAATGCACAGCGTCCAGCTGTTCGACAATTAAGTCATTATTTAACACTTTCGCTGCGGATGACGCACATGTGCGTCCAACTGAAAATATATGGTTGTTTTTAGTATTTTTAAGTTTCCTATTTCTTTGTTCGGCAATCATATTATATATATAAAATAAGTTACCACAAATATATATGTTTTTCAAAATAATCGTATTAGAACATTTGTAAGAAATTTTTCATTAATAAAAATATCATAATTGCAGCTCCCAGCGAACGGCTACTTATTTTCGTCCGCAGCGAAAGTGTTAAACAAAGTTATTTAAACAGAAAACTGCTAGATTGGTTTCCGGTAATTCTCATGGCCTCGATTAAAAGTGTCTCTACAAATAAATAGGAATGAGTTTCTCCCTCCACTCGAAGACTATTGGACAAAAATCCAAGTGGCTCGTAAAGAAGGAGAAAATCTTGAAAGACGATCGACGGAAAAACGCAGCTGCTCTCTTCGATACTATCGACGAATCCTTCGCATGTGACGATGCCATAGAGTACCAGTAACTTTGTATAGCCTTGCGAGGGGCCTACGTAGCGGGCGGCAGGGTGAATGGAACATCTGCCCACGGTCGAGGCCCTTTTCCAAACACCACCACCTTGCGTTATATTACACAGAAGGGATGAGGACTAACGATGTACTAACTGTGTCGATGACATTGACTTGTCCTGATAGCATTTCGGACACTAAATTGGACATTTTTTTAACTCACTGTCTATTCAAATATTTCTCACGATGAATGTCGAGGATAGCATTTGTGGATAAGTGATATCGATTGCAAGAAAATTGTTGTTTTCACTTTTTTTTTGGAATATTGTCATAAAATAGGTCTGTTTTCTTCTCATTAATTAACCAGACTGTGTAGAGATTCAGGAATTAATTGTAAGTTCTGATGACATATCAGGAATAATATTTGGTACTCTTTCTAACACACATACGGAAACAAGAATACTGATTTTAAACACATACGTTCAGTTCCTCTTTGCGTATTAAATATTATTTAACACTGTTCTGCGGATATTCGTGCGTTTATGACAAGCGTAAAAATAAAAAAACGTACAAAGATGTGTGCAAACTTGCAAGTACATAAATAAATAAAATATATAAAATGAAATATACGTTACACATTTAGAAGGCAAAACAAGCTTCAATTTACGTTCTTCTATATCTATGTTCTTCATTTGTGTATATAAGAATAGAAATTTACATAAACATCCCCTGTCTATTTATCATGTTTAAATTTACATTAAATTCTCAACTACTCCTTATCGCGATACATTAAAGACAATGCCACCCATTATTCTCTTTCTCTTCTCTTTTCTTTTTCTTTTTAAAATTGTAAATATGAAACGTAGAATTACTCGAACGTCCAAGATGTTAAGGCAAGAAACAATATGCCTTTGAAGTAAGAAATTACGCGTGGCAATTGTTTTCTATGCTTTACTCCCGACACGGCGCGACGGAGAGTATCGTACGTGCCGGCATTCAAATCACCAGGAAAGGAGGTCATTACGATACTTGGAAGAGGAAAAGGAATCGATGTTAAAAAAATTATTACTGCCCAGCTATGTCGTTTTTGTTTGACCACGCCGCGCGCTGTGGCGCATGTTTTACAGTTACTAATCGCGCAAAATCGTAGCTCGTTGAATTAATATCGACGAGAACTAGGTTGCGACGAGAATGCTTGGCGATTCAATTTTCACGTTGCTCTAAAAGCTACGAAGAAGAATTAACTTTGTACGAAATCACGGCCAAAAGGTATACAAACAATGCAGCTTTGATGGCTACAATTTAATCTCTGACGAGTCGCGAAAATTATAAACCGAGTAATTTTCTGTCCAGACGAAAATAATTTTTCGAAGTCGGTTGAAAAAAGTTTTTTATGATATTTCGAAGCAACGTTGTCACAAGCTTGTATCGTAAATGAAACGTCCAACTATTTGTTCACTTATAATTTGATTAGATCTGGTGTGACGGAAGAGATCAAAAGAATATTAACGCTCGAAAGTAAAATTTGCATGGCAACTTCATACTCGACCGTTTTCGACTTTTATTTCAAATTATTCTACCTTAATAAACTATCTTAATAAACCTCAAAGGTAAATTCCTTAGATTAGAATACATATCTCCAGAAACTAATTTACCTTCTTTAACATAACATTTTTCCAAATATAAATAAAAGTTATTCGTGTCCTGTACCGTATAAAATACACAAATAAATCCTATACTTTCAAAACAAAGGTTCTTTCGAATACATTTGTAAATCTTAATAACAGTGGTCTGTAAATGTGTAATATTTCATTATGGGGAACGGTAATTTATACATGTATTACACAATAAAAAAAGAGTAATTTATGATCCGAGGCCCGTACGAATATTGCATTAAATTCTTAAAAAGTCGTTCTGAACTTCAATTACAACCCTGCGCGCCGTTTGTTAACCGCTCAAACGTGAAATTATTCCTTCCTGCTTTCTTTTTTAGTTCGAGTAATTGATACGAAGCAAATAACAGGACTAAATGGTATACTCATTTACAGATCACCAGTTAACACGGGGTCGCGGTTGCTTGATAAACCCTCGTAACTTGTAGGTTCCGGGACAAAAATAATATTCGCAATTGAGAATCGGTGGAGCGTTAAAAGTATCTTCGAGGATCTTTAGAATGAAAGTACAGTTACACTAAGATCGAGCACACAGGTTCTCTGGCAAACCAGGTGCATTCATCTCTCGGCGATTATTGAAAAGAAAACCAATTTCAAATTTATCAGGTATGATATCTTGCAACCGCCTCTTTATCCATTATAATAAGTAAAACTGTGAATATTTATGTATCTATAACAAGAGTAAATATACAAAAGTATATGAGAATGTGAACAAATGCAAAAATAAATAAAACATGACAAATAATACGTTGCAATATTTAGAAGTGAAAACCTACTATAATTTTAGTTTCTACTTTTCATCTGTGTATATACAGAATGAATTTGAATGTATGAATATTCGCAGACTAATAGTAAGTGCAAAAATCAGATAAATATGTAGTGTATCGTATTCGGTAAATAACAATCTTGCAATTTTCTTCACCTGTTTAGAATACAAAATGATGTAACTGTATCCAGAGTTTCTAGAACTTTTGAGAAAATAAAAACGCGATACGTATATGAAATTTTGTGCCTCTAACGGTGTCTCATAAAATATGATCCCTGTGATTTATTTGAAAATGTTACCTTAAATACTCTCGACTCAACAATCCCTCGTAGAAAAAGAATACACAATTCAACGATCAAAATAAATTCAATAAAATTCGTAAACTGATTTCAAACCTCAATATTGGATCATTATAATAAACAAGATAATTTTAATCGACCACTATATGTCGACATTTTTCTAATCTTTCTTTCGTTCATGCTTTCTTTAATGTTACTTCGACGTCCGTTAATTTCACTCGATGAGTGACTTGTTTATAAAACTACATCACAAGACGTTTTCCCTTTTACATTTAAATTATTCATACATCGTAAACATACAGGCTATTCTATCGTTTACAAACTTAACATTCGTGATGGTTCACGAGGACAAAGGAAAGATGATTTAGTAGCGAACACGAAAAGAGAGGCAAGTTTTGGAACGACCGGAACCCTCGATACGCTGGACACAGTTCATCGAGCGTCGACGAGTTGGAATTCTCATCACGTACCGAAGTGACATGAACCGTGGAGAGGATGACACGGCTCTGGCCATTTCGTTCGTAACGAACCACCGACGTGCTATTATGCAAGCGTAACCTCAACTTCGACTATGTCCCGAGATTACGTGCGCAACGATGGCGCGCGGCATCCGATCCGAAAGCAACGCGAGCGAACGTGTTTTCCTCTCTCAAAATTAGAAATTGTCCGCATGAACGATAAACGGACAAGATTTCCCGTAAATTTTATTAATCGGGGCGTCGTGAGATCCCGGATGTAAACAACGGTTCATAAATTATCGAAGGATACCACGATCTCTAGAAACCGCAGGCGCAATTCTCGCGTCGATCGACGTTCGACCCGCAGAGTTAACGTTTGAATAATAATCGAACGAGCGTCGAAAGTGAGAACTTCGATGACCTTTTGAAATTGAGACGCTGCATAGGAAATTGTAGCGTCGTTTTTGAATCGTTGTTAAGTTATTTTGCATCGTAAAGCAAATTGTTTGGAGTACATTTGTTTAGATTAATAGAAGTAGATTACTCTAGAAGCATTCTTACAGACAGGTACTGAAAGTCTATACAATAATTCACAATCGCTAAACTTTTAAACAAAATTGTTAACTAAAATCAGTGCATCATGATCTTCTACAATGGTGAGAAATTATTAAATTAAAATATGCAAACAATTTTACTGACAGATGTAAATAATTTAAAAAAAGACTATTAAATAGTATAAAATAGAAGAATAATATACATATAAACCAAACCAGAAACAAAATAGTATCAATATTTCAGGTCTGAACAGATGAAAATTCAGAAATCGCAGAAACACAGTTTCATAGCTTTAAACCAAAGACTGTCGAGGAAGAAAGGGACCATCTTGGTCGACCAGGGTCATAAATGACCCGCGGTCCTTCGTCGGAGGTTCAAACAGATCAACTCCTGGGATTATACGATCTGGTTTGCGGGTTATTCCTCATTTGGTAATATGGGAACTCTACACATTCCGCTTCTTGATGCAAATGGGTTAAGCGGCAGACTGCTCGAGATCAAACGAAATGGTAATGAAATGACACGGCAAACAGCTACGTAAAAGGAAAATCATGCGTGTTGGAGCGCTGCAAAAGAGCCTCTCGACTTTCGCTATGATCGAACAGAGACTGGATAAGCTTTGAAGTGTCTTCAAGCAACAGGCTACGATTTGAACATAAATATCAAAACACTGTAGACAGCGCTATAACTTAGCTGACTGTGGGCTTCAATTGGAAGCTGAATTTACAAGTTGTCCATGAATATTCGCGTTACTCGTGCAAGCTCAGCCAAAAAAGCCTCTTCCATCGAAATGTTGTTTAGACGATTTCATACATTTCAAGTTTGGTTCTTGAGTTTTACAATGTAACTGTACGCCATCTAACATTTCCATCTAAACAGGTCCTGATAGTAACGACTGTTGCAGCATATATTTGTAAATTGTTTAGTAAAAACACTTCGAATAATTAGCCTAGCTATTAAATTTTAACTATGTCATATAGTTTTAGTACGATACTGATCAAAATTAAAATCCAATAAAACTCGTTCACATACACTGAAATAACGTTTTTAAATAATGGATATAATTTCTACACAATAAAGTATATTTCATATTAATATCTGTAAATAGAATCTCCAATTTTCAATAATATGCTATAGTAATATCGTCGCAAGATTGACAAATATTACGGGTGAATATGAGCGTGTTTGTTTCCAAATAAATTTCCTGAAGAAGATATCTCAAATTCATTTAAATTCCTGAAGAAGTTACCACGCACAACTGAAATATTAAAATTAATTATTGTTAGATAGGGAATATTTATGCATTCGCGGCAAGTGAAAATTTAGTAAAATATGTGAGAATGTGCATGAATATAAATATATATAAAATATTGACAATAAAGTACATGTTACACTGTTTAAAAGATAATATACTTTTTTCATTATCCGAATCTGTAAAAATATGAATATGCACAATCATATCCGCTTCTTATATCACAATGCCTTCGATACATAATTCTACCTTAAGAAAACAAACAAAACAACTGGAAATTGACATCGACATAAATAAACAACCAAACCGAGGACAATTTTCAGTCGAGGACTATTCCACTATTCTGCTCTTGCACTTTAACCTTATCGCGGGATGAAGGTATGTCAGGTAATGTATCTCAACCAGGATATGCCCTGCAGTACAATGGGTGCACCCTTCGCCTGAAATTCGTTTGCTTTCTCGGTGAGAAGATCTTTGTAAGGTGGGTTATCCGGTTTCATCTTCGCGAACCCTATCTCTTCAAGATCGCGCTACTGTCCTCCGCGAGGAGGCCCATCTCGTTGCAACCTCGGGCTAGGCTTCCCAGGTTCCCCCGTTTGCCACAATTCTCGTCCTCCCGCACTCGAATCGAGTTCACCAATTTTTCTGCGCTCTTTCTGCCGGGATTCGTTTCGTTCGATCGACGATCCACGTAAAAACGAGAAGAGATATTTCAAACGTGACGCGATCTTCGTAGAAAATTACTTACGTAAACAATTGTAGAGTGGAAGTGCTTTACTATCGAAAACATACTTCTATCGAGATTTAACAAGTTCCGATTAATATCTACGATGTAAAGGGAGTTCTTTATTAGTAAATTTGATGTGCTTGGTTTTAACTGTAAATGTTTTACGATTTTTTTTTCATACAGATGCGTTGAAGATACCTGTATCTCGGTTGTGGAATGACTTTCTATCCATATAGGGTGTTAATATACAGGTATCCTTTTGGCTTTTTTTTAAAGATATTGAATGTTGAAAATTAAAAAAACTAGAAATGTTACGGCAAAAAAATATAAAACGATGTAAACAAGGCAAATTGATTAAGGAAAAATTTAATTAAATCGAGTACAGCATACTTCTTCTCTCGTACCTGTTTTTGATTTATTTTTGTTTTTCTTAAACGATATCCCCAAAATTCCATTTTGTCTCGAGCTCCATAAAAATCTAACAATGCCCCCGCCCTTGACATTTCCACTCTACAATTATTCTCGGAATTCGGTCCGTGTGTTTTTAACATTTGTTTGATTCTGCAAAGACGAACGGTGTCGGCGTCTTGGCGTCAGATCTCGCCTACATCCGGGAGGAATTTCTTGGGAACTCGAAGAGGCAAATACAAAGGACGATATGTGGGTACATTCGTAATACCACTATTGTCAAATATCGTCGTCGCTTATCTCCGTCACGTTTCCCTATGACGGCAGGAAAGGGCGATGCCTTTCGGTTATAGGAAAGAGAAAACGGAGACGAAAGGCCTGGCGCGCGCGCGCGTGCGATTCAAATACATGCGTGTAGGCTATAAAGGAACCACAGCGAGGAGCTAGAGTGCATCATCGACACCGGAAACTAGGGGAGCCTGCCTGCATAACAGCCCCCATGACGCCCTACCTATTAAATACCAACGCTTGCCAGTGTCTCTCAATGTTCCTCATTTTCACCGCGAAACGTTGTTCGCGTAAACCAAACTTGGGCAAAATTTTAGTGAACAGAAACGAAGAAATAATTACTTGAAATAATTTATTTCGAACCGCAGAAACTAACCACCGCTCCGTAAATATTCTAATATAGAAATGTTACGTATGAAACATATAATTTTAAAATGTTCGGGTATAGAAAACAACTCGAATGGTTGACAACTCGAACGAAACATCTACCTTAAACGAGAAATATCACAGTTAAGCGCTATAACTCAAAGTGAATATAGCAAAATCATGTATCTGGGAATCTAGCGGTATAGTTCGCTTAATAAACTCGTCGCATTCGTTTCCAAGACAGCTGAGAAATTCGACTATCAGATACAGTACTTAATGCGGTAAAACACAGCGCCAGTCCACGAGTTTCTAACAATAGACGTCGTTCGAAACGTGTCCCGTTAACGGGGGAGAAAGTTTGCATCTGGAGGCGGTTAAATAATCCACTGCGAAGCTAATTTCCGATGAAGATGCACAGTGCCGCGCGTGAGAGTTGATTAATGGGGCATAATTAAAACAGAGCGCGGCAATTTTGCATCGTCTGCGCCCGTAGCCGCGCGCACGTCAAATTATTTATTCCAAACAGATTTAGTCCATCAATTGTCTTGTCCTCTCCCGGCGATGATCGCCGCGCAATTTACGAAGGTAATAACGCTTTTCACTTATCGTGTTCGAAAATTGTCACACATAAATTCTGCGTGATTATGCGCGAATGAATGATATAACTCCGCTGCCTACGACGAGTGTTATCGATAAGCTGGCAAATCGAAGCTTGATGCGTTCATCGAAGGGATAGTGTAATCCTTTTGGCAAGTAAATCAGTCAAATGAATGCTGGGAATATACTATAACGGGAAAAGGTGAATCCACAAAAGTGAAAATGGGAAAAGTCACGTCCAAGGACTTATTATGAAGACAAATTTAGTCATTGCTACTTAAATTCAATGAATAATAAAATTAGATATTGCGATAAAAGTATGAATATCGATGAAAATACTAATACGTAACCTGTATAATTAAAAAAAAAAAAAAATCACAACAATGACTTACGATACTAAAAGAAGATAGCTTCTCCATATCCACCTTTTCTTTTATATATTGTATCATCGATCATATTTTGTAAAAGATCGAAAGTCTGTCGTCGTGTACAACGTGAGTGCATTGTTATCTAATGAAACTAATCACGAAAGGTTACAAACGATACGAATATTTTTGAACGAAAAAAAAAGTTCTTATATAGGTAAAAGTTCCATAAAAGCAACTTTTCATTCGGTAATCAAAGAATCAAAATTAGAATTTATATTATAGATTTCCCATACTAGAGGATTATAGGACTTTCTATCTCATTTCCTTGAAGAAATATGATTAATGATACAATTTTAAAAAAAGGGAGTACATAAGCTTTCTCCTTTTTAGCATCTTAATTTTTCTTTCATTAATTCTAAAGTCAATATTCCACAAAGAAGATATAAAAGTACCTCTTCGAGCGTAGAAATGTCACGAGTAAATTACAATACGTTGATTTCAATCGTCACTTATTATTCCAACAAAATTTCGCCCATTTCTAGTTTGTGCAAGTACAATCGTATAGAATCGTTCTTCGATGAAACTGTTGGCATATTATGATCCAGTGATAAAGACTTGACACGCGTTCCCGCGTGATTTCAAGCTGCTCGAGTGCAAATAATGGATAGAAATACAGGATAGAATAATATTATCGATCATAAACGAGGGATCGCCTCGCGTCGGTGCTCGTTACCGTTGGCTTTCATCGCACCCCAACGAAAATCAATCGACGTCGCGATCTCCATTTTCCATTTATTACCATCGACAAATTTTTACTCGTCGATAGCAGTCCGCTGTACAAACCGTCATTAATCAGCCACGCGGCAAAACGGTCGGATCAAAGCGTGCTGAAATTTTAAATAAGCTATATCGCGCGCGCTGCGTCCAACGTGTGTATTCGCAGTGTAACGCAATTTACGATGCACAATTGCCAGGCTTCCTCTACCATCGACGAAAAAAAAAAAGAAGAAAAAACCTTGGAAAATAGCAAATCATCATCATTTGGATCGTTAACCGTGAATAGGGTGTAGGTTCGAAGAAGAGGCGAACATCTCGGGCTAGGAAAGGGTTCTTCTAGGTTGGCATAAGGTACTACCTCGCAGCCATTACGCTTAGTATCCCCTCGGTGTTCTTGCTTCGCGATAATAAAGTCGATGCAGGGTTCGAGTCGGCACACGTTATGAATAAGTACGCATAACGTACCAGCATATGCGCAGCGCAACGTGTCTATATTCATACTCGCTGCCACGGGGCACGGTCCGACAATACGTATGAGAACATCAAGCGTAAGAAGCCAACCCTTCTGACCGCTCGCGGAGGGCCTAAAATTCTCGTCGACGTGGCAATTATGTAAAAGAAACCGGACTCGTAAGGTAATTAGCATAACCCCGCGGCGAGGTCTCGGGGAGCCCGGGATATAATCGCGAAAATGCACGAGAATTCGCGTAGCGATGCGGGAAAAATATTATTACAACGACAGAAATATTTGCATCGAAATATGCACGTGCTGCGTGCTCCAATGAACGAAATTATTCGTTACAATTACATTATATATAGAATGTTAAATTATTTTTGAAACTATTTACGGAATGTAGGAATGTATTCAGAGTTTCTTATGTTTTTTTGTTCTATGTGATGAGTTTCATAGATTAAATGAAATTATGTCTTAAGTTTGCTTCTGATGGTTGCCCATGTAAAAAATTTACACCCACAGCCTATCTTGGATATAACATAAATTTAAAGATATTTGAATTCGGGGATATTGATTCATAGATGGCGTTTAAGAGGGGGAAGGGGAGCTGATGTTCGTTTGGTCGGTCGTTTTCCGGGTTTTTCCTTATTTTCTAAGACCGTAGTGTCCGAAACTGTAAAGATATTTACTTGAAGAAATTACTCTGCTTTTTGTATCAGTGGTTTCCTTATTCGAAGTATCTTCTCTCCGTTACTTATGTCTACTTTCTGAGAACTTTTTGATCGCGTTTATATCTGTTATTAGCGTTAATACTATGTTCTCTAATATAAAGAAATACTTCTAGCATTAAAAAATTTAGTATATGTCTAAACAGGACTTTATTTTGGAAACCTCCAAACCGAATAAGTATACCGTAATTGTCCAAAGAAAGAACGTTTCTCCTGACAAAAATGACAAAATAATCCCTCAAAAAGAGTATCAACAAATAACGTGCCTTCAAATTAAAACATACAATTACTAAAAAGATCTGCACAAAAATTCTATCAAAGTCCCGAGTTCAGCTGTAAATCATCATCGAAAAACTAAAATATGTAACAGAAATTACCTTCGATGATTATAATATCCCATTGCGCATAAATATCCCATCGATCCGTGTTGCCCCCACTTAAATTATTTTTGAAACTATATAGATGCATGTGGTTGTGATTAATCGAAAGGAAGATTCGAGGCTGTTTCAGCAGGTACGAATAAAGAGGACGGGTAATCGATGGCAAACATTTCTTGACACTCGATCTCGGGCTCAAGGGGTGGTGGCAAGAAGCATCGTGACTTTGGCTGCACTTTTGCTCGAACAGATAATTATTATCGCAGGGAGGCGGTCCAAGAGGAGCAGAGGAAGCCGCAGCGGAGAGATCGACATCGAGCGGAGGAAAAAGGACGAGGCGGGAGAGAAAGGTGTCGGATGCGAGTACGTTGATCGAAGGTAGAGACGGTTCAAGGATCAATTCCCGTGTACGTGCACACGGCTCGCCATGGTGCGCGACATCGAATCTTCCTTTCCCCTCCTTTTTCCATTCTACTTCTTTTCTCTATCGGGCTTCGGCCTCGTTGACCCCAAATACCGACGCGCGATTAAGCGCTCGACGATTCTTTCGTGACTGGCGAACGCGGGGACTCGCGCTATATAAATGTCCACATGTATGCGAATGAAGATGGCAGGTAACTGCACTGACATAAGAGGAAGAGCAAGGACCGAGCAGCGCCGCGAGTTATCCAATGAATTTCTCTTTGGCGAGTCCTACCATTGAAGAAAGAGATGAACAATTTCGGTTCTTCGCTTGACAGAGTGATGCTGATCGAATGTTCTCACCTTCAAAATAATTATGAAAATTGTTTTAATTTTATTATTCTTTTTTAAAGTAAATATAGTTTATTAAAGGTAAGAATATTTGGCTACTATCGAATACTATATGTTCTAAGGAGACGTCTAAATGAAGGAATAGGCGAAATTGGAGAAAACATTTTGAATGCAATTATTCTGCAACACGAGAAAATTTCACGTCTATGTCTACATATGCTGAACCAGATTGATTTTTATAAAAATGCTTGAAAATGATTTCAAGTTTCTCTTCGCAGTTTCTAACTACTTTTATTCCGTTATTTGTACCTGCGATGAAATACACATTAGATTGGCAAGAATAGGGAATCTTTTTTGCACAAGGAAGCACACAAAAGCCGCTTAAGCGCATTTTTGTATCGATTTGTCGTCAAAAGAAAGCACTTCCCGGCATCGTCGCAAGTAACTCGGTGCGTTCGCGATTGCGTACCTACTACAAATGTAAAAGTTTGCGCGAGGAATCGTATTCCAGGCTCGGCTGAACTACGTACCAACCACCGCGAAAGGCATGGCACGAGTTTCGTTTACTTCTCCGATTGCTTTATCGAATGTCCCTTTGATTACGATGTCGATTTAAAACTGGCGATATCGAACACCGATACGCCATTTAAATATTGAAAACTGACGATATCGAGCACCGATACGACATTTAATTACTGTGAAATTCTAGCATCCTCTATAGCTTCGAGTCATTTGTTAACGCGTTGAAAAGAACGACGACGTAAATGACAAAATACGTTGATTGCAGAAAAATATGCCAGTTGGAAGTTGCATGATTTCGAGGCAAATATACTTCTCCCATATTTTTATACTGACAATTATTAAAGGATGTGTTTATGTTCGATTTACAAGGCACAGTTGAGGCAATAATCAATTTTTTATCCGCAACGTTCATATTTACGTGCACATTTTACGCATAGGATCATATTTCATATTCGTGCTTCACTGTAGATGAAGCGAAACCGGTTTACTTTATTAAGAGAACCTATAGTACCTTGTGAAGTATCGTGTATGTGTAGTGAATCGTGCATTGAGATAGAGTTGATATGTATTTGTAACTTGATTCACATTTGTTTGCTCTGATAAGTCGGGTGTGTAGTAGCGAGTACGCGAAACCCAAGATTGTAAAACATACATGGACACCATAAGAAATCTTGCGGTAGTACTATCTAAACAAAATAAAAAAAAAAAAAAATTGAAGAAATGCATCGACTTAATCTTTAGTATTGTAACACCTATTCCATAATCAACTTACTTTCAAATAGTAGAATGTAACAGCATTGTTACAAGCTACATGGTCAAATATTATAGTATGTATAAGTCATACTCGACTTTTCTCAAACTATTATCTATATATTACTACTTAGTTATTTCATATCTATACTGATTACTATTAAATGCCACTTATGTTGAATAGTAACTATTGTAAGAAAGATTTAAGCACCTATCCCCTAAGAATTGTACGTATACACTGGGGAATGGAGCAAGTGATTTTCAAATCATTTCATACGCTTGCAATTCACTTTGTACACAATTCTTGAATTTCCTTCGTGCATCGATCCACATAAAAAAAAAAAAATCATTCCTAAATAAGAATGAATCCTTGAAACATGGATAACGTTACAGAAATGTTACGTAACTGATAAGTCACGTTGAAAGATACCTAAAAATTAAAGTAACATGGACGTTATCATAAACGAACCATTCGCGACATTTAATCGTTGTAGGAATGATCATGAAAAATCTAAGGAGACATAGAGAAAGAAACACGAGTCAACTGTGATGGGGCGAACTATTATTCGACGCATCCGGCAGCACTAATGCGAGCGAATCGCAGCCCCGGCAGTACACTCTCGTACACCTACCTCCCTACCTTCTTGCATCGAATATCAAAGCACGCACGTTATCCGGAGGAACGAGTCACGGTGAAAACGTCGTCGACTACCTTCGTATCTCGCACCTGCCGCTGCCAGAACGCAGAGGTATTTTGCGCCGATGGCAGTCGGCTTCGTTTTTGTACAGCATCGTCCGGTGCGCCCATCGAGAGCGCACCAGTCACCGCTCGGACAATCGACTGTTGCAGCAATAATTCGTCGATGACCATATACGCGGCCCGTGGAACGATTGAAAATAATGAGTGTGGGACAAATTATATACGTGAAAAAAGAAGGAATGAGAACAAGAAGCAGAGAAGAATTGGTTCGCTTGGCCGTCGAATGGCCCGCGATTAACGAGCTTCGAATACTGCCGATGGCCTCCTCTGTCTTATCGGATGTGCCGCGACTATTATACGTTGATTTTTATAATAGTCGCGATAATAAAGAAATACAAATATAAATAAAAATTTTGGTCTCAATAGATCATTCGTAAGAGAAACTGCGTTGCAGTAGAGTCTTTGACGGTTTACAGATACGTGTTTACCATAAATTACAAATGCAGACTTTTAGTTTTTCTTGGATTTTTAGCTGGTGGATTCAATCTAGATCGAAATTCTTCTTTGGATTTTTAGCTAATAAGTCTGAACTACATATATCGAAACTCTTTGGATTTCGAACTGTGTAATAAGCAACCACTGATAATCATGCGCCTTACATAACGTACATATCATCGAATTGCGTTTTAATTTTATAACGCTACTATAAAATATATTCTCCCTATAGATCTCTGATCGTACTTTTTTTTAACTTTAGGTCAAAATAATATTTTTGCTTCAAATCGTATCAAAGAGGGCCCCCGGAACTACGGGTCGAAATATTTCTGTGTAACTAAACTACACGTGTTATTAAAACTGTCTTCTTCGTTCCTTCTCATTACATTAGAACGCGAACAGTGAAGTTGACGATACGGATAATTGCTCTTGGCCATGTATTACTCTTGTAATTATGTGTATTACTCCACTCAGTGTTCACTGACGTTGAGAAGTTCCACAATCTATTCGTTAAGTCTAGCATAACCCCTGTGGTGTTTGCGAGACTTCCATTGTTCCTTTTTAGAAATAAGTAAAGGAGGATGCTGTACATCTTGGCGATTTTACATTTCTTTTTTTTTTCTAAAAGGGCTCCATTTATAAACCGTCCGTAGTACACGCAAATAATATACGATATTATTCTAGAAGATTGAAACAAATCTACCTACGACAAAATTACATTTTCTTTACTCCTATTAAAATTCTTGTTCGTTCGCACCACGTGAATTTTACATAATATCACCACACTGATACATTACATAAATGAATCGTAGTATTAAATAATTATTAATTCCAATTACATCAGTAAATCATTCTTAAAATTTCAATATCAAAAATAATATATTCCTGCAAGGAGTTGAATCATCGAACCAGGAAACGTAAGCCTTTGCCAATATTTTGTGCACTTCGATATTCACGGTGAACTATAATATCGTATGAACGAGAACAATACCTCCGGACCTCCCTAATACTTATTATTCCGGTTCCACGCGAATTAGTTTGAGTCTCGTAAAAATAGGTCATAAAACGAAGAGAGCAATGAAATCGTTTCCTGTGGATAATTCGGTTTTTACGGTAACAAATCATACGTTCGGCGAACACTGGACTATAAAGGAGAAGTTGGGTTAAAAAGAAGAGAAGCGACGATGCGTATTGGCGCAAAGAAAACGGCACCGGTATTGGGTTAAGCAGGATGCAGGGGGCTTCGATGATAAAAGAGAAACGGTGAGAAGTAAATGCACCGCAGGAATCTCGGGATGCAAGCGCGAACCGAGAGGTATGTGGTGAAACACTAACATATGAAAATGGCGTAGCCCGCATCCTACATCCGGCGATGAAAAAATGCACTATTTAAAGTTCTCTCGAGAACATCAAGAATCCGTATACCTGGAATCCAACGACTTCCTCCTCGAGAAATTACGACGGACAATTATATCCTTCGGCTGACTTCCTCTTTTGAAGAGAAAAAAAACAAGCAAGCTCATATAAAACGTAGGCTCGCAATTAACATTCTCGATTGAGATACGTCGCGAGGCCAAGCGAAGAATTCGTTTAAATGTTTGACAAATTTTACCAATCGATCTACCCGATACCTAGTCGTCTTCTTATTAACTTGGCGCGCGTGTTGTTACGTGCGAAAGAATGAAAAATAAACATAAATGAAATGTAAGACCAAAACGTTCATAGAAAACGTGAATGTTAAATGCTTGAATCGATATTAGAGAATGTAAAGCATTCGGTTGAATTAATTACCGTGACGATTCGAAACGTATCACAACCTTGATCACTAGATAACGGATGTTTATGTACATTCATATGCTCACTGATACAGAAAAACAATTGAAACTTAAATGAAAGTATGTATTATTATTGATATTCTATGAACGGATGTATTTGTGACCATTCTCATAGATTTACCCGTATTTCAATTTACCATAAATGCTTAAACATCTAAATCCTTTCTGCAATTATTTTCATAGAATTACATAAATTACGTACAAATTTTTCTTATTGTTTTCACATTAAATTTAAACAAATTACAAAAACCACAATCAACAAAATGAAAACCAAGATTGTTTTACAAACTAATGTTTAAATATTATAATATGAAATCCTACAGATCGTAGTGCTGAAATTTCAAATAATTCTAATTATTATTACGATGTATGTGATAATTACTAGCCTAAATACCAAAACTAACAAAAATTTAAAAAAAAACCTGGTTTCTTATACAAATTCAACGCCCAATGTACACTCCGAGGATCAGACACTGAGTCGTTATGGAGAATAAATACAGATCAATCGTTCCGTAATGCCGAAACGAAAAAAGAGAAATTTGCTCTATTTTTTACTAGAAAAAGAGCAACAAGAAAAAGGCCAATTCTGTCTTAAAATAAATACGGATGTTCGTATGTGTGAAACCCATTAATGTTCGATCGTGTTTCGCAATGTTGTGCACCGTTTGACTCGAATTTATTGCCGATAACTGCTCATAATTATACCAAACAGACTACCTGCATTACGCGTGCGTAAGTGGAACGGTTGGGAACGCCAAAAAGTTTCGAAATACTGATTTAAATTAATTCATTCGCGCAAGTAATCTCCATACGCTGTGTGTAATCGTGTACCCTAAATGCATACGTTCCCCGTTGATTCGAAGTTCGAAGAAATCAATTTAATAACACACCATTCCCGCGTAATTGATGGATATTCCTTCATGTTATCGTTTCCCTCGATTCTCGAGTCGATTGGCGTTTGGGAATTGGAGGAAAATATCACCGTGGATATGTAATTGCATTTTCAGACCCACTCGACATACTATCCACCCTGAAAACAGGCCCGAACCCTTTTCCATCGCGTTCCGTCACGCTCGGGGACTTATCGGAGACGCACCTGGCAATCGATACCGGTACAAAGGTATCCGTAGACTTAAAACGGACAAACAGGGATCTGGAAGGAGGGTGAAACTTGCACGGACACGTATAACATCCTACGAATGTTCCTGGTAACATACAGTCTGTTCAATCATTTTATATTCCAAACCGGTGACTACGTTTTGAATATGTGCAAACATGTTGTACATTTTGTATTGGTATTTGTATATTTCTATATTTATTTGATGATTCTATATATTTCTATATTCATGATTCTAGATTTGTGATTGAAATCTTTGTATTGCTTTTCTTTTCTTTTTTTTACCAAGCTAGAGAAACTGTATATAAGAATATGAGATCAGTATTTGGGAATGTGGTTGTAAAATAATTAAAAAATGAGTACAATAAACTATTTATCGAGCTAAAGATTGTCCAGCATACTAGAACAACTTTTAAATGTATATGAAACTGTTTCCAGCTTAATGTATCAATTTATCGATGCGCCACACTTTTGAGAAGTAATTTATACCGCTTTACAGTGTTGAACTTTTAACATTAACATTATTAAAGCTCTTATATACAACTCCTTTATCCTCTGTAATCAACAGAAGATATTATTGCTCATTACAGCATTATCACTTTTGCTCAGGAACACTAGTTACAATAAATTCTCATTTTACTTTAAAAAACACGAGCAACTATCATATTTTGTATACATCTGTCACAAATAAGCACTACATTTGCTAACATTTGAATCGACCTTTCACTTCTTGCTTTAGCAAAATAGTAAATTAATTTCAGAATATAAACAACCGTTCATATAATAAATTGAAGAGAATTAATAAACATCGAACAGTAAGACGGTATGAGAAGAAATACAGAGGATACGAACTTTTGCATATAGCACCTTGCGCCATTTTAAAGAACCAGCCAACCTGGTGCGCGGCAAAAATTAAATTATACCTTGCTAACCGAAAGCATATGCTTTCTTGTTCGATCTGAGCAACTCTAATTGACAAATACACTCCACCTAATGCGGGCTAGGACTTTTCGAAGATTAACCAATGGCGTTCGAGGACCGTCGACCAATCCACGTACCGTTAATCCCGTGAAAATCAGCTCGCATGGCGGTGCTAATTTTTGGCCACGGTTGCCGAAATCCTGTGCAAACTTTGGGCAAACGTTTCGCACTAGTCAAAATAAACTGTACCAGGATCTGCGGTAGTTAACGAGGAGCAACAAAGGATGCGAACGTTTAAATATATTTTGGGGAAGCGATTCATTAAAATGTACAAAGGAAATTCTTCTGTACTTCATACGTTAAGGGGGTCAATCCTGTGTAATGGCCGTTATTTTTTTAATGTTTTCTCGTAATTTTTTATAGCGAAATGAAAAAACACAGAGCTTCCAAATTTTTACTACATATTTCTACAGCCTTTAACTGTAACTATGAATTTTTTAAAGCAAAAATATAATGTGGATCACGAGATTTATTGCTCGTATGTAAAAGAAAGGTAGGTAAACGGCGTCCATGATTCCGGCAGACAGGCTAATCTGAAATAAAAATAACAAATTGCATGTTAATCTGTGGATGACTATTGCTATCATGAAATTTTGGGTCTTAATGTTTAAAACCATATAAAAAATTGAATTTTCAAGATTTTTAAAACATCCTAGTTCCGGCGATAGACAACCATGTACAGATTAACATGCAATTTGTTTCTTTTATTTCAGATTAGGCAGTCTGCTGGTATCATGGACACCGTTCACCTACCTTTTTTCTACATGGGTGCCATACGAGCGATAAATCTCGCGATCCACATTATATTTTTACTTAAAAAAAATTCAAAGTTACAGTTAAAGGCTGAATAAATATATAGTAAAAATTTGGAAACTCTGTTTCTTCATTTCGCTATAAAAAATTTCGAAAAAACCTTAAAAAAACAGCCATCACACGGGACGACCCCCTTTATGCCCACAAATAATAAACAATATTCCAAAGTTCCCAGTACCTTTTAAAATCCCAATCATGATTTCACAATTGTTCTCGCGTTTTAACGTCTCCATTCGGCATGCAAATACTCCCCGTAACGTGCACGCAACGTTGCGCGTTTACACGGTCGGACGCGTCGGCAAGCACGGTTGCAATTAAATGGTGTAACGTGCTCCTGTCGATATAATTACACGCGAGATCGTCGATAGGGAAAACCGAAAGGTTAGCCACGTGTAAACGAGGAAAGAACCAGAGGAAGACGCCACGGAACCGTAGCGTGGAAGATGACAAGGAACGACCTAAAATCGACGTTCCGAGCGCTCGTTAGTTCCTCCAGGAGGCAATGCACGAGCGGTCGCGATGATTGATGACCGTCGCGCGCGATTATTACCGGAAAAACAAGACGTAGTGGCTCGAAACCGTTGGCGGGATTTTCTTTGGTAGCGAGTCCACTCCGAAAGTCATTATTACACGGGATTCCGTATGGGTGTATCGGTGCCCGCTGTGCGGCCAGTCTCGCATAAAATTGAATCGCGATGAAATTTATTGTTCGAAATTGAATTTAAGATGTTGCAATTTCTTGTGGAACATTCGAACCGTACGGCTGGATTTGACGAATGCTTCCAGAACGAATGCTCGGAATCGTAATACGTTGCGATAAACAGCCATGCACGGGGAAACCATTCCGAAAACTACAAAGAAAGACAGGGAGCTACCGGGAAGACACGACGAAGAAATAAGTTTCGCGTCTTACAGTTACAATCAGAATGATAAAACGAAGAAAAAGTCGGGAACAAATTGCTTCGACGTAAGCGTGGCAAGTCCTGGGAATCCTGCGAGGACTCGTGCCGTTTGGTTGCGGGGCGTGGGAGACCGTCGACCAGCTGTGCTTGGCTGTTGATTCAAGGACCATTACACAATGGCACTGTATGCACCAATGTGGATTTTAGATGAGAAAGTCACGTTTGCGTGGAACGTCTCGCGGCACACGAGCGACGAAAAGCAACGAGGAATCGCGTTTCCCGGAAAACCAAAGCGTAATCCGTGTACGAGTAAACAACCAGCGACGATTACATCTAGTTAACAAGGAGTGTAATGAATTCGTGCCGGCGGTAATTGCCGTAGATAATCCGATTCGTTCTTACGATTCTTGCTCGCCGGAATTATACAGAGTAACCGTTCGCGTATCACAAATAATTTAAAATTATCGCGCCTTGTCCGTTCTCCAACGATTTAGTGCATTCTTATCCTAGCGCACCCTTATCCACTTCTCTCTCGATCAAGTGATAAGATCTAGAGGTAAGCTAGAAACGATCAAGAAATTACGACTTGGTAGCACGTAGATTACATCGATAATATTTAATTAGACTATTATATATTTGTAAAGCAACGTACTACTTGATATACAATTTCAAATAAAATACGAAATAATATTTCAACTGTCGTTGATTTCAAAAGTGTTCACAGGTATGGAAATAATTATAAAATAAAGTAACGTATAATATAATATTTGAAATGACGCTGTTTCCAAAGTGACCATATACATGACCGTAATTATAAAATAAAGTAACGCGTGATTTGAAATAATATTTGAAATAATATCGTTTGAAAAGTGGCTAGGGCGAAAAACGTTCGATGTCTGATTCGGTAAATTGGAAGTAGCGAATGCTAAATGGATTATCTCTGGCTCGGTTCACGCGGAGCCCAATTAGAGCGAAGTCACGGCCAATCAACGTGAAAGCGCGGTACGACGCGCGAGGCGATGCGTTATCATTCGCGAGGATCGCGAGCGACCAGTTTGTGGGAGCGAAGGTGGTTGATAACTCGACGCGCGGCGTCTGCCGCCACGACAGCCGCGCCATGCAAACGTATCTGCGCCGACTGCACATGCACGTCTGCAGAGATCGGTGAATGTAATACGTGCATACACAGTAATGCGCGTGCGACGATCGGTGTGCACCCACGAAGAAGTTCAACCGAGGTTCGCACCGCGAGCTGGGACTCGGTAAGAACGCTGTTTCTCACTTACAAATTGCGAAACACTCCGGTATCCGCAGCGGGATCCTTCCCTGTTATGCGCGCGAAAGAGGAGAGTGACAGCGAATCGGCTCGAGAACGTTTCGCGTAACTTCCACAAAATTTTGCGTCTCGATTATGATAGCACCAAACACGAAGACACACCCTAGGGTTGCGTATATCGTTTGATGACGAAATCGAGTTATTATTAAGTCCTTTATTAATTTTTTGGGTTAAGGGTTGAGGTTAGGTGGATTAAAAACTGTCCCACCTTTTGCTTTGCTTTTCAGTATGATCTCTGAATTCTTTACTTTCATCCTTTTTTATCGCCTAAGTATCGATTACCCTTGACGTTGTTATTGTATGAACTCGATAATAAAAATTATTATCGATAAATAAAAATCGACTTTCGGTAAAAATAGAACGATTTCGATACTCTATAAACGAAGCACATTCATGTAAAACCTACATGTACCAGTTGCAACACACCGAACACAATAGAACGCATCATCACCTCCTCGTCAGCATCATACCAACGAGAAAGAAGAAAATTCAAAATCCATGAAAACATCGAAAACGCCACCGATACATTTGAAAATTGTAATGACAATTGAAAATCGTAA
The DNA here is from genome assembly GCF_026283585.1 of Hylaeus volcanicus. Classification (NCBI taxonomy): domain Eukaryota; kingdom Metazoa; phylum Arthropoda; class Insecta; order Hymenoptera; family Colletidae; genus Hylaeus; species Hylaeus volcanicus. The sequence continues at coordinate 11,528,413 of NC_071983.1, read as the reverse complement.
TTGTAATAATCATGTTCCTTAAACAAACAAAACTATTCACCTAAATTTAGACGTACCAGAAATTCATGTAGTTGCTAATATAACCCTGTGAGGTGGATGTAACTATAAAAATACGATAAAAAAATTTTTTAAAAATTCATCGAATATATAGTTTCACTGCAATTAATTTCTAAAGTTGTTTTTATTCAAGTCTTTGAGGTTGCAATTATTCATAGTCGCGCTAAGGAAACAAAAAGGGAGTGAGAGAATGTATGACGCAACAAAAATAGGAAAAAATTCCTGCGACCCGATGCAATCTAAATATTGCAATATTTTCAGTAATGAAGCATAATAAAAACTGAATGGTTTCAACAATCCCAAATTTATTTTAAAAATGTCAAAATCTTTCCAACCTCCTATTTTATAATATCGTATCTCGAAATAAGACTCACTTTGGATACCTATTATACGTTGTAAACTGTATCAACTAGTATTTATAAATTTTTGTTTGAATGTTCATGAGTCTGATTATGATGAGAGTTCTTATATATTACATAACTGCTTGGCTATTACAAAAGCACTCCATATTGAAATGAATTCATAGGAAAATGTGAACGGAACTCCTTAAATAATAATAGCGAAATTTATTTCGTTACGTCAGTGGTGAAACAATAGCCTAGTGATCTGATAAGCTTAACTATGCGCTACTGGAATAAAAAACGGTTAAAGAGTTGATTTAATGGAACGTTAGCCTCGTAAATGCGGCTTTCGATTGTTCGGTCGCGCGAGCATGTAATACGAACCAACAAGCGTGTCTACGAAGGGGTTTCTTCTTTTCAAACACAAGCTTGGCTGACCGCGTGAAAAATTAATCAAGGCATCGTTGCACGCGCTAATTGTAAAATATTACGCTTATCTGGAAATCCGTTAACCAGAACATTGAATAAAAATTACTAATAGAAAACTACGGACCGTTTAAATTGTATTTGAAACATTAGACGGCCCTTGAAAATCCTCGATTTCAATAATGTAATGTGCTAATATATTATAGATACATATAATATTCGAGTCTCCAGTACTTAGTTGCACCTATTACAGTTGGAGCGATGAAATTAAGACACTAAAAAACAGTAGTAATTTTAGTTCATATATTAATATATCAATGAAATACATTTCATCGTATTTATATGAAAACTCTGATTTGTAATTGTGTACATTCTTTTTTCCTTGAATTCAAAATTTGGTGTCATTATCTTGCACACTCCGAGAAAATACGTAGGAATTGAAATACCTACTTGATCGATATACAAAATATTGTAAACAAAGGCTAAATCGTGAACTACAATTTTGTTTGTTTGTTTATTTGTTTATTTTATACGGGTACGTAATCTGTTTTATATCGATTATTGTACCTACTGGTCCAGTCTTGCTCGTTACAAATCACCAATTTTGCACATATATGTTTTTTTTTAAATTAATAACTATGACCACTGAGAGCTGCAACCTTTTTTCAAACCATTTTTGAACACGAACAAGACATAATATCGTAAAAAATACAAAAAATACTTTTTCACGCGAATAAAATATTATTAAGTAAACGAAGTAGAATGACTACTATGTAAAAATTCATCTGTCGGCGCTCTTAACCAACGATGACGACGTCAGCCGGTCCGTAAATGCCAACTCCGAACAGAATAAAATACCTTGCGTATAAAATCTTGAAACGCCGCATTCGGCAGAAAGCTTCAACTATTCCCATGATTCAATACTGCTGTATTAAATGCTACTCGACGTATATTAACTGAATCGGTACGAGGACAGTTTTCAAACAGATTTTAAACCGGACACTTCGTTAAGTCGAGGACCATAATCCAAGTCAGGACTTTAATCTTTCTCTCTAATGCTCTCTATGATAACGTTTACGTTCATTATTTATGATAACGCTCATTTACAAGACTCGTAATTATGTTTCCTAAGCTTTCATCATTGAAAATGCATCACTCGATGATATCGAAAGGTAATAATGAAAATAAAGAAATAAGCGATACACGTGTTTATTTTGCAAGTGAAACTTTCACAGAGTTAAGATATTCATTTTCGTTGCATTCTAAAATAAGATTTGATACGATAGACAATGGGAACTAGAACGTAAAGCATTTCCCGCCAAAAGATATATGTATATACGAACGCAAGATACCTTTCATTTATAGTGTCTACAAAAATTATACGTGGTCATAAATTCTTAAGCAAATCATTATAGACTGCATATTGCCTAGCGTCGGTACAGTAATCACATAAATAGACAAAAAGTATCCACTTAACGTATGTGGGTTAGCAAATCAACCTTGTCGATGTGATATCCTGTTTTTTGTTTCGACAACTTCAATAACTTGCTTACTAAGGTTAACATAAAAGGCAAAAAGTGTTACTAGTTACGTCAAAGTTTCTTACTATCTTCTAATACTTTTATTACAACATTAACAAACAAAAAATTCATGCGCAATTGTTCTCATTGCTCTTTCATTTATCCTTTCGTTTAAATAGATGATCCATTTTCTATTCTTCTTCTAAACTAATCATTTCTCCAAAGGTTTTTAAAAACCAAGAGGACCAAGGTTACCGAAAACAGGGAAACTCCGCAAATTCGAAACACTCAGGTTCCCATGACCGCTCGTTGGGGGGAAAGTTATTAGTTAGTCGGCGATTAGCCGCGTGTAAAGCATTTGCTTTATCGAGGCGCTCATTGCCATTTATCAGGCAAAAGAGTGACTACGTACATGCTCTTACGCCCGCGGAGAAAGAGAGAGACGGAGGGAAAGAATCGAATGATTAATAGATACGATCGCATTGACCTAAGGTAGAACAGGCCCCGTGTATCGCCAGCGTTGCAGACACGACGCGTATCGATGAACGAATAACAAGAATTTTTCTTTTACCAAACAAGACCAATATAATCCACTTTTACGCGTTTAACTTGCTTCGAAGTGAATATATCAAGAATACGTATACGCTAAACGTAATCCAAAGGTGTACGCATTCATGCAAGGAGGAATATTAATATTATTATATTAATCAACAGAATGCATTATGTATGTTTTCACAATATAAATGCATAAAATCCGTAGTCTATTTATTAAAACCACTGACTGGATAAAGAGGAAGGGTGAGAAACATTATGATTGCCAAATTGCTAATAAACAAAAAAAATAAATGAACATAAAACTGTATTTACCTCAATTACAGCTAAAACTAATTGTGGATCACCCAGCCTTACAGATAGGCAATTTTCACAAAAATGGTATTCGTAACCCAAATAAACTCCGAACAGGTAGAGTCAAAATGCAACGAAGACAATTTTACTGTATAAAATTCCTCGGATAAAAAAGAAAATACTTCGTTATCTCCCTAAAAACGCAAGAACTTTCGGTGGGGTCTGATTCTCCGTACGCGTACCAAACGTTCGACGTGAACCTACTCTTTATTCGTGGTCATGCCATGGGAAATAATCTCTTTAAGCAGATTCGAATCTGGTCTGCGTAAAACCGTTTCCACGTGGAATTGCAAAGAAGCTTCTTCACGGTGGTCTTCTCGCCGTGAAAACAGCAACGTTCCTACGGGTCTCACTTTTTTCCTTCAGGTCTCAGCAGTTTCGCGTGTTTTTCCTTGGTCACGAAAGATCGACGAAGGAGATGGCGAATTAAAGCGCGTCTTACGCTTCGGAGAGAACGGTCGCTTAATACTTGTGAGAACACGCGATGATGCTCAGACTTCGCTTGCGAACTGACAAAGTCCCGCGAAGAATGTGCCCCTGGGGCATAAAACGATGTAAAACTGCGCCGAGCAATTAAAGTGGCTGGAATTCTGCGAGACCCGCTCTTTAAGAATTCACTTTAATTCGCTTTAGTTTGGTACGAGTAGAATTTTGGCCTACAAGTGATAATAGGTGCAGCTTTCCAACCGGAAATCGCGAAGAAGCTAGATCAAGAAAATTAATTTTCTATTATAATGCATCAGTTGTTCTAAAAAATTGCGGTAAAACCATTGTTAATAGTCGGGTGATTTAAAGAAGAAGTTTAAAGTACATGGATCAAATTGAATAATTTGGCAATTTTAGTGTTAAAATGTATCTGCCGATATGTTTGCCACACGGTGTACCAGAAATCTCAGTATAATCAGGGTGTAATCATTGATTTCCGCCCAAAATTAAATTAAAGTTTGCATGGCCTTTTGTTAAAATTCTGATACATGTATACTTGAACTTTGATCCCATAATCGATCTCTCGCATCGTTAGAGAAAATGTGAAAGAAAAATAGCGAAAATATCGAAAGATAAATTTCTTGTACGAAGAACCATTACATTTGTAAGCTTGACTCCTTAAAGTGTTAATTACAGAAACATGATTAACTATCAGCAGATGTTAATCTTTATCTCGTTTCAAATGAAACAATTCATCCTTGAAGAAAGGATATTATTTAACATATTAATGGGTGGCAATTCCTTAGGAAAATAGAAAAGTCAATCAACCCTTTCTGTCCCAAATATTACATGTACATATGGCGCTCCAAAAGCATCAATTACAAACTGCGATTCTCGCGGCATCAAATTTAAAAATCTATCGACACAGAGACGAAATAGGCACGAGTCATCTACGTCATTCGATTCGATTTTATCCAAAGAGTCGACCAACGTTTGCATAAACCCTCCAAGCGTCTTGCTGCCCTTTCTCCGGTTCGAAAAATTCTCTCCCAGTCGAGTGGAGTTTCTCAGAATCTACATACTGCTACGCAGGATAGATCCTTTCGTGTTTTATAAGGGCTCGATGCTGTCCTGCCGTTGACTGACGGCACAATCCTCGATCCTTGCGCGATACCGAGGAGTGCCGCAGATCTTTGAACGAGCAGGACGACGTAACTGGCAGAGGGAAACGAAAGAACGGAAGGAACGGATGGACGTATGGTAGCCGAGGTCCTTAATTATGCGGTTTTACGCTATGCGCCAACAACGGGAAGGAAAGGAACGACACCGGGAGAAGGTTAGAGCGAATGCAAATGTCTGCGTGGCGTATAGGCCAGGTCGGTGTACGCGATGGAGATCTTGCCCTTTTAGTTGCCAGATGCCGCGAGATACCGCATATCTATTCCTCTTCTCTCAATGTCCTCCGCTTGACGAAGAAAACGGAACGGTCGAGCAACTGGGTGGAGGTATTGAGGGAGTAATTGCTACGGGAGCACCCTAGAATGAAAACATCATTACTGTAATAGCAATGAGATGGAAAACCATGTCACATACGATCCATAATGTTCGCTTTATGAGATTCGATTATTACTCATAAAACATGATAGTCGATCTATACTAATATTATAAATGCGAAAGTAACTCTGTCTGACTGTTACCTTTTAATAGGAAGATGAAAAAGTAAATTTTCTCTTTTTAGATATTCTTCTAGCTTAAGATCTATCAAATATTTCTACCAAATTATAATATACAAATTTCAAAACTACTATGGTTACAACCGTTTATATCACGAGTCATCCTGTGGTTAATCATCCCGAAGGCTAATTGAGCATGAAATGGTACTCTTTTGTTTTGGGTCAACATTATTTTTATATCCTTGTTGCTTACGGTCGTTAAATATCTCCACTAAGTAATAACAACAAAACTTCAAATCGTAAAAGTTACAAGCATTTGTGTTGTTATCAAAAAACTAAAATTCTCAGACCCTTTTTGGAAAACCCTTTAAAACGGGAATCAACGACTGTATAACGGCAGTCACACGCACGCGAATGATTCAGGTGTGAACGAACCAAACCTATTCCTGGAGTGAATTATCGTCCGATTTTTCCAAGAGTGAAATCTCGCTTGGTGCGAACGATCGTCAAATTGTGACCTTTCTTGGAGAACGGGTTGCCGCTATAAGTGAACGGCGAGAGAGATGCTCGGCAGACTTTGGTACCGTCGTGCACGCGTTTCTCGAGTTACGCTCGTGTGTATGCACGTGTGCACGGAAGGCTCGTGTGGCCCCTGAATCGATGAAAGGGAACGAGGAACCGGTTGCAGGTCGATCGCACGTCGGATTCTAAGTCGTGACGGTTTCGAGTGTCTCTAACTACGCGATGAAGATGGACTGAATTCCAACTTAGATAATGCTGGTTGCACCAACGACCAAAAATCGAAGAAACTCGAATAACTGATGACTGACTTTGGAAGTTGTACAATCGCTACTTCTTTAAATGAGAATAGCGTAATCGTGCTTTTGTATCCGAACTCTGTATGTATTTATGCATATTTAATTTATAATATAGTCCAACTGTATTATTATTAATATTCATTGCAACTACTGCAGTAATTTATTATATGAATGAAATGTAACTTCATTCTATAGTTTGAATTCTAATTTGTAGTTTATTTAAAGGATAATGGATGAGAAATTCATTATCTTTTACTTGTTATAGGAAACTTCTACTTTCATAAGAATTTTGAACTTTCCTGAATTATGAGGAAGCACGTAAAATCTTAAAAAAGGGTATAGTTAACATAGAACCGATGCAAATTAATTCTGTGGAAAAAAAGTATGATATCAAAAGTAAAATTCGATACAAATTTTATTAACATAATTATATGTTACTCTAACAAAATCGATTTGCGAATCGACATATATATTCTTTTATTAGTATATTTGTACTATATACGTAAGTTGTACTTGAACGTACAAAATCATCCGGCCTTGTAACACTGAATTTTGACTTACAAGAAATATTATACAATGAGCTTGCCTAAAAATAATTTATTTGATAAAGTTAACGGGTTAAAAGCCCTCTGTTCCCACAGATCAATGTAGCGAATATAATTTTATTTGTTTCAATAGACATCAATTTACTTTGTCCCAAATATAACCATGCAAGGATATTGCAAAAGAGTGTGATACAAGATGTACATGGTCATAATTACTTACTATTTCAACTTTAAGAAATAATCCATCAAAGAAATATACATAGTTCATATTCCAATGACAATAACAATTATCTGAAACTAAAATAGACTTTGATAAATTCCAAATTATATATCAGCTTTGTATACACCAACTATTCTATTATATCTGATGATATGGCTATCAACACCACCCTAAATCGATACACTGAAAATAATTGTAAATTTCAATGTACAATTCTACGATAGATCCACACGTGAAATATCTCTCATTAATATTTAAATTTACATTCCGAAAATGACCCCCTACGAAACGCCTAGCAACAGAGCAACGAGTACTTCCAAAGACTATTAACTCGATGGATTTTGATTTTACGACGAGTATTATAATTGCCCGTTTTTTTAGCCGTAATTTAGATACGCGAAAATGAACGTGACGCTTGTATCGGGGCGCAGGCGACGCGTAGTTTTGTGTGAAAGCACGTTAAGTCCGGGCGAATCGTTTCCTAAGGAGAGAGAGAAGAGAAAGCCTGAGAACGTAAGAACAGCGAACGTCTGGAGAACTGCCGCCATGCCGCATTCAGAGTATCTCAACGCAAAGTAACAGACCCGAGGCGAGGTCCTCGGTCTGCTCTCGGAAGCAACTGCCAGCCCCTCTCGATCCGAGAACATTCCAGAATATATCCTTCTCCCTTCGTCCAGTGGACACTGGCATTGCGAAAAAAATTGTTGTAGAAATTAATTCGGAGCTATAACTCTATCTTGAACCGATATACTTACTTGGCATTTTGGAGTACATTACAGTACCAATTTTCTAAGTTTTCAACCTGATCTCTATTATAATGTATCTATGTATACATGTAATTTAATCTCAACCTAATGGTCATTGTAATGCATTTATGTATATGAATTTTAATAGCCATAAAATTCTACTTATTGCTACTAATCTGCAATTGCTATAATTATTAAGTGCACTTGCAACCTGTTAGAAGAGTATCATACGTCAAAGTAATCATACGTAAAGAACGAAAGAGTAATGATACGTAAAATTGTATTGCTATTAAAATTCATATACATAGATGCATTACAATGACCATTAGGTTGAGATTAAATTACATGTATACATAGATACATTATAATAGAGATCAGCTTGGAAACTCAGAAGGCTGGTCTTCTCAGTACTTTAATGTACTCCAAAATGGGAATAAGTTAGAACAAATATACACGAATATATCTGCCCACCTTCGTCCTAAAAAGTAGAACTATGCTACTCCTTTGGAAAGAGACCAATAAATACAACAATTACAATTCAAATATTCTGTAATATTCTGTAATATTCTGCAGTCAAGTGGATCTGATAAACGTATTTAATCAGTATTCGAGAACGCACAATTTTACATGTATCCCAAACTATCAGAGTCACAAAAGCAAATAAATAGTAATGTCACTAGCAAGAAAGAAAAATTGAACCTTGTCGATTATACTCTCTTATACTATTAACTGATCTCTATCAATTCTCAAAAACTGAAATACCACAAGTCAAAATAATCCTGAAAATTGTCTTTAGCCGACTCGGATTAATTTGAAACCGGCCAGAATTGATTACACGATAGTTATTAAACAACCGTGGAACAAAGTTTGCATTTGTCCACGCATCACTACTCTCCAGATTTGCTAACTTTCTTTAGTCGTCTGCTTTGTACTGACTGCACGTTCTTCCCGCCTAAGCACTCATTGGTCCCAGCCAGCGTTACATCACAGACGACTGAGATTTATGTGTTGTAGAAAAGTGAAAATGAAAATTCATTATCGTTAACGTTTCGAAAGGTCACAATTTGCTATACGTCGCACTTTACGTAGTTCTTGTTTAGTAAAAGAAAACCCGCATGTATAGACACCTTCCTTGCAGAAATACAAATAGGTGCATTAGAATTTGTTAAATATTATGCGATAACGGTGGATATTATTTCATATATCCTGTTTGACATAAGAATGATAAGAGACAAGTTTGAGGTTCTAGCAATAAAATCGTGGATACGCGGCCTATGACTTTTAAACGGAAAACAAGTATAATCATATTCAGTCTGGAGAATAAATAGGTATTTATATTAAAATCAACATGATTCAGGATGATGCTTCTACAACGGTAGGACCACGCACAATGGTAGCTGGAACAACCATAGTCGTATCTGTTATCTGTACATTATTTTAAATCTTTTTTTGAAAATTCATCTTCATAACGAAACGATACAGAGTAATTTTGTTTATACCAGGCATATTAATTATACAAATTGAAATGTCAAAATTAAAATATCAATTTGCATTAAGTTTGATGAATCCTGAAATTATAGTATTTAAAAATTAAAGATGAGCTTAACATAGCAGTAGACAATAAATCAGATTGATGTGTATAAAATAATAATTTATATAATACTGAGTTTCCAGAAGGGAGCGAAAAAAAGCAAGCATTTGTTTAATAATAGAAAAAGAAAAAAAATAATTTAATTTATTATTTTTTACATAGATAAATTTACCAAAAATAAAGTCGAAACCTATACGTCGATAATGTTTATGAATGTTTGTTCGAACTGTGTGTACGAATGTACACACGAATACTTTCTACACCCACTGTATGTATTTTCAGAATTACGTCACTCTTATAGCAATCGTTCGAGACACGTATAGGTAAGAACTATTTTTATATAGAAAATTTCAGACCGAAATTGTGGTGTAATTTGCGAGGAGAGACAAGAAGAAACGGGTACGCGAAATGTTGGTTCGGATGTTTATGTGCGCACGAGGGAAGAACAGCTCGTTTCCTGGAAAGCGGGGTTGGGCACCTGTCCCTCAGGGATTGCCAACTTTAACGCGCGCGCTTATCGACAGTATCGAAATTGAGCACCACTGTGACATAACCACGTGTATCCGAGAGTAGCACGCAAGGCGTTACAATTATGATGAAAATAAAACACGTAACCACTTTCCGTTTAGTCGTCAACAGTAGAAACACGAATTTCAAAGGTGAAACAACATTTTTCATTTCCACGCCAATGACAATGTTCCCCTGTACTTAAAATGTCCGCCCATGTAACGAACGTCAAATGGAGGGAAAACCTGCCAAACTGTAGAATTCTTTTGTTATGGTACGTACGCAAAATAAATATGTCAATTTTATTGGGAATAACGAACAAACGGAGTAGATAATAAATTAACGTTGATCAAAAGCCCTCTGCAGAAAACTGAACACGTAAACAGAAATGTTAGCATTCTCATTCTGACGTTGCATCGAGCACGAAAGAAAATTTTTCGAAGCGGAATGGAACGACGAGGAACGCGGACCGACTGAAATGGTCAATATTTTCGAGACAGATAGTAATCGAAGGCAAGCACGACGATGTCCGAAATCGGTTCGGAATACCAATTGCACAGGACGAAATCGTTCAATAATCTTTCGACGCGTTGACCTCGAACAGCCTATACGACATTTAACGGAGAAAATATTCAAAGGAGACGCCGAACGTCAGTTAACGTTTTGGAGTCCAACGCGCCGGCGCTCGGCGTTGTTTCATGACCTGTTGCCTAGCAGCGACATGTGGCGAATAACGACTTCAAACCGACTCTCGGAAAGACAGAGACTCCGACAAGGTATGCCCGTGAAAAAAAAAATGGATGATCAGACTTACCGGATACTGCGGGCAGGGTCGCAAGCACGAGCAGGGGCAAGAGGAGAAACGCCATCGATGCGTAATCCAATTTTCGGCGTGGCAACAACATGATGCCGTGAATTTTATCCACACACATCGGGTAGACACACACTCATCGGGGCCCGGGCGCACACACTAGACAGAACCAACACTTCGGTGCACTTCAGTGTAAGATCCGCGTACCGTCACTTGACCACGCACATCGTCCGAAATCTATGTCACCTCCGACACCGTCCAGTAAAAGTGTATACACGTTCACGCGAGCTAGCACGAGAAAAAAACATGCGGCAACCGTATACGAACACGACCGCGTCCGAAACACTTCTGGTATCCCTATTGTTCGCTTAACGCGCTGAAAGTAGTTCCCCAGTGCGCGCGCACCTGCCTCCAAGGGCTGTATCACTACGCCACCATGGGATGGCGGACCGTGAGAGCCAATAGGAAATCAGCTACATAAGAAAGGGACCGTCGCGCGCATCTACTTTTCTCTTGGCGACAGAATCTTTTGAACGAAGAATTTAAACGTTTTACCGCCAATTTACGTATTGAATAATCGAATGGCTTTTTATTTGTTACTGTTGAGGGAATCGTTTTAAATAAAAATTAATGTACGGTTATTCACAAAGTTATTAGCACGGGTAAAAGTTGATTATTAATAGTCAGAATAAAAGGATAATATGTAAAAGAACTTTAATAATTTGCTTCTTCAACTGAGTTTTAATAAAATATTAGGTTGTCCCGAAAGTCCCCAATTATTTTCTGTGGTCGTGTTTATATAAATAGACAATCTAACTTCATAGATATTCATGTTGTAACAGTAATGGAGCAAAATGAATCGTGCACAATTCAGTAATGTAACATAAAACATAAATTATTGTGCATGTATTACTTAGTAATAAAGCGAAGGAAACTTTTGGGACAACCTAATAGAAGGGGAAGTATAGTTCTTAGTCAAAATTTGATACTTTTCGTTTTTCTTTTTGCATTTCTTGACGTTCTGGGATACAAAATGTAGTTAACGAATTTCTGTATGTATGGATATCTCTATGTATGTACAGTGGGTGTAGAAAGTATTCGTACACCGTAATTTATTAACTTATTTTTTAAAAACAATGACATTCTACATATTCTCGGAAATCTCTAGAATAAATAGAGTACAACAAAAATAGGTATTTATGTAAGTTACGAAATTAACAAATAAAAAAACAATTAATCGATAGAAATGTTGAAGCAATAAGTATTCGCACAACTGTTTACTTTTTAAAAATTCATTAAAAAAAAAAAGAAATTTACATTAATTTACAAGTATAAATAATACTTCCTTCGTGGGATTTCCTTTTGATTTTATAATTATTGCAACTCTTCTAAGTGTTAAGTTAACTAAATTATTAGTTATTTAGTTAGTTAAGTACTTTCCTGGAAATTTGATGTTTTCTAATTCGTACGAAGCAATAAACTAATGTGTTTACATTACAAACTCTACTGTAAATGGTTCGTCATAAGAATCGTACAAATACTTATTGCTTCTATACTTTTACCCACCTTTCGCACTTGTTTTGTTAATTTCACAAATTATATCAATTAGTAAATGTTGTTTGGAATATATCTATCTTAGAGATTTCCGAGAATATGTAAAATATCATTGATTATAAAAAATGAAGTTAATAAATTACAATTGTACATAGTTTTTTTGGAAATTGATCGGTGTACGAATACTTTCTACGTCCACTGTACGTACGTTGGCTTTGTTATGCTTTATATTTCAAAAGTGATTGATCAAAAAGTCATGAAAGTTGGTACGAATATTCAAATCATTAAATTTTTTTTAAAATTTGACAACAGGGTGAAGAAACATTCGTATATGGTGTGTCCTTTGATTTTCGAATTTTGTGTTAGAAATATTCGTTACTAAACTTATTTCGTTATTCTTTTATTTTGCATAATTTTATCGAATTGTTACCAGTGTCAATAATTTTATTATTCACTGTGCTAACCTTACTGGTTACCACATTCTACAAGATCAATACTTTAATTGTACATCAATTATGCATGCGTTACAATTGCTTTCATCGTAACGAACGCTGTAGATACCTTTAATTAATTCCCATTTCACTGTAATCCGCTGTGTGTGAACCAAGTATCCAGCAGTAGCGGTTGCATCACTATTAAAGTTGTTAGTTAAGTCATATGCACGCGTAACACCTCGCAACGATAGGGCCGATTTCGAAGCAGTAGACCGTTAATTCTTTCACATACAAACTGATAATGTATACGCTCACATTTAATAATAATATCAAAGCAGAATCGTGTAGGGCAAACTACGGAAACAAGGCTCTAAGTAATGCATAAATTGCGACGTATTTTCAGATTCGTATGAATGGTACAGAAGACTACAGTTAATATTGGCCCGAGAATAGGTTTCTAAATGTTTCAAGTAACGACGAGATCTTTTCATGCAAAGGACACATCTTATAACCGGAAGCCTCGGTTAGTATCAACCATGAAGAATCGGGCCATAAGAGTCTCAAATGTTTTATAATAAAATTAATTTAAATGAAGATTTATATTAAGAACATTTTTCTTAAAATGTAAACAAATGTAGAGTATTAAAATATAATGTTTCAATATATTTGTGTATAAAATCCTTTCTTGTCAACTATAAGAAGTTCTTCAAATATTCCCAAACTCGTTTGAAGTTGCTGATTCGCCCTAGCACAATATCGTCACTCGCAATTGGTTAATACATACAAATCGAGCTTCTAGCGTATTTTTTTGCTAATTCGAGCGACAAATGTAAGTTGAATCTTCGTCGAACTGAAATCTAACGCCGTCGCGCGTGACGGAACGCACTGGATTGTGGTCGGTTATAAAGTGCCAAGACGCCGATGCGTATGAGCATCGTCGAGCACTGGCGGAGCATGTCTGATCATTAATTAACCTTCCAGCGGTTGATTGCGTGTAACGCGAAATTCATCGCCAGTATAGCTGCCGCCAGGCGCGGCTGCTGCCTTAACGAATACAAATGCGGAATTATAATTCGGTGCCCTCTCTTAAGTCCATTCAACAAGACGAAGCCTTACGAATTGCTTTCCCTTTTGTGTCCCCCAGCAAACGAGATACGCGCACGGAACTGTAAACGCTCGCCAGTCGTTAGTTTTTATTAATGAAACTGTTAACCCTATCATCGAACCGAGAACGTCTGCGAGTTATGCGTTTTCGCGCAAAGTATTAACGTTACGAGGAAAGGCCGCGTTTTATTTTACCGACTCGATAGAAATCTGGCTTCTATATCAGAAGGAACATTTTCTTAATGTTTCGTAGACTCGAGTTAACACTTAACCAGCTGGTGTATCAGTATTTTTTAACAATATTTAATATGACTACTCTTCACAGACCCTGATTGTAGACTTTTTCTTTAATTCGAATATTTATTTATATTTATACTATTGAAATATACCGGAAATATACATTTTCGCGAGAATAAAATGAACGATGAACAAAAACTATTTTTACTGTAATTTATTATTACTGGAAATAAAAAAACTCTAAAACGAGGTATTCAATATTTTTCTAATGTGGTTGTAACATTCGAAACATAAGCCTTTATGAATGTGAATATGATCCTTCTTAAGAATCTTTTATTTTCGTTTTATGACGGCTACAACTGTCTATTAAATAAATTTATAAAGAAATTGATAATTGTTACGATGATTAACGTAGAAATTTAATCTATAACTAAGTCAGAACGGGTATTTTTACTTGACCAGTCGGTTAAATGTTAAATAAAAATGAGATTTTGCTCAGGAGAAGCAAGGAATATTTTTCAAAATGTGAAAGATCCTATAATTTGGATATTAAAAGCAAATTAAATGTTTATGACTTCCATGGTCCTGTTCTTCATGATTAATACTAACTAATATAATATCAATGTGTCATTTGACTCCTAAAGAAGCAAGGTGAAATGCTGGAATCCAAAAAACACGATTTAACTCTAGAAGACTCGTTTAGTATTGACCAAAAACAAATTAGTTTACGAAAGAGAAAAGTATTAGATACAGTCAATGCAACAGGATCTTTTAATATGGATTTCCTGTTTATGAGATATTCTAATTCATTTTCCTTTACACTGAAATGGACATCTATCAAAGTATAAAATGTGATTTGTTTCTAATTGTAAGACGTGAAATAAATGCGAAGCTATCCTCCTTAGCGAAATATACCTAAAGACCACACGAGAAGTACAGAACTGGAAATAATGATAAATATCTATTTGTACCATTTGATGTTCTTTTCTTGTTGTAAACTCGCAAGATGCAGATGATGCATTTGCGCATGGCTCCAATAGTTGGAGCATGCAAAGGATCGACTCCTACATAATATTGTCGCCAGGACAACGCGAAGCGTTGTTAAGTCGATGAGGTCCACGTGGCACCTTAGGCACCTCTACACCATGTCCGACCCGCTAGCACCTACCGTGGAAGACAAGTTGAACGATCTGAATAAGAAAATTGCAGAGATCAAAAAGAAGATTCAGCTATCAGGTACAGTCGTGGATTAAACGATACCACGAAAAGTAATAAAGCTGTAATCAGTTTGCTTAATCATAGTTTAATATTCGTATATATTTCCTACGCTGCTGTGCAAAGGGTTCGGTCTCGAAGAAAGAAAAAAATTCGCTAGCATTTATTTCCCAAGCGAGTTCCTGATTACACGCGAAGATACATAAGAACACGTTTAACCGGAAAGACTAGAACTCAGAAAGAAATGATCGTGTCACATAAGTGGTTCTCTTAAAGAAAAAGAAAATTTTTCACAAGGTTATCGATACGCTGCTATCAAAACGTTAATTATAAAATTGATATCCAGTAAGCATTTCTATTATACATAGTCGAACGAGTCGGTTTGTAGTTTATAATCTTAAGCGAAGAATTAATACTTCCTACTCGAAAGTGATTTGTGGTGTTCCTCGATCGAGTCATTTTTATCTAAATACTATAATACATATTGCTACGTTTCATTTATTAAATAGTGTTTAATTTGCCAATTATACTTGGTAACGGAGTGACTTTAATCTACGTGGTTTCAACGGTTCAAAAATGTAAAATTGCTTCTCGTGTTAAAATTCCAATACCTACAGCGAATCCTACATCGTGTTAAAGTTGTACTGTAACGTAAAATCTACGATCGCTTAAAAAACCTCAACATAGTGGTCTCGCTGGGTTAATCGAGCTATTCACTTAGGATCATGAGATACCACGATCATTTCTGTGTGCTCTATCTCGAAATAACCTGAAATGACAAGCAGCAACCTGGTATTAACAAATTTCAATTTAAGCAATTTGGGCATTTTAGTTTTTTCAGGCTATGCAAAATAGGATGAATCATGACTACGATGGCTCGATCCATTGGAACCATAAGCGCAGTCACGACTTTCGTTTGATTTTGCCCTTCGGCAACTATTATAGAAACGTTTTTCTCTTGTTTTATAGCTTAACTATCGCTCCGTTATCTGCACGTACAGTTAAGAAAAATGAAAAGACGATTAAAACCGGATTGACTTGGGAATTTATTCTACGAGAAAGCGTAGCGGGACATAATCGCCGAGGTGATACATTATTTTAGACTTTTCTGCCTCGGGCGAAAGACTTTCTTCTTCTCAATCCGTCGAACATCTTTTTCATCAGTTTGTTCAAGCGTTCGATGAATAAAGTTGTACCTCGCTAAGAAACGACATTCCTTGTCTACGTAAATTCCATATAAAGTAGATAGAAGTATTTTATTTGATGAGACATCTCCAACGAGATTCAGTTGGTACATATAGTTGGTACATAAAGTTACCATTCTTGGATCATAAGAAAAGTCTGGACAAGACATTAAACCGAAATATGATCCAGGAGAATCAGAGAAAATTTGTACAATTTTTTGTATACGTTGAATGTAGGAGATGCTCGATGAAACAAACAATTTTTTGAATATAATTTGCATCAATATAAATATAAAATTTTAACTGAATTACTAGAATCTTCAAATAACATTATCTCAAGATTAAAATTGAGTCGCAATCAGTGAGTAAATAAATATTCAACAATACTAGTAAATCATTTTTAATGAATATTTTCCCTCGTTATCAATTTCAGTTATTTCAAAAAATTGTACGATTAGTAACCCTATTGTTGCGCAAGATACATGTTAACAACGAAACACGTATTTGTTGTTTACAGAGGGTCAAAGAAAAGCGAATTTCGAAGAGTACGAAGCTACGAGACATGAACAAGCGGAGAAAATCGCAGCTCTCAAGCAAAGCGTCAAGGAGTTGTACATGGAATACGCGAAAACGAAAAACGTAATTGAAAATTCCGTAAATGATTATTCTTAAAATGCAAATCCAATTCAAAACCAAAATATAATTTATAGACATTTGTTTGTCTTTTTATTAAACGTTTCTATCACATGTTCAGCTTTTTCGGTAAATATTGTACTAATCTACAAAAATTATCAAAATTAAGCAAGAATAACACCGATGAGGTAAAAAAAGAATAAATTAATTTCTTTTATGAAAGATAGATGAATCACTAGAAAAATAAGATGTTCAAGCGAAGAGATACGTAATTAAGCGATCAACAAATTCGACTTTCTGAAAAGAACTAAACGAAAGCTCGAAAACGTGCTTGCTAGCGAGAAATAAAATTTTGCACGATACATTTCAGAACGAGGGAAAACCTGAGAACAGAATTCACATGAGTCGCGAGTCCTCGGCTTCTGGGAAAAGACGTAATTTAAGCGAGACAATTGCTAAAGCGCAGGAGGACAATGTACGCTTAAGAAAGAAGCACGATCTAATTAAGTATCAGCGCGAGAAGGTAAGCAACTAGATGCCAATCAGTTGATGAATAATCTGCGCAAACTGTCTTCGAGCACAAATATTTTCCTTAGCGACAGCAGAAATTAAGATCGCTGCTGGAAGAATATAGCCAATTAGTGAATAATAAAGCGCAGAAAGTGTTCAAGAAGAAGATGGAAATCCCGATGAGAAATGTGAGTTGAAACAATGAGGGAACTATCGTTGCGGATGTCTGTTACCACTTGAATCAGCATCAGCAGTTCGAAGAAGGAAACAGAGACAAAAACTCGAGAATTGAAGCTTTGTCTTATTTATCACGAAAATAAAATTAAATCAATCCCTAAACGAGAGAAATCTTGTAATTAAACATTTTATCAGTTCGAAGAAAGAAACAAATCCCTCGTTATATGTTTATTATAGAACAAAGAATACTATGTATATCCAAGGCATCTAATATTTATTAAGAATTTTGTTTTAATCTAATGGAAAATAATTCAACAATAAGTTACGCAATTTTTCTTTGAATTTTCCAAAGCAAAGGTTTTCAAGTTTATTTTCTTTTTTTTTTTAACTATCGATTCAATGATGCTTGGACTTTGGCAGAAAATCGTGAAGCTAGAGGTACGCCTGGAACACATCAGAATGATGCAAATCAAAGCAAACTTAACACGGATGAAGTATCGATCCACGCGTGCGGATTTGAAAGAAAAGTCTGTGCTTTACGCGTCTTCCTTGAAGAGCCTGGAGGATGAAATAAGGGAGCAAGAGAACGAAATAAAACGTCTCCAGGCAAGGCACGAAGTTTATCGTCAAACTTTACTTTTAAACGAGTCTAGTGGAACAGAGCAAAAATAATATGCTTCTGTGCAGAGAGCGAGGGAAGAAGCTATTCAGTTGAGAAATAACTCTCAAGAAACACTGATCAAAGAAGAAATCGAAGTCACGAACTGCAGCAAAGAGCGAAACGCTGTGCTCGAGGACTACAGGTTCGAATCAACGATTGTCTTTTATTTGCTAATTGTAGTATTAGCAATACGTTTATTTTTACTTACGTACATTGTTGGCTCTGAAAGTAGGGTCGAAGCCAATGTTTCCGATTTTGCAGCATTTTTCATTACTCCAGAAATGAAGCATCAAAATGGGATCTCTCAAGACATCTTAGGGAACTGAAAAATATTGCAAAATAATTTTTTGTAGAATAATGTTGATAATATTTTAATAGAAGAAAATATAATTAATATATTAAGAAAATTTTAAAAACTGGCTCTTTTTTAAATAAGGAAACAAACAGCTGATACAGTAAATGGATAAAATCTGAAATAGAGACTCTCTTCTGATGACATATCTTCTGGTGCAATGGTGCAAGTGTAATATGCACTTGTGCTTGTTATTTCAAACCGTGTATTTTTATTCATAATCAAGACAATTGTGTTAAAAATATTTTTCTCTTAGTAAATAGAAACTAAATCATAAATTGAACATTCTTGTGATTGAATAAGAATAACCTGAGAATTTGAGAAATAGATTGAATTATGTTATTCTGAAGGTGACCACAAACAGATGGTCGAAAATGTTAATTACTCTATTAATTTGTTACCATTATATCGTTTTCTGTTTCCCATTTTTTCTATCAATATTACTCTTTTCTGGTATTTCTCCCCAACCTAAGTTAAATTCTATCACGATTAGGCAACGCGTATTGGAACGGAAAATGGAACTCGAGCGATTGGAAAAGATGATATTCCACTCGCGTCCGCGAGATGATTTCGACACACGTGGGAAAAATCGTGTGCAGACCACAGAGGACATTACCAAGGACGAGGTGACAAGACTCGAGGAGGCGTTCGCCAAGCTGCGCAGCGCCATCGGAGTGTCTAGGTCCGAGGACGTTCTGAACCGGTTTCTGGGTCAGCGGGCGACCAAGGATAATCTGCAGAAAATGCGGGTGGCCACCGAGCAGGAGAAAATGACCTTAGAAAAGCAGAGGCAGGAATATGTCGCTGAGATGGAGACCAGAAAGTTCTCTGAAACGAAGAACGCGGAACAGTGAGTCCTTCCTTCCTTCCTTCCGTCCTTCCTTCCTTCCTTTCTTCCTTCCTTCCTACAGTTTCCAAGGATATTCTTATGTTTCTTACGTTTATGTTGACTGTAATGCGTTCCAGAAATGCGGAACAAGTAGAAAATCTCAACAGTCGAATCAACGAGCAGCGTTCGCGCCAATCGAAAGCAGAAGAGAAACATCGGAGGGTCGAAGATCTTTTGCAAGAAATAACTATGTCGTTGTGGAACTTGTGCAATAAATTCCGGGTGAGCTGTCAAAAACTATGCAAATTATACGTTTTGTTCGTCAAAAAAACCTGAGTTAATTCCGCTTTACTGAAAAATTAATGTGTAGTTCTTGTCGCAGCAAAGGTTTTCAATTAACGTGGGCGTGGGTTCGTTCGATAAACCGAAAAGATATCGCGGGGAATTAACACTTCACAAGGCAAACCGACCACAAAATCGAGTCCCATCGGAGCTACTAGTAGTGTGTTAAAATGGCCGATGGAAATACCGTGTAAATTCCTAATTAAATTAGTGAAGCCGCCTTCGATGGTGGTTACAGTAATGGAACCACTACGAGTTTTCGTACCTATCATATTGTCTCTGGCAATTTAACACCCCAGACGTGCAACCTATTCGTTGGTCATCCACCAATGGATTTTCTTCGACAATCTCTACCTGCGATTCTCACCTGAGGAAGCCGCTGTCCTACGCATTAACACCTTCCGACCTGATCGAAAGTAAACACTTCCGTGGCACGTCGAACACCGAGAATACCAATTATTGATTCAATCGATCCCTAGAATCCGTGCGTGTAACCCTGACTCGTTAACTCGCTTTCCAATCCTCTATTTCCTCTTTCACTTCGCTGCTGGGTGTGTATAAACATTCTAGATGGGATGGAATCCTATTGTATAAAAAATCACAGAGAGTACAAACATCGAAAAAGTTTTCTTCGAAAATGAATAAAACTTTGATTCTCGTTCTCTTAATTTAATTAGGAATTACACGTATACGTTGATGCATACAGTGTGGACGAAGTTAGTACAAATTCTAACAACAATACTAGTTTAAAGAAAAATGTCAAAGGAAGAAGATGAATGGTTTAAAGTGTACTAATATTTGCAAAACTACATATTTTTATAAATGCAACGATGCATGTGCGTTCGATAATTGCATTCGTAGTCTAATATCCGTAGTCTAACTACAACATGTTATGAAGAAGTTTCATAATTATATATTATAAAAAATGGACTCTATTAACAATACAATATTCTATTAAATTGTTGGAACTACTTGTATTATATTTCATTACAACATTTGAAGACTTTATAAGTGAATCCCGATAAATTAATTTTCAGGATATACTTGACACGCTGCCTGAAGATCAAAAGGAAATCCAAAATCCTTTACAACTCATAGAATTAGTGAACGAGAAAGTGAACGTCGCGATTGAAACTCTAGGCGGCCCGGATAAGTATCTCGAAATTTTGAATGAAGCAATAATTGATAAGGTAAATTTCAAAGTACATGTTGTTTCGTTTAACTCGGAATGTTTAATTATCTATTGAGGGAATAAAGTTATCAAGAAAGTGTTTTTGAAAAAGTTATCTTGGACAAGAAAAAACGTTATATACAGGGTATCCCATGTAACACTTTTCACAATTTTCAAGTACTTGCGGTAATTTGACAAAAAAGTATTTTAAACAAATCACTTTTCGTTTGACTATACATTGCAATAAAAAAAAGTCCGAAATAAATTTTTTTTTTAGTATCATTAAGGTTACTTGCATTTTTTTAAATGGGAGTTTACATTTTTGACATAACAGTATTATAGTTCGTGTCAAGACGAATTCAACGACTTAGTGTACCATGACCGTGGGATGACCTTGAAGCCAAAGAATGAAAATTTCCAAAAAAATGACAATCTACTTGAATGAAAACTAGAATACCCCCTTTAAACGAAATACCTTGTACACTATCACATCATTTATTTAACGTAATTATAATAATGCCTGTTGAACTGCATACATATATGTATAATCCTAATTTATGTACACAATTTCATAGTGTATTATTAGACTGCGGACCTTTATGCAAAATAAAATCTTGGCAAACGTACCTACAAAAATTCAACCTAAATAGGAATTCATTTTACTCTGCAAATATTATAATATGAACTTTACCCTCAATATTTTTTATGTTCTTGCATACTGTGTGCATTTTGTAGTTTCTTGCACATTCAAATTCCTTATAAATGCATAAAAATCCGCAGTCTATGTATTATGAATTACTGTCAGTTTATTTACAAATACAAGTAAATATGGCACACCCTCATGTATATGTACATATGTGCTCTATTGTCATTTTCATGTTGTTTCTATTGCAATCCTAAAGGAACACTTACATTTTGTAGTACACCTATTTATCGTTATCCATTATTTAATCATTTATCACACACATTAAAAAATACGTAAAAATTTGTTTAGTTGGAAACAGTGTCGATTGCAACTGCATCGGTAGAAGGAAAAGCAATACGTACAAATGGCGGACAACTTTTCCCGCGATTTCCATTATCAGCGATACCGGCTGCGGTTCCATCCGAAGACGAGGAGGATGTTCCAACCAGAAATGTTCTCAAGAAACAGGCACAGCAACTGTTCGACATAAAAAGCCGTCGTAAAGGATTTACCTTTAGAAGATGAATTTCCTGTTTAAAAAATAAATTCGAACGGTCCTATGTAAATTAAGGTTATATTATAAAATAGCCTTATTAACTACAAGGCTAATCATTAACTAAATATTAGCTAGTGCTCTTTCACCCTGCTTCGATATAAACAATGTTTTAGTATTTATAGTTTGTTTCTGCCTTTAATATTGTGACTAAAGTCGTCAAATAAATAAAGTAAGATGTGAGCATCATAAACATATAGTAAAATATTTCTCATTCGCAACATAGTGTCAACAGGCTTCACACTTATCTGGTAATCTTGACATTGATAAGGATCATTTTTTGACTTCATGTTTACCAAGTAAGCAAGAAGTGGTATGGGGGAGAGCCCATAATCATTGACACTAATGTTGTACAACACTGGTTTAAATAGTAAGTAGTATTCGATAAATTCAAAATACTTTTAACGTTTAATAACCACACAATACTCGTATAAACTCTTACTTTTATGTGTTATGTAATTTTAAATAATCTTTCAACTAGAATACTCACAAATTCCTTGGAACAATTGAATGTCACGCACAGCTTACTGCATTGTCATGACGTCTACCGTTTTTATTACGAACTAATACACCAGCAGACTGCATTGTCGCGCCATCTGTAACTGTTTTCAGAAACTTAGTAAGGAACTACTTGTTTTAGGCGGAGGAACGATAGGGTGTATGATTTCATGTCTGCTAATAATTCGACAGCCAAGAAGTAATGGACAAAACCTTAAGTTTCGAATAAATCTGAAGTTTGTCGACATGTTTGTCTCGTTTCTTCTTTTGAACATTTTCCAAAGAAGAAAACGAGACAAACACATAGACAATTTTCAGATTTATTCGAATCTTGGGGTTTTGACCATCACTGCAGCCAAATATAATTAGCTGATTTTCCCTTAACTCTATGAGTTACACTACTTAAAATGAAAATAAAACTCAAAATACGCCGAAGAAGAATGCAAACAACTTACTAATGTAACTAGAATTATCTATTATAACGAAAAATTATTCAATTTATTCTAAACAAATTTCGCTCAAACCAGTTTTAACTTTCATTAACCACACAATACTCATATGAATCCTTCCTTTGAAGTTTGATGTAATTTGAATTAATCCCAACTAAAATACTATGTTTCAATAAATATATTCCCAAAATTCTTTGCAAAATTTTATCTTTATCTTTATCTGTTTTTGAAGACAATACCTTCGGTTGTAACACTAATCTATATTTTTGCGTATACTGTATAAAGTTGCCCTCACATTAAATCTTACAATATTTTATACATTCGTTATCTGTTTGGTTACTTACTGTGCTTTATATTAAACTATTGCTCGGTGTTGGACGTTGAATATTCAGACTTTGTAATAATGCAAAAATTTAAGAGTACATAGAAGGCAGGGATGCCAACTTTGTGTCTCATTTGCTCACGCGCGTCGCAAGAAGCTGAGTCCGCAGTGCTGTAGCTATAGGAAATAATGTATGATCTCATAGCCCATAGCAACGATTGGCGCCAAAATCAGGAAAATCGTTTTTTTTTTTCAGTTATAAAAAATGTGTTTTGTCTGTAAAATTATTTCAATCCCTATCCCTATGTTATACGTTATCCACACAATTAATATTATTGCATAGTAAGAAGTACTTCCAATTTTCATTTATAATTCTATTTTTCTTTAGGACGACTAAGGGCGTTTACTTTATTCACTGGTAGGAGCTAAATTGGCGCCACCCACGGAATGTAGGTGAACTACCAAACGGTTTTTCGCATTTTTCAAGCACAATAATGAAAAAAATACTTAATGATTATGCATCTCGTAACCAGGGGAACCTATCGACCTATGAAGAGTTTTTTTCGAAAACTTGCAAAAAAAATCTTAAATTAGGATACACATCACTACATTGTCACTACATTTACCGTTTGTATTATGAATTACTACGCTAGCCGAGCATTGTAGCGCCATCTGTAACTGTTTTCAGAAACTTAGTAAGGAACTACTTGTTTTAGGCGGAGGAACGATAGGGTGTATGATTTCATGTCTGCTAATAATTCGACAGCCAAGAAGTAATGGACAAAACCTTAAGTTTCGAATAAATCTGAAGTTTGTCGACATGTTTGTCTCGTTTCTTCTTTTGAACATTTTCCAAAGAAGAAAACGAGACAAACACATAGACAATTTTCAGATTTATTCGAAACTTGGGGTTTTGACCATCACTGCAGCCAAATATAGTTAGCTGATTTTCCCTTAACTCTATGAGTTACACTACTTAAAATGAAAATAAAACTCAAAATACGCCGAAGAAGAATGCAAACAACTTACTAATGTAACTAGAATTATCTATTATAACGAAAAATTATTCAATTTATTCTAAACAAATTTCTCTCAAACCAGTTTTAACTTTCATTAACCACACAATACTCATATGAATCCTTCCTTTGAAGTTTGATGTAATTTGAATTAATCCCAACTAAAATACTATGTTTAAATAAATATAATCCCAAAATTCTTTGCAAAACTTTATCTTTATCTTTATCTGTTTTTGAAGACAATACCTTCGGCTGTAACACTAATCTATATTTTTGCGTATACTGTATAAAGTTGCCCTCACATTAAATCTTACAATATTTTATACATTCGTTATCTGTTTGGTTACTTACTGTGCTTTATATTAAACTATTGCTCGGTGTTGGACGTTGAATATTCAGACTTTGTAATAATGCAAAAATTTAAGAGTACATAGAAGGCAGGGATACCAACTTTGTGTCTCATTTGCTCACGCGCGTCGCAAGAAGCTGAGTCCGCAGTGCTGTAGCTATAGGAAATAATGTATGATCTCATAGCCCATAGCAACGATTGGCGCCAAAATCAGGAAAATCGTTTCTCTTTTTTAGTTATAAAAAATGTGTTTTGTCTGTAAAATTATTTCAATCCCTATCCCTATGTTATACGTTATTCACACAATTAATATTATTGCATAGTAAGAAGTACTTCCAATTTTCATTTATAATTCTATTTTTCTTTAGGACGACTAAGGGCGCTTACTTTATTCACTGGTAGGAGCTAAATTGGCGCCACCCACGGAATGTAGGTGAACTACCAAACGGTTTTTCGCGTTTTTCAGGCACAATAATGAAAAAAATACTTAATGATTATGCATCTCGTAACCAGGGGAACCTATCGACCTATGAAGAGTTTTTTTCGAAAACTTGCAAAAAAAATCTTAAATTAGGACACACATCACTACATTGTCACTACACTTACTGTTTGTATTATGAATTACTACGCTAGCCGAGCATTGTAGCGCAATCGTAATTGCTTTCAGAAACTTAGCAACATGAAATCTAATTTGGCGGGATGTAGGTAATTCGACCCACAGGTCCATGATAACACTGAATTTTACTGTTGAATGGCTAATAATTCAGCAATCAAGTATAACCACTTATAATATTATAGGTAATTATAAAAGTGATATCATTTTTATTTGAGACCGAACAAAAATTCTTGTTGAGAATCAACAAAACTATTACCTACAACCGATTGCGATGTCATGACGTGACATCTAATCTTCACATCCGGAGCTACTAGATGCTGCTAAACTTACGTACATGCGGTAAATTTGCGTCCACGTGATGTACGTGATGTATGTGATGTATGTATTTACTGTTTTGTTTTAATTTTAAGTAACGTATAAAAATGGGTCAAAAACGTAAGAATCGTAATGAAAAAGATGATTTTGAATACGATCCACATCCTAAACATCTTCAAGTAGCTCACATAAAAAATCAAGAAAAGCGTTTGATTATTATTCTGGAAAAAGCACAATTGGAGTCTGTCAAAGTATGGTTATGTTTTAATATTAAACTTAAAAATAAACTTCTATTCGTTATATTTGTCTCACACAATTTTACTTTATCTTCTATATAATGATCTTACTACTGATGCAATTATTCTAATCTATACATTCTTAATTAAAAAATATATTTAATACTTAACATTAAATTTTATATGTATTTCCAATAAATATAAACAAAGATTCTTTTTATTATTTTACACTACTATCTATACTTGAATATGCTTAATGAAAAATAAAATGTTTTTGTGGTCATAAATAATTGTATAATTGTAGTTTTCAACTTTTATTTATGTGTTGTCTGTCTCTAGGTTGGAAACAGTTTTGAATTATTAAACTGCGATGATCATGCAAGCATTCTAAAGAAAAATAACCGTGAACCTGGTTCGTGTAGACCAGATATTGCTCATCAATGTTTATTAATGTTAATGGATAGTCCATTGAACAGAGCTGGACTTTTACAAGTATATATTCATACAGAGAAGAATGTATTGATTGAAGTAAATCCTCAAACAAGGATACCAAGAACATTTAAGCGTTTTGCGGGTCTTATGGGTAAGAAAAAGTAATACAGCAGATACAATCATGTACATACAAGGAACTAAGTAATCTGTATATTGGTTGTTATGGAATAGTTTGCTTTTACGATAATTAAAAGCAATGATTTTTAAAGAGCATTTATTTCGTTTTAATTATTAATGTATTCATTCATAAAGCAATGATTTTTAATATTTTCAATATTCTCATTGAATTGTAATACATCAAATTGATTCGTTTAGTTTTTTTTAACATTTATATAGACAGTTTCTATCTTGTACAGTGCAATTGTTACACAAATACAGCGTCCGTGCATCCGATGGACCAATGAAACTGTTAAAAGTTATTAAAAATCCAGTCACAAATCATTTACCTGTTGGTTGTCGTAAGATAACAATGTCATTCAGTGGAAACAAAGTACTGAAACCACGAGAATTAGTACCTTCCGAAGAACCAATTGCCATTGTGGTAGGTGCAATGGCACATGGACAAGTAAGTTTTGTATAAGTATATTATATTTTCATATTATATAAATTTGCTATGTAATTAAACTCATTTCTGTTATCTTGCCTCAAATTGTAGGTACAAACGGACTATACGGAAGACACTATATCTATTAGTAATTATCCATTATCTGGAGCTTTAACATGTAGTAAACTATGTACTGCATTCGAAGAAGTTTGGGGAATAGTTTAAATATCACATCGACTACTATTTTTGTATAAAACAAAGTTTGTTAAATATAAAATAAAAGAAGAAAGAAAAATGAAATAATACTTGTAAATTTAAATGAAAATTTGATCAAATAGTTTTTTGAGTAAATTATTATTATACCATGATACTCTATTGTACGCTCTCATTCGTTAAGTATTTAATAAGTATTTACATGAATCTTTCATTCATGTATGTTACATATGATGTATAGAGAAAGAGATGAAACCACAGTTGCGCAATTCGCAGTGGAAAATCCTAAACATAATGACTCATCAATATTGGGTTTCAAACGATTGGTCCGCATTAAAGACACGGAAAGCATCTACCAATCACTGTTCAGAACGCGACAAATTTTATGGAGACCGGAAGGATGCTATCGCTTGTGCGCTATCGAGTCCTCGATAACTAGTTTCCATTTTGACTTTCGTATTCCATTACGTCATCAACGCAAAAATGGTGGTTAATGTCAAGTATTTGGTACGGTCTGTTATCTTAACGTAATTTGTTTCTTAAGGATTATACGATGTTGTTTCTTCAAATTTGGAAACTATTACTATTTCCGTGACTCGAAATCTGCCTTCTGAGTGACCTTTGTTAAAAATGTGAAGCATTAAAAAGTGATTCTACTATCGTCGAAAAGACGCCATTTTGTGATTCAGGCCATTGTTGTTTACGTCAATGTATACGATAGTAAATCCTTATGGATTCCAATTTAAATTGTAAAAGTAATATCATTATATTGTGTTTTTTCGCGATACAACTATGAGTGACTCGAGTGATAAATTATAAATTATGAAATTGACTACCGTAGTCAATGTCACGAGTGTAGTATCTTCTGATGCGTCAGCATTTACTTTGTGACATTAATAGGATTTCATACGTTAATCGGATCATTTACACGAATGTGTTCCTGCTGATATTTGTGAAATTTAATTATTTTGCATTCCCAAATTGTAATTTGTCAGAAATGACGTTATAAAATACAGGTCAATTATTCGTGTTTCGCCATATTGGACGTGTAACGGAACTTGCTATGGTGATGACACATACACGTCATGCCATAGTATCGTTCAACTCGCGCGCAAAGTTCACCACGTGTTCCTTACGTTTATAATTATTACGTTATTTACGATATTATTTGAAGAATTTATGCTCTAATGGTGGAAACACAATGTAATTATAAATTTTGTCTGTATCCCAAAATGCATTGTAGAGATAGTTGCAGAATCGCGGAATTGGACCGAGACTTGCGCGGTGATTAATAAATTTTAACCTTATATTTCAAATAAGAAAATTAATAACTACTTGTATTCGTAAAACTTATTTTATTTCTTACTAAATTACTGGTGATTAATATTTACGTTTAACTGTCTGTTATTTCAGTGATCATAAAAATGCATTATGGGTGGACATGGAACGATGGAAATTAACCATTAATTTTTCTATTGGTTAATAAAGCATAATCTAGATTTATAAATAATAAAGTTTAATTATTACATACCCTGTTACCTACATCCTTAATATTTATTCCACTATTATCATATATATCAATGAAGAAACAATAAGTTTCGAAGACAATAATTTATTCACAAATTAACGGTCGAGATTGCGTACTTCAAAAATGATCGAGTCAAACTTACATTGGAAAAAGTAATATTTTGAAATTATTAATTATAACGTTGACAAATATTTGAATAATTAAAGAAAAGGAATTGTGTTGGTTACACGCAAGAGCTTTTTGGACAGTTTATATGTATAATGTACTTGTAATCAATGAAAATTTTGAAAGGTCCGTTAATCTGTTTCAAAATTGGCGCGCTCCGGTACGGGTTAGTTCGGTAAATTTCGCATTGGCGGAGTTGCGAAGGGAACGAACAGACAGGTCGTGTTCGAGGAACAACGGAACAGGACCATTCTGTACGTCGCGGAAGAATGCGTAGCCATTGTTGGTGCTGCGATCGTTAGTTTCTAGATCCGAGATCGTCATGGGCACGGAAAGCCATCCGATTGTACGAGACTTGAGGAAAATGTCGGTGGAGCTCGGCACGGAGCACTGATACGATATTAGTGCGAGAGATCGACGTCCGCATTCGTAAGTGTGGAACTAGTTGGTCGGGCCGCGTCCGCGTTCGTCGCGTATGCGAACCGAGCGCTCGCAGGAGTGAGAGTGAGTGAGTGAGTGATACGGTGGGGCACACTCGGCGGCGGCCATAACACCGACCAACCAAACTAGCGAGCAGGGAGAAAGCGTAGTTCGGAGTCGAGTGTCCAAGACGTAGTGGTAGTGTTTTTCGAATAGAATTCCTGTGGAAAGTGGACTTCCATTGATCAGGTAAGTGATTACAAGTAATCTTGGACTTTGTGGGTATGTTGATGATAAGTATAGCGCGTGGTGTGTGCCGTGGTGGTGCGTAAGTGGCGGCTGTAGCGGCGGGCCCTTGGGAGCTTTCTTTCCCGAGCGGCCATACCGCCATGTTGAAACCTACTCGAAATCGAGTAACCGAAAAGGCGGTTCTCGGGTATTCCGCGCGCGCCAGAATTGCCCGATGTGAGAAACGTTGCGAATTCGGCGCCAGTCAAGCGCTCGACTAGATTCTCACACGGCGGCTTGCTCGTGTTTGTTGTGTGCGTCGGCTGGGTGCATCGGCTGGGCGCGGGTCTGCTACCCTTCCCCTCGCCATCCTCTCCTACTTGTCCTCCTCCTCTTTCCACTCTCGCATCTACCGCGTTTATTTTTCACCCAACGTCTCTCGTGGATCTCTCACCTTTCTCCGTTCCTACTTTTTAAGACTATTTAACCACCAAGCACCTGTTTTACCCGCGAACTTTTTATCTTTGCCCTTGATGCGCGGACCTCTACGAATAGAACGTCTTCCGCGGCATGGATTGTTCTGGCAATGCTCTTCACCTGGTAGAAGCTCTCTTGCTTCCCATGGTCGAAATCTTATGGTCCTCCAGGAGATCGATTTTTTCTCCGTGTATTGTCAATTTTGTGTTTTAATAGTCAGCTCACTTTCTATAACAGTGTACCAGTTATTCGTGCCACTTTTGTCAAACTTTCCATTTTGGCTTACACTGGTCTTGAATGGAACAGGGTATGCACGTTGATTTTTGCACACAATTTTTTAATGTCGCCGTGCGTCACGGTTGGACAGAATTTCATTCATGTAACAGATAACAAATAAAAATTTCGTATAGCAGTTTATTTTCAACTTTTATTTCATTGACAAATTATTTAAACAAGCTTTTTATTTGTTCAACATGAAAATTTATTTGATTTTTTCATTAAAATTGTAATTTCAAATGATTAAATAATAGATAAAAAATTGTTCCTTTTATTCCTTATGTTAAATTTGTTATCTAGATGAGAATTATGTCTACCCATGCCATGCGTTAAAAGTGTTGCGCTTTGAATGCATTGTTCCTGACCAATCGTTCTGCCAACCATCCTGTTTCTATTTGTACTGTTTTTGTTGAAAACTGTTTATGTTTTCATTTAACATTATGTTCTAATGATATTGCAAATGAGTAAAATGTTTAAACATTATAAATTAACTAACCTGGACATATTTGTCCTTCTCCTTCTATTTCTACCCTCACCTTTCCCCTTGCTATTTTAATGACTATTTAACCAATAAGCACCTGTTCGACCCACGAATTCTTTATGTCAATGGACAGAACATCTTTGCAGCATGGAATGTCTTAGCAATGCTCTTCACCTGGTAGAAGCTCTTGCTTCCCATGGTTGAAATCTTATGGTCTTCCATGAGATCAATTTTTACCCCCACATATTGCCAATTTTGTATTTTAGTAGTCAGATTACTTTCTGTACCAGTGTACCAGTTATTTGTGCCACTTTTGTCAAACTTTCCATTTTGGCTTATACCAGTCTTGAGCAGGACAGGGTGTGCACGTCATTTCTTAAATATATAATTTTAGATATCACTGTGCATCAAAAGTGATGGACTTTAAACGCACAATTCCTTACCGATTCATTCTGTTTCCTAAACTTCACATATTCGCATACATTATTTATAAATCTTGATATTTTACAGTTTCGTTGTCAGAAACTATTTATTCTTTTCCCATTTGACATCACGCTTAAAAAATCTTGCAAATTAGTAATATATTGAAACATTGTAAATTATTATATTTAGCAGTATATGTTTTCAATTAGTTGCATAAAATCAGATTTGAAATAAGATTTAGGTATATTATGATAGCTGTATATTTCTCAGATTGTTGTATGCCGCTCACAGTCACATAAGATTAGTAATATAATGCTGTATAATAGGCTACAAAATTATAGTTTAGTTGCTTTTGTTACATTTTACATGGTTAATACAAAGATTTGATTCTTTGTTAATGTTTTATATAAAGATTGCATTTTAGAATTATTCAAACACAGATGAGCCTTCAAATCGATACATGCGTTTTATCCTATATCAATAGCAATTTGTAAATTGTAGTTTTTATTTATAAATTTTTTCTAAACAATTTGCTAAAAGGAACAGATTTAAAAGAGCAATTTGAACGTATTACAACTTAGTAGCAGCTATATATTATCACTTTATGTATAGTGAGGTGGAAAAGAAAAACATTGTTATATATGTCAAGCATGTATCTCATAGAATCGGAATTGCATGATATGTTAAATAATTTACACAGATATACATAATTTGAGAATAAATCAATGTTTAACTTGCTCTAAAGCAATAAAACAATTTGGGGTTGTTACAATACGGGGTCCTGTTGTTATGTTATCCAGATGTTGCTAATGTCGCGAGTCTTGGCTGGAGGTACGGAGTCTCACAGCAGTGTACAGGGCTGACATTCAAAGTACTACCATTCGGTAGGCTTGAGTAGTGTTATGCCTCCACGGCACCAATCTCCCTGGTTGCAGCGCAATCGTCTTGGCAAGCAATTAGTGAGCTACCATGCTCAATTCAGAATATATCCTTGCCATCTCAATTGTTGATGAAGCCTCATAGCGTCAAGCATCAACGTAAGGCAGTTACCTGCTGCATAGCATTTATGTACCATATATGTCGGAAAGGTAGGTGAAGCTCATTATCGTGGACTTGATGAGCCTTATATTATAAAATATACCTAGTTATTTCATGAAATGTGTAAGAGAAGCTTGATTGTATCGGTCGGAGTTTGACATCTCTTCTATAGCGAAACCTGCAATTTCAAGAGATGGAAAGAAAGATTATCAATCCCTAAAATAATTACAGAATATGGTATATTATAAGTTTATATTATGGTGTTAACGAAAAATAGGTTATACATAAGCGATATTTCGTAATGAATTTTATTCGATCGAAAGTGCGATTTAGAACCTTGTGTCGAATGTTATTTTAACTATTTTTGTATCTATTTACGAAGTTTTCTTACATATTTATTTTTTTCTGTTGCAGAAACGAAGCCAAGATGCAGCAGGTGGACGCTATCTCCCAAAATAATTCGGTAAGTAATAGATTTGATTTTATGGTATAACTTCACGTGCAGCTTGCTTATTAATGTACTAATGCTATACATAAAAGCTGCATCGAATTAAATACATTTCCTTTGTATGATTCCCATGTAGTCGATACACATGTGAAAAAGCATATAGAGACATATTATTACTTTGTTTCTTTATGTTAAATTCTTAACCCTTGAAAACATTCTCTCACTTACTTCTACAGATGTATTATTTTGTAGTATTATGTGTAGTGTCTTTTATTATTTGTAATAAAGTTTTAATTATCTGATATAAATACATGATTTGTATTAAAACTCAACCTTAATATCTTTAAATTAGATACAAAATTTTCAATTAGATATTACTCTCAATGCTGCAATATAATTTATGTTTGCTATCTATTTCTAAACTATTTATACTACAAAAGAAAATCAAACTTCTTGAAACCACTATTGTGTATGTCCTTACTTCTGGTATTATGTTGAGCACAAATCATTTTATGTCATGAAACTGAGCGCTGTTTGATTGAATGGTATGTATGAATTACAGTTAGATGTGGAGGAGCGAGAAAGGCTGTGTAATATACCGAAGGTGAGATTCCTTGTTGAGTTTTGTTTCAACTAGGATATACATATATATGCTAAAAATATAAAATGGCAGCTCATAATTTGTATTGAGTGATTTGAAATTTTGCTTCTGTATTTATATAAGATTTTATATAAGCATAATAAATTATTCGGCATAAATTAATTTGCATAAATTAATAATTTTGTTTTTGCATTATTTTTAAAGCAGGATATATTTTGCTCAATGTATTTAATTTTTATTGAATAAAAAATATATGAGATATAGATGTCAAAAACTTGTAAGTCATTTCATGCAATATAAAGTTTAGATGTAATTCCTATAGATTACTTTTACAGTTGTCTGTATTTTGTTTTGTATATTCTTTTTTTATAATTCTATCTTAATTGCATGACTGTATGAAATGACTTGAGAGTTGCCATTATGTTTCAGTTGGAAATATTTTTGTGATATATATTTTTATTACATACCTAATTAGAGTTCTATTAAAAGAAATTCGAAATTGCTTGCCTGTGGTTATGGAATCTAAATATTTAGCAGCCTAATTTGCTCATTGCATGAGTGGGTTTATCTAATTCTCTAATGCATGAACCTTGTTAAACTTTGAAAATTTATATACCTTAACAAAATTACGATTTATATAGCACTTTTACAAGACAGAAATTACCAACTCTGTTTTGTCCAAACTATTTTATGTTAAAACTGTCAAGAATTACTTTTAACTACTGTTCTCATATATATTAAAATGATCGTTTAATTTAAATCAACAATAAAATATTACAGCATGAATTATGTACTAGAATTATTCATAATTTCTATTTCTGTGCATTGGTTTCATACGAAAGAAGGGCAATGGTCTGACTTTGCTTTGCGATAAGAAATTTTATTTTCAGTTGTGAACTTAATGTTATATAACTGTAGTAATAGAACTAACTAAGAAATTAAAGTTATAACGATACGAAATATATAAATGGAATCTGGATAACGCAGACAAGTGCACCTGGTAAGACATCGACTACAACAGCAGCTCCTGGAAAGGAACCACCACCACGCGATGAACCACCCGTGGAACCGGTGAACGGTGTAGTCCAACCACCTGTTGTGCCACCACCTAATCGCCCAGGGCGTATTACCAATCAACTACAATTTCTCCAAAAGGGTGTCCTTAAGCCAGTATGGAAGCATCAGTTTGCGTGGCCTTTTCAGCAACCTGTAGATGCCAAGAAACTAAATTTACCAGTACGTGGATATTTAAGTTCTAATGTATTTTCTTCATGAATTGTGTAAATATTCATGTTGAACAAAATTCTAAGAAAATATAAGAAGACTAATTCAATTATGAAGGTTAATTTAACTTTTACAAATTTCCTAGGATTACCACAAAATTATAAAACAACCAATGGATTTGGGCACAATCAAAAAAAGATTAGAAAATACATATTATTGGAGCGGGAAAGAATGTATTCAAGATTTCAATACAATGTTCACCAATTGTTATGTTTACAACAAACCTGGAGAAGATGTTGTGGTTATGGCACAAGCTCTCGAAAAATTGTTTCTTACGAAGGTAATTATGTTTCAAAATCTTTCAATATTTCAATTAAAAGAGAATATATATTGTGTGGATGTATCTGTGATAATATAATAAACACTAAACAAACTACTAGGTTGCACAAATGCCAAAGGACGAGGTAGAACTCGAAGTTCCTGTTTCAAAGGGACCCAAAGGCAAAAAAGCAGGCAGAGTTGGAGCACCAATAGGTGGAGTAGCAGGGGCTACAGGAGGTACAGGTCGAGGTAGACCTTCGTCTGGTGCAGCTGCAGTCACTTCCAGTGTACCAAATAGCCTAACGCCTTCAGCTACGTCTGCTGGAACAACAGGCGTCATCCCCATGCCTCCCCTTGGCACCCAAGCACCTGCATCTGTACCTGGGAGCACTAATACGACTACTATTGCTCCTCCATCAACTATGGGAGTCACTCCCATGGCTACTCATAACTCTTTGCCTCAACAAGTTGTCCCTCCAACTACCGGTTACCATGCACAACCAGCAATGGATCCGCAAGCAGCTTCTGCTGTACCCCCTCCTCCACAAGTTCCCACTGCACCCACAGTAATGCCTCCATCGCAACCTGCAAAACTTAAAAAGGGAGTGAAGAGAAAGGCTGATACTACAACTCCTACTGCAAATTCTTTTGAACCTTTATATAAATTGGATCCTAAAAATGCCAAAATACCTACGAGACGAGAATCTGGCAGACAAATAAAGAAGGTAAAAATGTTGTTCTTTCGTTTAATAAGCTATTCGTGCATTAAGTCTTTTCTAAAATGTTAAAACATTCGTGTGTGTGTTTTCGTACACTTTTCATATTGAACATGCAACCTGTTCGTCATATAATCATTTGTACCTAAACAATTATCTCAGAGAAAATTTTCTAGAAATTGTATATGTCACAAAGATAGTCTAAATTTCTTTCAGACATTTTAAGTATAATAGTAAAATTTTAACACAGGGATGGAGAACCCGCGGCCCAAAGACAGCATGTTTTTTAAGATGTCCTGGGCGGCTTTTTCGCGTATTTTGTTAATAATATATCTTCTTCGTTATATATTCTCAGATGGTATTTATTTTAAATAATTGAAATTAAAAAGTCCATATTTTTAAATTACAATGGTAATAGTGATTAATGATTTGGGAGTAATATAGACTTCTTTTTGGTTTTTAGGGCAATATTTAACATTTTATTCAAGTCGACGTTTCGACCTAAGTTGAAGGCCCTCTTCAGGATAAATTCGTATCTTATTTAAAAAAAAGTGATAATGTAGTTTATATTGTATACAATGTGAAACAATGAATGTATTGATTTTTTCCTACTTTAGTTCCAGTTTCTGACTGTGTTTTTTACTAGGAAAGATTTTAGTTCTTTGTTTGATAATATTTTCATTAGTTGTTAACATAAAATTTATGATCTGTTTAGTAATCGTAATTAATAAGTTAATGTAGTTTCTATATTTTCGAATGACTAATCTACTAAATATATTAGTAAATGATAAATTATTCTTTTTCATTCAAATAAGTTGATCGCGCGTAGTTGTTAATCGGCAACTGAAAATATTGTTCTAACATTATATATAGCATTATATATAACATGGTAATTAGTAAGTGTTCTCTTTATGTTGCTTTTAGATCAAAATAACTCTATCTGATGTATATTAATGTAAAAGATGCGTTTTCGTTGTATTTTAATTAATTTTTATAAGTAAGATATGAATTCACCCTAAAAGGGTTTTCAACTTAAGCCGAAATGTCGACTTCAATAAAACGTTAAATATTGTTCTTAAAACCAAAAAGAAGTCTATATTATTTCCAACTTATTAATAAATTTGATTTTTCCAACAGAAAACTGCAATGTGTTTAAATCCTGGACGACATGCTAGAAAAAACAGACTGAAAATTCGTTTATCATTCTATGAATTTTTAAAAATTTCTAATGGCAAAAGGTTCTCCACCCCTATTCTAACAATTTGAAAACTTAAGCAAATATCAATTTTTAATAATGATCTCAATAAATTAAAGCATCTTGTATATTTAAGTATTTTTGTTCCTTGCACGCTATAATCGTATCAGCCATTAATACATTAACAAAGAGTTTGTAACGTGGCTGTTTCAGCCAACGAGGCAAGCGGAAGACGGCTTAGTGCCATTCCAGGCCAACATGCCCCTGATTGGGGCAATGGCCCAACAGGTACATTTATTACTACTCCTTCATGCTCCTTCCTTTCATTTGTGCTGTCTTATCATATCAAGCGAACAAAATTGTTTTTTTTTTTTTTCTTTCAAAAACTACCTAAACTCTTTTCATTAAAAAAGGGGGACAAATATTTTGTGTAAATATTTTTGTTTTGATTTATGTTTCTTTTGTATATCTCCTAAGGTAGTAGTAGGTCGCAATATAAAGTAAATATGCTTTTATGAACTGCTACTTTTTTTTGCACTTGAAAATGCAGCTGCAATATTTTTTGTAATTACTATTTATGTATTGGTTTACAGCCTCAGCATACCACTGGAAAATCGAAAGAAAAACTTTCAGAAGCTTTGAAGTCCTGCAATGAGATTCTGAAGGAATTGTTTTCGAAAAAACATTCGGTAATTCTCACACTTTATATAAATAGAACATGATTATCGGAACAATTCTTATGATTTGTTTTTTATTGATGTATAGGGTTATGCATGGCCCTTTTACAAACCAGTCGATGCAGAACTCTTAGGTCTTCACGACTATCACGACATAATCAAGAAACCAATGGATCTTGGTACTGTAAAGGTAATACTAAGTTTTCCTTTCTATAGTTATCTGTGTCATATTTATACGTTTTCATATCTGACAGCATGAAAAGCTGCATTTGTGATTTATACAATTATTATTTTTACAGACGAAAATGGACAACCGTGAATATAAAACAGCACAAGAGTTTGCTAGCGATGTACGACTTATATTTACTAATTGTTATAAATATAATCCTCCTGACCATGACGTGGTTGCAATGGCTAGGAAACTTCAAGATGTCTTTGAAATGAGGTTCGTTCTTACGGATGTCGAAGATAAAGCTTATGTGCTCCTCCTTTTTTATTTGATGAAATAAACTTTTTAATGAACTAGGTATGCAAAAATTCCGGATGAACCAATGGGAGGCATGGTAGGCATGAAAGGTAGCAGTAGTAGTGCCAGTAGCTCGGGATCTGAAAGTTCTTCCGAGAGCGATGATTCTGACGAAGAACGTACCCAAAAATTGGTGGCTTTGCAGCAAGAGGTATATTAATATTTTTCTGTTATTTTGTTTATCATTTTTTTATGTGTTTGATGCACAAAATTAATTTGACCTGCAGCTGAAAGCCATGCAGGAGCAAATGAGGAAACTGGTAGAAGAAAGTGGTAAAAAGAAGAGTAAAAAGAAGAAACCAGACAAGACGAAATCAAGGCCAATGAGCAATAAGAGTAGTAGCCTTGTTGCCAGTCATACTGGTGCCATGAAAGAACTGATGAAACCAAGTGGTGGAATCCCCAACGTCTCTGATAGTGTCGGTGCTAGTATAGCTAGTGTTGCAATGGGGGCAGGTGATTTGAAAATGCCTGGTGGTATGGGTGGTGATCTTCATCATCCAGCTATTACAGTAGGACCTAATAAAACTCATGCAACAGGAAGTATGAGTCATCACCTGCCAGCGGCGACGAATGCTAAGCCAAAGGGAAAAGGAGGAAGAGGGCCCGGAAAAGCTGCGGCAGCAAATGCCGCAAACAAGAGGCCAAAAGCAAATAGTAGATCAGCTGGAACTAAAAAGAAGAGTGCCAGCAGTCAACCACCTCCGATAACATTTGATTCAGAGGATGAAGATAATGCTAAACCAATGTCTTATGATGAAAAGAGACAACTTAGTTTGGATATTAATAAACTACCTGGTAAGTAATAACTAATTATCTATTACATATTAAAAAACAGTATTGTCTAAAAATATATTGTTCATTTTCATACTCTAGGAGATAAATTAGGACGAGTCGTGCACATAATACAATCTCGAGAGCCTTCATTGAGGGACTCAAATCCGGATGAGATTGAAATTGACTTCGAAACGTTAAAACCATCCACATTAAGGGAATTAGAGAGTTATGTCGCCTCGTGTTTGAGAAAAAAGCCACGTAAGGTTTATTTTACGTTTTGTTGGATATTATGATAAGATTCTATGATCATTTCTCAGTAATAGAGGCAGAATGTTCGAATATTTATTTTAGAAGTTTTATCGTAAAATATATAAAACACAGCTTTTTTAATTTTATTCAGAATGTAAAGTTATTACTGTATATAAATTATTGTAGTATTTTCGAGAAACTAGAAAGTATAACTAAACATAGGTTTTCGCACATCTTTATTTTAACATATTTAACTCCTCAATGTTCTCAGATAAAAAAGTTAGTGGCAAATCTAAGGACGAACAAATGGCAGAGAAAAAACAGGAATTAGAAAAAAGGTTACAAGACGTTACGGGGCAGTTAGGCAATGTTAAGAAAACAGTTAAGAAAGGTTAGTACCTCAACTATTTTGTGCAACAATATTTATTTCGTAAAAGTATCAAAAAATTGGTTACTGATTCGACAAAAAAATGGTTACTGATTCAACAAAAAAATGGTTTAAGTATTTGGCAATGCTTTTTACAGAGGACAGTAGTAAATCAGTTGATGTAGTTGGAACTGGAGGAGCCAGTGGGCCTTCGCGATTGTCAGCGTCAAGCAGTAGTAGCAGTGATAGCGACTCCAGCAGTAGTTCACTTTCTTCGAGCTCCAGTGATTCAAGCGACAGTGAAGCAGGTTAGATATGAACCTCATGTAACTGTTGCTATTATTAGACCCTTACTTGGGAACAATGAACTACTTATTTATAAGTAGCTTCCATGAAATATGTTTTTCTGTGAGATTTAAAATTATGGGGTTATTTGCGACTGTTTTTCTTTGGTGGAATGGACAGCCTTAGACAAAATTTTTCGTGGAATTCACTACCATTGACACATTCTATAGAGCACAGATTTCTATTCACGTTTATGCTGTGAAATATTACAAAGACAATACATTTATAGACCTTTGACAAGTATTCAAATTACATGTATATTATTTCCTTTTTTCTCAACTAGTTTTTCTTCACATAACGTGACAGAGTAGTTTAGAGATTCCATTTCTATATTTGTAGCAATATGTAAATTTGTTTGTATATTCATTAATTTCTCAGGTAAAACTGTTCGTTTCGAACAACAATAAACTGTCACTAAGTAAAATATAAAAATCATAGACGTGAATCTTCTAGTTACTTTAAATAAAGTTATTCACCATTTCATGCGGGTATTTGCTACATGGTAATAAAAACTAAGGTTAGTTTTTATATTTGAATTTTATTTTTATTGCATAGAAGGAATGTCACTGTTTATGCATGTTTTTCTTTGTGTATATCTTTTCAGTTGCTGTAAAATTATATTACTCTTATCGTATATCTCTTGTTTAAATATTGTCAATCTTCGATGCTTTCCAAATCTTATATTATCAATTCTAGAAAGAATTTACGTGCAACAGAAAAGGTCTATGGAAATATAATATGATGAATGCTTCAAATGTAGTGCACAAATTGTTAAATGAAAATATCTGATAGTAATTAATGCTTCAGTGTCAACTGTTAACGTACCGATTTTCACTGTTTCAAAGTACTATGTTATAATAGTAATTTAAATAATATTGGGTAGTTACATTTTTACAGGGAAATACTTAAATAATATAAACACAAGGAAATTCGTAGTTTAATGTATGAAATTATAAAAACATAACGTTTGATGCCCCATGACTTGGTGATAACTTTAAACTTAAGAAATAATGTGAACTCTGTGCCTAACCAATTTTGTATTGGCAATTAAAACAATCGAAAATACCGGTGTAACAATACCGATACAATATATGCAGCAGCGGAGTAGTACGAACAAATTTTCCAGACGGGGGTTTGACTGCACAAATGCATCGCAAATATCTTCTTAAGCTGCTAAATCTTGCTTATTAATTGTATTTATTAGGACGGCGTTATTCGTGTAGCTTAAGTGCTGCGTTATATTAATGCAAGTACGAATGTCGTGTCAAGTTTCATTGTAATAAAGTTTGTATTAACGATAGATGACACATAATCATAATATAAATTTACTTAAATCCATATGTACATCTTCAAACAAAAGTATCTCTAAAAATGTTTTTAAGTATGGAATTTGAAACTTGACACAATTAAAGAATTTCTATTTAATTTACAAGACAATATGCAATGGTAAGAAAAAAAGGTGAGCTAGTGGAGTGCAGACTGTGTTTAGAGGATACCATATGCCATGCCAGCTTGTTTCACAAATTACATTATTGATTAAAAATGATTATACTTATATTTTCTCTTGCCCTGTCGGTGTTGACAATACATTCTGTTGCTCGAAAGTCAAGTATAGTTTGCTACTCAAGGTAACTGAATTCTTCACTGCAGTCTCGTGCTTTATTAAATACGTAAGAATATGTATCTTGAAACCAGTTAGTCGCTTGAACAAAATGAAAAAGGTTACTTAGTAGTTAAGAAAGTTGCAACAACAAGTACATTAAAAATACACAATGTAGCAGGGACTGTAGTGTCGAATGTTAGCACCTTGGATTATACATTGTAGCTTCTCCTGACAATTATACTGCCCTACGTAACCCAAGCAACATCATGCAATATATTAACTCTTGCAAACTTAATATTTATTTACATTAATTGATAAGCAGAGCATTACTTGTATCACTGTGTTTTTTAAATCATTAAGTTTGTTTCCTCGCATTGGTTCATTCATGTCGTATCATTTCTCAGAATATAGTACAGTGATATTAACAGGCGTCATTCTTACATTAAGTGTGAAGATACACTTATTACCTGAGTGACGTGAGAACTGTGTTTGGGCTTCTGAACACTATATTTGTTTCCACGGACTAGACTGTGTGGACTTAATGGTCAATACTTGAGAGGAACAAATTAGGCAGTGATATTATGATACACACGGGAAACAAATGCAGACAATGTGTATTGGTGGCTGGATTTGCGAATCAGCGTTCTAAGGTTACTATAATCCACAGCTTTCGCGTCAAAATAATCAATCTAATTAGATACACTCTCGTGTTGATACTGTCTCCGCATACAATTTTAGAGTTTACATGTTTCTTGATGAGCTCTTATCTGATATTACCTCATGTTACTATTTCCATTTCTTAATTAAGTTTACTTTCATAGAAGCCAAAGAAGCGGTGCTTCCTTTGAAAAGTCAATTATTAAGATTTCTCACCTCGTAAATACGGTTTGGCGTGATAGTACGTTATATTTTTTTATTGACTAATGAATGGTGGAATTGAAGCGAAGTTTTGAATCTTCCTCGAAGTATGTGGGTTTGAGTAAAACTAGTTACAAAACGAACGTAAATTGAGCGGAGAATGTGATATATGCGAAACGATAAACAATTTCCATTTATTTTGTTGTAAGATCAATGACTTTGAGCATACAAGGTTTATGTTAACATATCAGAGAAAGAGAAAGGCAAGGGGAGTGTATAAATAACACAGACAGAAAGAACAGATAGCTATATTATTTGTAGCAAATAGTGGAAAGAGAAGGGAATGGTAGAAGAAAGAGGAACGAGAGCAGGTTAAGGAAATGGTCTACAATACGAACAAGGCACCCTAGCCTCCAAACACATTGTTTGCACTCCGCTAAGCTTTGCTAATCGTCGTTTCATTACTCTATTTACCACTAGTTCTTCATTGGTATCCATTGTCAGTTTTCTCATTTGTGGATTTACTTGAACAGAAGTTTAACAGATTTTCATTCTGCTAAATCAATATCATTATGTCAATGAAATATGTAGATCGGTGCGGTTTTACATACTTTGCTATACAAATTGTATTATTATTACATTTGGTAAAAATAAATTTTGTTTTCTCTCAACAATACGATTTGAAAATATGCATAATACGTACTATCGATTCAAAGTATTCATGTTGTAACAGCGATTCAAGTAATATTAATTTTAACCCGTCCTATTAAAACATTTTTAGAAAATCTTTTATACAAGTTTGAATGAGGTTAATTTTAGTGATATTTTGTTTTTATATTTCTATGTGTAAATGTCTGCTCCATGATAGCGTTTTTTGTTGAAATATCATGTAAATTTAGTTCTTATATATAGCAAAATATATACATAAGAAGTTATGGACGTAACTGATATAAGATTCTAAGGTGCTTCTGAAAGCACTTCATGCTTCAAGATGTTGCATAACATGAACATTAAAAAGGTGATCAAATTCGCACTCAGTACAATTTAATGGTATCATTAATCGTACGGTCAGCAGCGTACTTACTGTTCCAGCAAAACAAGTAGAAAAATAAATTATTAACTACTATTAATTTTACCAAAAGAAGAAACACCAGAATTGGTCAAAAAAGTGTTCGTTGATTTCTAAGGAAATTATAAATATTAAGGTAGATATGAAGCGTTGATCAGAGTAATCCTATTATCATTTTATGTTTCCCACAATATTGAAAGTAAATAGAAAAATTCCAAATACTTAGTTAGACTACGTGAGATCAAATTGATGGCGTGTGCTGAATTAGATAGAAACTATGCATCTATTAAAATACAATCACCATTAGTTTGTAACATGAGGTATAGGGCATTTTATAATAATATTAATATTGCCTTCCAAAATTTTTGTAGCATTTATTCCATATACAAGCACGCGTCTAAATTTTTTCGCATTCTTATCCAAACTGGAACCTTATTCTTCCTTCTAGATCGTTATACGCAAAAGCAGATCCAATAAATTTAATATTTTGTTACGCTTTTGGGATGCTCTTTTATTTAAAACCATTAATTATCTCTTCTTTTAAGAGTCACGCGAGCGTTCCATCTGTTTTCTGCGTATCACGAAAATTGCATAGCAACAATAACACAAGCATACGCGATTTGTACATAGTGAAGACTAATATATCATAAAATATTAATAATAGCTATAAGTTATGAAAGAAGGCGAGACACAGGAGACTTTTTTAAATGCATACACAAAGGTAGACGAGTGAAGTAAAAAGAGAGAATTAATTCTATGAGGTCGTTTAAGAGTCGGGGTTGGCTCATTTGGTGGTCCAGTTAATTATATTATATAAATTAAGACATGCTGGAACTCCTACTCGATGTTTTTTAGCTTTTCATTATTTCCTCTTGCAATCGTTTTGTCTTGTCTTGTACATTTCATGAATTTTAATCTAATATCGACCATTCCATTGATAAATATGAATTCATTGCGGGCATGAATCAGGTTAACTATAGTATTAGAGTTGCTTCTTGTGACTGGTATAATAACTACTATTGACACCGAGCAGGAGTATCTTGCCACCGATCTCAATGTTGTGCTAACTGCGACTTGAATTTACGTTTCAAACTACTTGTACGAGTGTGACACTCTTGTATCATTCATGTTTAAGTTGAGTCCATATTGTACTATTTACGTGACTTTTATTTGC
The DNA here is from genome assembly GCF_026283585.1 of Hylaeus volcanicus. NCBI lineage: Eukaryota > Metazoa > Arthropoda > Insecta > Hymenoptera > Colletidae > Hylaeus > Hylaeus volcanicus. The sequence goes on along the minus strand of NC_071983.1, from coordinate 11,483,949 downwards.
ATTAATTTTATTATTATACTACATTAATTATATTATATTACATTACACTGTATGAAAACTAAAAAAAAGGCAGTTTGATGGTTTTTGTAGTCAACATTTTGTAATCATCATTTTCTCTACTGTCACGATTATTATTGTAATAATCATCATTATTATTATTATTACTATTATTATGATTATTATTATTATTATTATTATTATTATTATTATTATTATTATCCTTATATAAAGAAAAAGCGCGCTCTTACATACATATATAGATTGATATATGTATGTATGGCAGTTTCGCAACACGTGAGCGTATGTATGTATGTGCGAACGCGTGGTATGTATGTATGTATTTATGATGTGTATACATATATGTATATATATATATATGTATATGTATATATACATATATGTATATATATTTATATGCACACGCAATTACTCATAAATAAATTGAATACAACTAACTTTATGTAGAATGAGAAAAGAATGAATTGTTCTGCGCATTAAAATTTTTTAATATAAAAATTATTAAGATGAAAGTTCACAAAAAATCATATAATTGAGATATTTAAATTAACATTGTTGTACACAGTGATACAATTATAATATAAGCATATGAATAAAATCTATTAGAAAATATATGCTCGAAGTTTTTTAATTTTGTTTCTAATATACTTAATATTTAGTTTGTATATTTTACTTGGCGAAACACAACACTCATGGCTGGTATCCTCTGCACACTGCATTTCACTATATCTCCATCGATCTATCTCTTGTAACGAGAAAATGATTGATTGCACATATTCACGGTTAGATGCACGTTACATTGAATTACAGGGAACTCTACCAATCGTCCACCAAGAAAGAAAACAAAGAAGAATACACCAAGTACAGGAGCTCCCCCAACAACAACTACTGTCTCTTCGGTAAGATCTGTAAGCAAGATCTAATAGCAATTGTCTTATTGTAATTGATATACCTTGCTTTATATTTTTACAATTCCTATGTTTTACATTATAATGGTTAAGGCTCAACATTGTACAAGCTATTGATTCTATTTATATTTAAAGGTATATTGTGTTAGTCATATTATAAAATAATCCAAACCTCCTGGTGTGCATAGAGAAATCATTTCTATGCGCGATATATTAACTAATAGTACACTCTTTAGGCACCTACATTGAATCATACCGGAGGTCTTTTAATGAACAATCAACCTCCAACAAATTCTACGGGACCAATAACAAAACCAGCTGTAACTCAACCTAGCAATATATCTTCGGAACAAGGTATATAAAACTCGGCAGTTCCTAAATTTATTATATGTATACTAACTATTATTGTTAATATTATTCTACACGTCAAATACATTATATCTATACACATATAGACTACTTTATTCGCGGATTATGAGCGAATTTGAGCAAACAAAATTTAAATGCACATGATATACCACCTAACGATAGTTTCATAAAATAATATATCACAATTTCATTTAGTTTTACACATATATTAATAATTAAATGTCATTAACTTTCATGTTCACACTTTTAATAGGTGGTAATAGTCAACAATCTGTGGCAGTAGCAGCTGTTACAGCTGGTCAAGGAATGCCTGTAGCAAGTCACACATCTATGCCGGCGCAACCGTCGCGACCTACGGCTTTGGCTACCGCTGCACCTGTAAAAAAACCTACTCCACCACCACCGACGACTTCTAATCCACCAACACCGTCAGTGTCTGTACCAACTCCACCACCGAGTGTTACGCCTACAAACACAAACTCTATGGTAGCTTCACCGGTTGTGCCTCAACCACCACAGCCACCCACATCCGTTAGTTCCTTTTCAAATGCAAACACGCCTGTACCTACAGATGGGACAACTTTAACTCAGCAGTCAGATCTTTTGCAACCGTATAATACTCTAGGTATGTTTTGTTGCACTGTATAAGAAATTGACTTACTCTTTGACTACAATTATTTAGTTACACGTACAATGAATTACGTTACAGATTTCTGAATTTCTTCCAATAATATCTTTCTTTGTACAGCCCTTGTGCCTACTACACAATCATCGTTAGAGCAAACGATGTCAGTAAAAAAGGAATCGCACATACCAATAATTCAAGCACCACACACAACAACTAATAATACCAACTTGAATTTACTGTCGGATGTAAAGCCTCCAGTGATGACGTCAAATATGGCATCCAACATAAATTTGGGAAACATAACTATGGCCAATCTCAATATGAATTTACCACAAGGATTGGCTACGCATATATCAATGCACAACCAATTGGAGAATATGATAAATACCACTTCTCCATTGACTAGTATACAAAATTCGCATAACGTCACAATGTCGCAGCAGCATTCCAATGGATTCTCTAATATCAAACGCGAGAATTCTCCACCTAATATGTTCAACAATAATGGCATACCTGGACTTAACATGGGGATAAATATGGGGGGAATGGGTTCAATTTTTGATCCCTTACCTATTACCATGCCATTGCAAATATCTCAATTACCAGTAAAGAAAGAAGAGAAACCACTACCTATTTGTCAAACACAAATGGATCAAAAACCCATTGATGGTACGTTTGATGTTGGCTTAATTTCAATGCTTGCAGCCCATTTAGCATGTAAGGCTGTCAATTCATTGTAATTTTCATTTTTAAATTTAGGCTATCATATCTATTAGCGTTTAGTTGCTTCTACCTTTTTTTTCTATTTAATTATTCATACTCTATTAAATCACGATAACAGTCACATTAATATAGTACAGTAATATAATAAAGTCTATAAAAAATGATTTTAATTTCTTACTCCGTAGGTGAATTTTTAAATGCTCTTTAATTCTTATATACATATGTACATATTATATAAATAGTACATATGTACATATGTACTTATGTACCTATCATATAAAACACATGCCTTTGCTTCGTTAAAAATGATTCTTAATCATGCTTTACTTCTAAACTGCATACATTCACATTCTAGACTGCTATATTAACTGCTTACTAATCAAATATATAATGCCATTGCTCTAGCCGGAGCTCTTTTTGCAGAAATGAGTACGCTAGGAATGCCACCAATGGGAAATCATTCGAGTTCACAGCTCATGTGTGAAAAAAAGATGACACCACCTGACTCAAAGAATCCTGCAGCGAATTTTGCATCAGCCTTTAAAACTAAGGTAAAGGATTAAATACTTAAGGGGCAGTTTTATTAATTTCAGATTAAAGAATCGATTTTCCTTTTTACCTGATATGCTTATTATCGTGATAGAACAAAAACAAAGACGGAAAAAGCAAAAAAAAACATTTCCCAATACTACTATTCCTTCTTAATTCGATCCACTAGTCGGTTAAAAGTATCAGATCTTAACATTAATAATTTAAAAAAATGTATCATTTTCAAAGTCCTTTAGCGTAATATACTTCTTATATTTCTACATTACAAATGTTCCATTTTTTTTATTTGTTTTTCACACATGCACAGACTGTAGAACAAAATGTAAAAAATGCCTCATCGTGGTCGTCCCTGGCTCAAGCATCGAGTCCTCAATCTGCAGCAGGAAGTAGTATGAAGAGTGCTGCTCGTGATTCATTTCAAGCATTCAAGAAACAGGCCAAGGAAAAACAAGATAGGGTTAGTACAACTCGTATTTTTTTTTTATACTTTGTTTTTTGTTAAAGTACTCTTACAGCTCCAGTAGATTAAATCTTCGCTAATACAACCATAGTAAATCCAAATGTCGGATAATATGATATTTTTTATATCTTGTTGATATGTTAAAGTACACAGGGTCCTGAAATATGTTTAGAGAGATTTATTGATACAACATTCAAATTCTCTTCATTAGTATCCTTCAAAATGTAATGAGACTTGATTTTTAAGTTAAACCATGCAGTTTTTTACATAAATCGATTCTTCTTGTTATGTTGCATATAAAATCCTATGATCATTGCTGAGAAAAATTGATTTATGCAAGTACATATTTAATCGCTGTAAAAAAAAAACAATTATTTCATCACAAGATCTTTGTATAATTTTTTTTTTTATATCTGAACTACAGCTTGTCTCAATTTCTAGTATCACCCCGTTTTTATTATATTTAATTTAAGAAGAACAGTGAACATTTCGTTAGCTATAAACTTTTTTTTGTGCAGCAAAGAGCTTTATTAGAACAACAAGAAATGCGTAGACAACAGAAGGAACAGGCAGAGAGGGAGCGTTTACGACAGGAAAACGAAAGAAGAAGAGAACGGGAAGAAGAGGACGCGTTAGACAAAGTTAGAAAAACTGTTGGTGATCAGCAAGGGAATGTCATGACTGCTCCATCGAGGACGGAAGAGGTCAAGGCCATTGTCGATACTGATAGCAGTAGTCCGAGTCATTCATCCAGTCAGGACAAGGCCGCAGCCGAGAGAGAGCGTCAGAGGCTACGGGAGCAAGAACGACGGCGTCGCGAAGCGGTAAGTGTTAGCATAATTTCTTTTTTTCGCAAGTTTTTTTATTTTTTGTCCACAATATGTTTTTTGTATGAGACCTCTATTGCATACATTGTGGCGGTCGATAAGTCTTTGAAGATCTTTTTATGGAAAACAAGACAAAAGTCCTCAAATAGTAACAAATATTTATTTAATTACATATGCCCCATTTTGTTGAGTAATCCTTCAAAAATTTCTTTCAATATACATGTCTCTGTGTTTTATCGTTGATAAATGAAATATAGGTTCAGTAGACATTAATATAAAGCAATAAAGACTTATCGACTAACCCACTACTTAAAAATTCAAGTCGAAAGTATTCAGTTCCATAAGGAGATATAAAATTATTGGACAAGTTTAAGATATGAATTGTAATTCATAGTATATTTTTAATGAATTTTAATGATATTCAATATACTTGAGAGGAAATTAAATTAGGGTATCTTGATGTTAATTTAAGCATTTATTTGATTTAATTCTTTAATCTTACATTTTGTTTTATTCTAAGCAAAACATGCTTGTTGTAAGCAAAGTAGATTGTTTTCGTATTAAAACAAGTTTTGATTCTAGTAAAAAAATGCTTGAATTACCACCAATAGACTCCCAATTCAAAGAACATGTTTGAATCGCGTGTAGCAAGATACATCGCGAGTAAATTTTCTCAGTGTACAGCTTTTCGTGGGTGGATTCGGCAAGAATGGGTGTATTTATTATTTCAGATGGCTGGGCGAATAGACATGAACATGCAAAGAGATTTGATGGACGCGTTTGAGGAATCGTTATAATGTTATTTGCTGCTCTTTATAAACCCACTGAAACCGGGCAGGACTTGGATGAATGTTTGGCGCTGGACGGTACCACAGATACGTATTAATATATACGTCAGTCAATAACAATGATAAATAATAATGATAATAAAAATAACCGTAAACCGAAATAAAAAAAAAGAAGAAGACGGTGTAATAGGAGAAACTGGTGGTGCGTGTTGGGACATTCCAACGGAGAATCCTAATTTCATTTGTCCGTGAGTTCGGATTTCAAAGAGACAGTTTATCAAATGACGCAGAACTAATTGTGTGTAATCGACGGACACCTAAGTGTGACCATGTAATTAGATAAATACTTACACGACATTTTGAAAATGCTACACTGACTATTGTGTTACATTTTTCCGGTTTTCATAAGTTTGTACTTTATGTAAATTTGGAAACAAAACAAAAAATATTACGCAGAAGATAAGTGAAACGAAAGAAAAAGCGAGAGTGTCGCGTGTGATCAGTGAATGTGTGATAATGAAAGAGAGCGTGGGGAAGTGTAAAAGTTGTGTACATTTAGTTAAGTTTTATATTTTTCCACATTCAGTCATTAATCGTTGGTAGGATTACATAAACAGTGTTTCTGCCAATAATACATATAATTATTAGGTATTACTAATAATTTCATTGCAGATTTCTTTCTCGATTATGAATATACGCTATTTGTAATCACGAAATAGGTAGGCTTGTTAAGTCAATAATATAGAGAAATATACCTAATGCAAACATACACATTGGTGAATTTAATCGTAACGATCATCACGATAGCCCGTACGACTATCAGTTATCAGACTTGTGGGGGTCGTAGACGTCGTGATTCATCGTACAATAAATTGTACAATTTGTTTTATGCGATTGTTTGGACGATAATAGTACAGTGTAGGACAGTTTATGGCATAATCTGTCGTACGAAGCTACTATACCACTATCGTTGCAACTCGACATGTTCGACTCATCGTACTGACAAATCATTGCGTCTATGGCCTCTTCTAGGAGTCGGAGAAGGCCAATCGGTTGATTTAAAAAAAAAAAAAAAAAATATTTGTAAACACACCTTAGAACAAAGTCGTCAATTATTACGAGTAAAGGTAAGGTGAATGTAGAATGATGTAGTTTCGATCCTACCAACCATTAAATCAGATCAGAGATACATACCTAATTCTTGGTATGCTTTCGGATCGTGGAAAAGATAATCGTGACATGATATCGGCCCGCAAATTGTCTAGAAAATGATTATATTTACTTATTCGATAAAGCGAGCTAATAAAATGGAATTCATTAAAAAGGTTCTAAAACGTTGCGGAAAATGATTAAAATATAAATTCTCAAGGCGTCAGGTGTAGGCGTGCGATAAGCGTGAATTTTACGAAAATCAAATCGCTTCTGTATCAGTGTACGCGGACATTGAGTGCACCTTGAATAACAAAAAATGGATTCAACCGGCAAAAAAAGTACAAAAAATGATATTTAATTGTAAAAACAATTGCTAATTAAAGTTTAAATTAATTACGTACTCCTATTACATTGCGATTCATTTTTAAAGAAGTATTTTGAATTTGTAGAAATTACAGTAGCGGCTGTAGGTAATTGCACAGACATTACTGGCAACAAGGGTTGCCCTGTGAGGTATATTATTATTAATATTATAATTATTATTAAATTATTTCATTAAATGCAATTTTATTTTTTTAAGAAGTCTTTACAAACCTGCAAAATGTCTTTCTTTATCGTAGCGTAACGTACGTCAACTTTGTTTGGGGAATAAAGGAACGCGTTACGCTGTCACGAAAAACTAATTCATGGCATCAAGATGGGCTTGATTTTATTTTTACTTCATTCGAAAGATTATACAAGTCACAAATATATGTTCCTTTCTACGTGATACTATGTCAAATGTTTTGCAGCTGTCGACACAGTGCAGATGTGTCGAATTATATTTGAAAAACTTATACGCAATCTGGTATACACTATTGGGGTGCTTCATAAGTTTTTTTGTTTTTTTTTTCTTAATTAAAAATTCAAACATAAATATAACAATAAATAAAGATTGTTGTGCGATGTAAAGACCATTATATTCCAAAATTATGTAATATATGTATATTATGTGTGTTTTTTTTTTTATATATATTTTTATGTTTTTTTTTTCGTTATATGAATTAAAACAGTTTCTTTACCTCCCACTTCGCATACCTTCCTCACCTTACCGTTTCTGCTGCTTCGAAACTTTCTCTATCTTTCTTGGGTAAACTTCTGTTAAAACAATATATAATAATTATTTAAAAATTATTTAAAAAAGAACTGAGAGCTTCAGAATGATATGTACAGGGAGTCCTATGCAACTGGAACAGGCTGTACCTTCTAAACCCAAAAATAATCTATTATTATTAAAGAAAACGAAAAAAACTTATGAATTACCCTGGTATGTACGCGATGTTCGAACGATCATTGGACCGAATTTGTTTTGTCACATAGAATCGACGTTTTTGTTTTGCTGAAAGAGATATAAAGCTTGTGGGAGATTGATGATAGATCGTCAATGCATAGCGATTAATTTTTATTTATTCTGCGTTTCCTTCAATATAATATTTATCATGATGGTACCGTGTCGCTTTGAGAAGGAATATCCTTATGGAATTAGTCCTTTTTCTCGCCGTTATTTGCTATGAGTTTATTCGCAAAAAAAAAAATGTTCGCGGTAAACACAACATAGCTGCGCATAGGTACAACCCGCTGAGAAAAGAAGAAAAAATTGTTCAGAATCGCGAAGGATCTCATTGGAAGATTTGAGACGCGTTCGAATGCTGTCGAGCCCCTCGTCGAAAAATCGCCGTGTATAAGAACATTACGCAGAGATGGGCAAAATTCTTATCACGATAAAATTGTTGAATAACGAGTGAAAGATAAAAATTACTTTCTATTCGTTATACGTTATATACAAATTAGAAATTATAGAATAAATTTGAATTCTACTTTAAACGAGTAAAACATTGATATGCATAAATGTTCGCGTATAAATCACTATATCGTGTTTTTATTAATCTATTATTCAAATAAAATTCTGACCATCTCTGACATTATAGTGTGTACACTCTTAGACCGTCGATTCTGTCGTATCGTATACGTTTAGTATGGTTATACAGGTTCCTTGAACACTTCCTCTGAACATGTACACAGAGTCGACGTACGAGAAAGACGTGTCAGGAAAACGTGGAAGCGACCACGATTGTTTAAAATAATGTATTCGATCATATGTGTGCGTGTGTATGATTCTCTAATTATGTATAAATTGCGATCGACGGAGGTAATATAATTTCTAAGTGAAAGGTGTATCGATTACGTAGCGAGCCATCGAACATAACGCATTGGTTGGAAAAATCATGTTATGAATTTAATATTCGAGATATTCGTCGAAGTCTCGTTTACGACCAATTCGAATACTCCGCAAGGAAACAGAATTCGTCATGAGTTCTCGAAATGACACGGCATCGTTGGGCAAAATGTAATCTATGGTTATGATTACCAAGCAATCGGTAATCATGATTAATGATCAATGAATAATCGAATACGATTAGATCTGAAAGATTACAAATTACTGATCTGTGATTGCAGATTACAACTTAATCTGACAATTACGAGAGATTATTACTAAAGTAATCGTAAAGTAGTCACTGCCCAACTCCGTAACACGAGAAAGGAACAAGTTTCACGAGCGTTCGCGGCGTTATTCGCAATCCTGTTTTCGTTAAGTGCATCGGAGATGATCGAAGAAACCTCGACGATAAAGCATACCCCCAATCTGCGGGATGCTCTTTGTTCTCGCGTGTTGCGTGCGCTTTCATATCAGTACGATCTTGCGCTCGACGATCGTCACACTAATTCTAGCAATACACTAGACTATCCTACAATCTTTTAGTTAATGTACCAGGGGCCCATTCCCTGGGAATTCGTTAATCAAAATTCAAGGTTTGCGATCAATCTTGGTTGTCGACCTTTAGCAATCTATTTCGCTGCGACATCAGTGTTCGCGCCTTAGCATGTACAATGATTTTAGTCATCCGTGTGTTAATTGTTGTTGTATGCACTTAATGTGGTAAGACGGTTCCTCGCAGGCAGAGGTGGGCAAAAATTCTTATCTAAACAAAGATCTCAAATAACGGATAACATGTGAACAACTTATTATTCGTTACTGAACGAATAAAAATTAGAATTTGAGTCATAGAATTGTATTATATCTCATGTTGAATGAACGAAAACTTATCTAGCTAACTATTCGATCGAATAAACGTTACGAATAAATCACTGTACGATTGATTTTATTCGTTGTGTATTATTCAATTAAAATTTCGCCCATTTCTAATCGCAAAGGAGTCATTAATGTAAAAATGAAGAGAAGAACGAGAAACGATCGATCGTGTCTTCTGTTCTTGTAAATCAGGGTGTGTTCTTTCGGTGTAACGCGGCGTTTCGAGGGGTAATGAAATCATCGTTCCGTAGAGAAAAGTGAATCAAGTTGAATCAAGTTCGAGTCTGGACGCGATGAGAACATATATTGTTTCAGTTCGATAAACATCAGTCGTCAATAGTCCGTCAAAATTGACGAGAACGTGTATTTTGGATACACGATTACAAATCTAATATACTTGATATTCGCGTGCGATATTTACTTTATACTATGATTTCATATACGACAGGAAATATTGGCAGAAGCAGAAAATGTATATCGAAACTAATACAAGCGTTGAAATGTTGCGTTAGCGAGATCGATCCAATTTTCTCTCTGTCATGAATAATCGCGTAACGTGGCGTCCGATCTTCCACAGAGGAGAAATTCTGTTTCAATGACGTTTGAATAATTTCGAATAAGATCGACACACGTTTATCTTCCAACGATCGCTTTTAATTATATTCTTCGTGAGTTATTTTTTCATCAGTGTAATTCTTTGTGTTGTGAGCACAGGTGCTGATTGAAGGCATAGTTTTTTTTCTTTTTGTTCAATTCGTGGCAGAAATTAAGATATTCGTATTAATTAAGAAAACTATTCAATGTTTCTAGTTATTTTTACTTTATTTTATCTATATTATATCATTAGACTGACCAATCGCAAGTGTCTTCGAATGTTTCAAAGAATTCCTCTGGTTAAAACATTGCGCCGTAATCGAAGTAACGAGCTCAACAATGACACGAATTCTAAAATGGAGAAAAAAATATTTAAAAAAAAAAGGGAGAAGTAGCGAAGAATGAGTTCGAGGGAGAGAACGAGAAGATGAAAAGTGAGAATGAAAGTGAAAGAGGAGAATGCATGTGCTTAGGTATTATGATTGTATAATACATGGTTTGTAATTGTAAATACGTGAAGAAATCATTGGCAGCAATTTAAACAGAATACAGAATATCTATGTATAAAAAGTAATAAGTACTAATACACACCTCTATATATGTGATAAGGTTTGTAATATTTAAGGGAGGCCGATAGATTGTATAACCTACTAGATCTCAGTGTAAGTTACTAGGTAAAGACGTAATAATTCGTAAGTAACACCAAAATCACTCCGCTGTATCAAAAAATAATTTTTTATATAAGTTCCCACGGGCGCACATCATCTCCAATGGCACATGAGTTTTAGTAGACTTATTACGACTAACGATAGCGAGACATTAAGCTGGTTGTACATAAATAATAATGAAATGAAGAATAAATGGCTAAAATAAAGAAATGCTTGATGTTGTTAAGTAAGAGAGAACGTCTACTGGGCCAAGTTTGTTCGCACGCTTATCCTTGATATCCACTGCACCATTACTGTTCAAACGAAACCTTACATTCTTTCCTTTGTTTGTGTAATCCATGTTCTCCGAAAAGAAATTAAATAAAAATATTATTCAATCTTTAACACGACTTTTCTAGATAAATACATCTCGTATACGTAAAATACATTTTAAGCTTACGTGTAATCTATCTTCCCCAAAAGATTACTGCAATATTAAATCACGATATAAATTAGTAGTACTTTGTGAAGGATTTTTGAGTCATTTTTCACTTTCTGTCAATAATCTGGAACTTAATATACATAGAAAGTACACGCGAATCGTCACCCATGTTTTATTAAATTCTCGAGTTACTTAACAATATCAACTTGAACTATGTTGTCTGTACTATTAGTCCTTAAAAGTAAGAAATAAAAACGTTTATTACATATTCGAATTAACGTTACAAGATAAATGTGAATACAAGAGTTACTGTAGGTTATTAATTATACATGCATACAGAATTACCTTTCCTAGTTTGTAATTTTACATGTTATATATATACACATGTATATGTATACATATATATATATATAAAGATATAAATATATAAATAAAGAGCGAGAGAGAGAGAGAGAGAGAGAAACTGGAACAGAATGAGAGAGTATTATAGTCATCTATAGAAGAGATACTAACTGAAACATTATTGTTTCATGTTTGACGTTTTCTTTTATGTTGCGGATCTATTAGAAAGGATAAGAACCATCATTGTGTATACTATTAATGCAGATAAAACATTGCATATTATACGTTATTATAATCTCGACGACTATATTAATTATTTTAAGGGTTTAATTATTAATAACTAATTGAAAGTAAGCTGTGCTGGTAGTTTTTCATTGTGACCACTCCTGTCATTAGGGTAATTTACGTGTAAAATATACGATAATGATTTAATTAGCATAAAATAAAAATATATTAAAGTTAATATAAAAAACTTGAGAAAAATTATTTTCATTCTAGTATGTCACGTGTGTGTTTCGAATTTCTTTATTTTGCCAATAATATTACATACAGATCGCTTATTTCTTTACGAGTTTTAAGTAATATATATTGCATTTATGAAATATGTAGCTTTGATGTATTTTAATATATCTTACGGTGTTAATTTAAACATCACACTATTTTTTAAAACGATAAAATTCTTTCGACTTGTGCGTGAATGAATCCATCGGCGTCCTTGGATTCGAATCCTTCTTGTGTATCCATCGAAATCAAACTCTCGTTATACAACGAAACTTTGCTGTATCGGCCAAATACAGATACTGTAAGGTCGAAATAATTAAATTGTATATGAAATTTGTTTTATTAATACGTACCACTTCCTTTATATACTATGTTTTCCACTATCTAGCTTACCTTTAACGCACCAATTTTAATGTTTTCTCTCTAACTGTTTCAAAGTCTTCTGGTTGTCTTATATTTGCCTAAAGTATAACTGTTATATTTTTTATACGTGGTATGGAATTCATTAAAATGTAGACAGAATTGGAGCGAATTGTAGGCTTTTATAAGCAGAACATTTTGTTTAGGCTACAATCTAGATACATATATGTTCATATAATATATTATATATTATTAATACCGTAAACTTTGTAATAATCTCGCAGCTAAATAATCACAATATTAACGCACATTAATAATTATTATGATTAATCAACAGATCAACTTCTATCGATCGACAGCGATCTATAATTACTTCTTATGCGAAGTAGAAATTTCAACATGTAAGTACATATCGACATATAACGTACAGTAGAGATTTTAATTTTATTTGAACAGACATAAGTTTTTATAAGTTGGACATTTTTCAGATGAACGTGAATACATTTCTTTGTAGGAAATTAAAAGCGACATTTGTATCATCATAATTCGAGACGTGTTGCAAGTTAAACAGTGACTAATAAATGAATTGTATAACAAAAATATAATAAATAAGTTAATGTACATTTATCGCTTTATCATACAGTGAGATATCTAAACAATAAAATTGTAATTAATTAATATTAATGCACACATCATATTTTGTATCAAAATTGATGTGGTCAAAGCGTATGTAATCATGTTACACGTGATACTTATACTTTTCATGTGAGTTTTATAAGCGTTACTGATTCTGTGAGTGAAATGAAGATTAAATCTTCAAGTCAATACGACAGTCTATCAGTTTTTGGAACGGTAAATAACGAAACGTTAATAAGGAGAAATTTACACATATATCACGATTCTCCTTTACAATACATCAAATTCCGTTGCTAACCCAGCCTTTATTATTAACAAATGAGTGGTTTGGGATACAGTAACGTATTATGTCTTAGGTCATTCTCCAGCCTACATCATCACCAGCCTCATTGCCAACATGTTTATTCGTTCTCTATTAACTTTTTATTCGCGGAGGCACTTAATACCGGATGTATCCTCCTTTTAGCACCCTTTATATTTCGACCAACTTTGGATATTTATGATATGACATTCTGAAACATAATTAATCGCTGGATGTCTGTGCGATCTAAACAATTGACTGCGTGTCCCCTATTAGTATTTTAATTCCATAATCGAGATCGTCCAGAGTTTCCGGTAGCTGGTATTACTGATGAAGTCAAACTAACGGCATATTAGGGATACGGGAATGTGTGTTTTGTTTTGTTTACTCAAAAGATTTTCTTATACGTGAAGTTTACTTAGATCATCCAAGAACGATTTCGGTGTGATTATATGCGACGAACCTAAAAAAAAGTAACATGTAAATATATTAAAGTAATATACGAAATATAATACGAGTTTACAATTGAGCAATACTTTATCAAATATACTTGCCAATTATTACTTCCCAATTTTGTAAGGCATCTGTAACTTCATACGCGCATCGTATTTCAGAGAAACAAACACCACCGACTACGAAGACGATTAAACGTGGTACATTCTTGATGGTTTGTTGACCTTTATCTTTGTGCCAATGCCCGTATCGTGCGCTGAAAATGAATGTTAATACAATGTTATTGATAAATCGAACTACTGTACCATTTACGAACAAGTCTTTAATATACCTGGTTGGAGCATGATATCCTGAACTTGCTGCACGTCCTGCTAAAAATGGGAAATGTTTAGAATCTAGTTTGTCTTCAATGGCGTCTTCCATGATATCTTTCATGATCGGTGTCCAGCGACTCATTTGGTAAGTTTGTTCCGTAATTCTTTCTTTACGTTGTACAGTATACAATTTCTTACGGTTGCTACCCTGTAATATTAAGAATATAATTTACTATAAAAATAAAATAAAACTTAAGACATAATCCACTAATAAAATTGACGTGTAGCTTATTTATCCTTATTAAATATGATTACTTACATCTACAACAATATTGATACCAAGATTTGCCATATTCACTATAGTTTGCTTGTCATCGGCAGATATTTGGGCATGATGAACTAAACGGTTAAGATTCTCGTCAGAAATACCGCTTTTACTAATAACGTACAAGGCGATAATTCGTAGCTTGTCTAAATGATGTACGGTTTGATCGAGTAAAATTGGAGTAATGTTTTTCATTTGATCTTTGATACGCTCGCCCTCTGCATCCGTACCCATTGCCAAATCCTAGTAAAATGTAACACATAAGTGCGTATTACGTTTAATGTATGCTTTGCATAACAATATCAGGATCACAGAAAACAGGTATTATAAAAAAAGTGTCACATACTTGTTCCACTTTGCAGAGCTTATCCACACTTCCTTGATAACGTTTCATACAATCTTCTGCTAATTGTAAATGGGTTGCGTATTTGCTCAATTCTTTCTGGTACTGTGGCATTTTCTTGATCATCTGTGAAAGGTCCCGCATACTTTGTTTGTCTCCTTGCGGCATTCTCTTCGATTCCGTGAAGTTCTTCAGCTTTTTGGTAACCTTTCTAAAAACAAACGATTCATAATGCAGGAAATCAATCGTATTTTCTTAGAACTGCATTGAATATATCTCAACTTACTGTGAAACTACGGCAATATGTTGATGTCTAAGCTCTATCCACAAGTCATCATTCTCATCCAATAATACTTCCTTTTGTACTCCTGCTGATGCTTCGAACCTTGTATAAATTTTCTTGTGTTAAAATACTATTTTAAATTAAGAATGTACAAAATTTTATTTTAGTAATAGATAATCAATAAAATAGTATATAGCAATTTACTAAGAATGTTTATTTGGTATTCGTTATTCGAAATTTTAATCTATACAAGAACTTTACCAGTCCCTATTTCAAACTAATGTCTCTTGCGCATATTGTATTATTTACCTGTAAACATCGTTCTCAATGTCTAATAAATCATATGCCATAGCTTGTAACGTCAACTCGTGCAGCAGCGGAGAGACACAGTCAAATCCTCTATCCAGAATTAACAATTGAGAACGCGCTTTCTCGGGTCCTTCTCCCATCGTCGGTTCATCCGCTTTATAGGCATCTAATTTCTGTTGAACCATGTGGGCTAGCTCCACGTTTCGGTCGAAGTCACTGTTAGGACAGACCATATAATCCAGATGAGTATTTGAAAAGTGGTGTAACATTTAATTGAGTTCTTATTTATGTATTTAGTTATAAAAAATATTTAATTTGATACAGTCTTCTAATACAATGGAACACAGTTTTTGTACCTTCGGTATCTGACTGATGGATACTCTCCAAGGGTGGAACAGAGTGTCGCGATCTGTTCGGCTATTCTTTCCATGTTGGCTGTCCTCAAGTTGGAGAAGGAAGCATTATAAAAGCAAGGGAATGTTTCGCGCGAGTCCAAGGAGAAGACCTGTTTAATTACGTGCTTATTTCAGCGTTATTTTTGCAAATATTATTCTATCTTCGCCTATTATACTTCAGAGTTCCAGCAGTGACATTAATAGCGGACATACATGTATACGTCACAAAAATTAAAAAAAAAAATAGTTAACAAAATTGCGAGAAATAACACGATACAGAACGGCATGCTAGAAAGAAAGTTTCAATGCGAAAGGAACGTAGGGAAACATACATTTTTGGACAAAATGATGACACACATTAAATAATTATCGTTTTAAATCATTTTTACAAGCTATAAATTGTAACTATTTAAACTAATCTTCAGGGGCTATAACTATATTTTATTATAGCTACAGTACGGATTTAGCAATCCCGAGGTACCCGAGCTATTAGGGGGTTCAGTGTGCCCCAAAAGACTACTGGCATTTCTAATAGGGATGCCAGAGAATGATGAAGAGAAGTATACATATAAATAAATGGAAATACAAAATAATTGAAACCAAGAATTAAATTAATATAAAGAACGAACAATTGTAAGAGTAGTACATTAGCTACTATACTCAAGTTATACGACCTTGCACCAAGACCTCTGTCTCGTGTAAGCATTTTATCTTTCCCATTAATTCTTCTTAAACTGTGCTTGCATATGCTCCGATTATTTGTATCGTCTAGTTATAGATTATGCAAATTCAGTAAAAATATGTGTATTATCATTTTGTCCAGAACTGTATGCACGGTAATTACAGAAGTCTTTCGCCTATATTCTACTCCGCAAAAGAAAAAACTGAAAAGTACAGAGGAACCACGTTTTGCTTATCGAAACTCAAAATTGAAAGTAACTATTGCGATTTGCCACTCTACATCTAGCGACTACGAATTTTCTTCGTTTTTTTTTTGATCGTCACCTGCGATTCGTAAGGCAGGAAAGCGATGTTGATCTCTTTGAGGGTTTTGATCTTTTTAGCGGCGAGAGACTTGCAGATTATATTGAACATCTCGTCCGGACACGCTGGTCGCGTAACAAGCATGAATGCATTTCGTCGTTAGTACGTGCTTATATGGTGAATACTGTACAAAATTTGGGAGCAGGGAGAGGCGTCAAATAATTGCGTTAACATTGTCGCGATCGCTGGTCGAGAAACATGAGAAATAGGTTTGTGAGTCGATATGCCATAAGGGTGGAAGATAGATCGGTGTAACACGGTGTGTGATTGTGAGCCCGTCACCACGAAAACAGTTAAATGATTAGACATTTGTTCTCTCGTTAGAGCATCCTGTGCTTTACCTGTTTCTCGTACGGTATGAAAGCGATGTTGATCTCTTTTAGTGTCTTTATGCGTTTAGCTACCAGCGAGTGACACAAGTCTTTGAACAACTCATCAGGACACGCTGCAAAGAGATATACTTAGCATCTCACGGTGAGTATGGAGAAGTACTGGAAGTACCGTTCTGCCCGTTCTCCTACAATTCTTTCTCTT
Source organism: Hylaeus volcanicus (assembly GCF_026283585.1). Lineage (NCBI taxonomy): Eukaryota > Metazoa > Arthropoda > Insecta > Hymenoptera > Colletidae > Hylaeus > Hylaeus volcanicus. The sequence continues at coordinate 11,466,574 of NC_071983.1, read as the reverse complement.
ATTTCCAAAAATCTTGCCCCTTCAACGTGTATTAGGTAAAAAAAGAAAAAAAATGGGAGGTCGGGAATGCGTTCTTATGCGTATACAAGGAACAGAAGAATGTACTTATTACAGATATGGCCGAATTAAAATAATCTCTATTGAAATTGAAAAGTTTTTTGTAGACTGCTGGATCCTCATATGTAACATATTTTGGTAAAATATTTTTTTTAATTATTTAAGAAAAGTTCTCGGATAAGATGGATGTAAATATACTCTCATTGGTTGGAAACAGTCTTGATACGAATCTCATAAGAAATTCACTGAGGATTATTAATAAAAATACAACACGAAGATAATAAAATTAAAAATATATATCCAAAGCTAATGAGAGGTACATCTCGAACGTTTACGATTACGGACAAACATAAAATACTAATTAGATTACTATGATGTAGGTTTATGAAGCAATCGACTATTTTATTGAAAAAACGTAATGTTTCTTGCGTGATTCTAATTTGGCCACGCCTGTAAACGAAAAGAAGATGACCCAAGATGAAACTCTAGGACCGTCCCGACTCTGGATAAATAGAATTCTCGATTACGTTTGTCGTAAGCGAAGAAACGTGAATGGTACGATAGTACCTTCTGTAAAATAGACGTGGGCGACTTTGTAAATAGTCCCAGTTGGATTGCTGAAGTCTTCGATCAGTTTTTGAACAGATAAATTGCATGGTGTTATGAGATAGATCGCCTCCATGGTGGGTAGGGGTTCCCGTTTTTTGTTGATATCTTCGACCAAGGTAATGCCTTGGGCACTGATATCGTGCATTTTGCAGCATGCCGACACCATCCGCATGGCTAATTGATCCACTACCAAAATGCGCCATTGTACACCACTTCCTGAGGCCTTTTTTTGTTTAATGACCTCATTCATAATCTCTGCAAAAGGAAGCAAAACTTTAATAGAAATATTTAGAAATATGTCATTTTATAGTGAAAGAAATATTTATTTTCTACTTAAAAATATTGACGTGTGCATAATGTCTAATATAAAAAAATAACGCAAAATGTGTAATATACATATAAGACTTTCGTCAACGCTGTTTTTTACGCGTATTCTTATGCAATCATCTATACTTCCTTTGAAAATTATTAAGTTTATGATTTAAACAATTTTCTTCGTGCAATTTTGCTTAAAATTTAAAACACAACCGATAGTAGTTAAGTTTATATATTTTTTTCGATTACTAGTCACTTTCTGTTGCGTCTAATAGACGCGCACTAAAGTTTTACTCGAGTAATTCAATAATTTTATAATGTTTGCAACATAGAATTATTTATCAAAATAACAGCTGTGAAGATTAATTAATAATTAATCGCGACAATGGTTGAACGATTTAAAATTAAATATGAAGTCTTTTGGCGCTTTCAACGTGTATTGATCGTTCTTACGGAGCTATGACGTCATCCGCGACAGGTTCGTATATGAGAAGCAGCGCCCCTCATTGAAAACAATATATCGAAATAAAAGAATATCAAGATTCATTGGTTCATTGTCGCATTGATCAAAATAGAATTTGACTGCCATTTAAGATGGAGAAGGACTTCATTAATCGAACAGTATGAGTAATAAGATTCCATCGCGATATAGAAATCGTCTTACGGAAAAATCATTTCCTCAATGGGTTAGTAAATAGTAGTATCGATCGCAAACATTGCAAGATTTCGCAATGCACGACAACTATTCTACCGTCTAGATTTAAAGATTCTATGATAAATAGGAAACCAGTATTTTCCTTCCATTCGTTTCATGAAATCGTGTATAAATAGCGTGACATTTAAATGAAACATACAAAACTGTATTACTTGCTTTGTGTGTTATCAGAAAATTGAATATGAATGCGTAAAAAATACACTCCATATGATAAGGAAATTCAATTTACATTGAATATGAAAACGTTGAATTGACGTTTCGTGTTGCTCATTTCTTTCATGAAGAGCATAGAAGAATAATATACTAGAAAAGTAACAATGTTCTCGAGACAGGTAGACACAAATCCGTTTATTAATTTGTCAGTAAACCAAACTGTATGAAACTAAGTATCGATGAATTCGTATATTTACTCAGAGAGAAAATTAATTAAATTGTCTTCGATGATCAACAGATTAAAATTTCGACCAATATGTGCATCCATAACCTGCTTCTATATTCATACGATAATACATGAACTTTAAGGTATATAAAATTAGAAAACAACACGCCTTTGCAGTATTTGACATTTCTATCTAGCAGCCGCTCGCAAACGATGAAATCATCACAGCACATACGCCCCTTTGGAGGTTACACACTATGACAGTGGTTTATCCCAACATGTTTTTTACGCAAGGAGAATCTACGCGTATGCTTCGATGTCACAACACCGTAGTATCTCGAAATTTGATTAACATCGCGAAGAATTAATTGTCTTTTTCGTTACTTACTCTGACCGACCTGTCCCTTGAGCGCCATTTTGCCAGTTACTGACTGCAGGTTTGGTTACCAGGTGGCGCATTTGTACGAAGACGAAGATAGTTTCAAAATTATCTTAACCACGATCATCTACTAACGTTCCTTGGTTCAAATCGATCGTGTTGGCTCGCGCTCGATAATGTAAGTATTAATTAATTATATATTTTGTAATCTTTCTTTCGAACAACTTACGTAAATCTAAGAAATGTCGACTGTTTTTTATTTCAGTAGAAGTATAAGTAACCTGATCTATAACCTGGTGCAGATACATGTGATGGAATTCGTTGAAATTACAGGTAGGAATGAACGTTTTCCAATAAAATCAATATCTAGTAACATTTCAGTGATTTACGATACGTGTTTACTTATGTTCGTAAAAAATTAAATTAAATAAGTTTGTACAATTGTGTATGTTCATAAAATTCTAAACTGTACTAAACGTGTCTCTTGCTCTTGTCAGTATGTAAGATAAGTTGGCAATGAAATATAACATTTGTGGGGAATATCTCTTTAAGGATATATTGATTATGTATTTGTAAAATTAACAATTCTTTTTCACAACTTTGAATAGAGCATGGGGTTAATAATATTTTTAAACAATGAAACTTGGTATAATAATGGGTTATTAAAGGAAAGAAAATGGCGGTTTTCTCAGTTCACTTTCGACATATCGAAATTCGATTCAAGAGATACTTATTTCGATAATCGTTTCATACATTTGTTGGTTAGTCCTGCTTTCAGTTAAGTAAACCCCTATTCGAACATAGCGTCTTTCGTGGTTACACAGTGCTGATCGTAGCGTGTTCGATGCCTGCTTGCAAATTATGAATTGAGTTGGTATGTCTTTCAGTTTACATGTTATGAAAAGTGTAATAAATTTAATAAAGACAAATAAGAAATGTGATAGGAAAATAGTTTATGCCTCGAATAAATGTTTCATAAGTAACATTTTTTTCTTGATCGAGTTTGTACGGAAAATAAGATATCGTAACCATTTTTTTTTTGCACTTATTAATTCGTTGTATTAGAATTTTCTTTCAAGGGAAAATAATTTTAATTGAAAATATTCATATGTTGTATTTCTACACAACGATTCTTTACTGCATACATGGCTTTCTTATGGGTGGTATTTATCTATACGTATATACTGTTAATCGATAAGACAGTCCTTGATTATTACAATCTAGTATTTATATAAATTTAAATCATTATCGAACAGTAGAATATTATAATCAATGTATGTAATATGATTATGTTATATAATTAAAAGTAGGATATCTGACCGATATGAAAATAGTTAAAATGGTGGCATGGCAATTTATATTCGATATATCGAACGCTGACTCGACAGACACTTATTTCGATAATCGTTTCTACTCGTTTATTGGGCGGCCAAGTTCGCGTCTCTAACACTCCATTCGAACGTAACTCGCGCGTAAACAATAAACTGATTGTTTCAGAAAACTCGTAATCCAGATTGGCGTATCAGTAATATGCAAAGAACATACGGGATGAGCGCACCACCTGAACGCGAGAGGGTCTGGCAGCTAAAGCAGGCAGAAGAGAGGGAGAAAGGAGATCGGCTCAACGAGGACGCGAGAGGGTATGTTCAGTCAGTACCGATTTGTTCGCCGGTGTGAGTGGGTCGTGTCGACGGTTTGCGTGCGCAACGCCAGACAGTGTGGTACCCTCGCGTTCAGTAAAAACGACATTTCGATATTTTCTGCGTTTATTTTCTCCGTGATTTCATCGTGCATCGTCTGTCGTGCGCGACGTCCTCGTATCGAGTTCATATATCTTTTTTCGTTTCGTCGTCTCGGCTCGCGTGAACGCACGAGAAAATGTGTGCCGCGGATGTTGTTTAACAGTGATAACACCGTCTTGACTACGGGCAGTTGCATTTGATTTTCTTATGTGACCAGTGCGTTTGTGTAATAGGTTTCCGGTACTTGGTGGTCGGCAGCAATAGTTCACGATGAAGCTGGAGTATCCTTGTCGCGTCGAGGGTTGGCTGAACGTTTGTGGTGAGTTGTTATCTCTCTTCTATATCTATCGACCGCAAGATCGAAACATCGATCAACACGAGGGGGGAAGTGTGAAAAAATTCCGCGAATATAGCTGGCATCGAATAATGATCTTTTCATTAATTTTTCGCCGTGCTCAACAGCGAAACAAATTTCTCAAGTACCAAATTCAAGACACTTGTAGTGAGAAAGTCTGGACAAATATTTTCATTTATTTATTCAATCTTAGGTTAAAGGTTTCAAATCGATGATCAAAAAGAATTATAAGTATAACAAAATAAGGCTGACAGATCTTAACAACACGCTCCAAATCGACAATCTTGTATCACAAATAGTGTACGTTGACATGACATACGCTTAGGAATTCTTCAATAAGCGAATCGATGACCAAAGTTTGATTACATTGAAAATGTCTTGACAATTGTGTAGAAAAACAACGACAAGAATTATTTTCGGTACAGAAATAAGCACAATTCTTTCTATACAAAATTTCGTATTATAAGAATGGATAAGCAACTTGATGGTTTGAACAAAATTTTCCTTCAAATTATGAAATGAGATGTACTTCACGTCAGTCGAATGGAGAAGGTTTCATTGAATAACTGTTCAATAGAATAATCGAGGTAAATAAGTCACTGCATATTGTTTTATTTTCGCGATGTATCGTTTAAATAAACAGTTGTCTTGTTTTTAGATGCGGTCCACGATTATAAAAGTTTTCAAAGAATGAGATCGAACAAACTCTGTTCTAATGTGGAGAGAGGTTACGCGCGGTCGTGTGTAGAAAAGTGTCTCTCGTACAGTGAACCTTCCCAGATGCACGTGCGCTGTGCGCCACGAGAACGCTATTTCGTTCATTTCGCTAGCCGGCACTCGAGCCGGGTCCACACGCTTGGTTGCATAACAACAAATGTAGGGGGAGAGTCTGTCATCATTCGGTCGTACAGAACTCTCTCGTTTGTGTCCACTGTCCACGAGAATGTCACGCACGCTATATTTCATGATCGTTTTTGTATTTACCTCCCTGTAATCGATAAACAAATCTGACAGATGAGAAACTGTTTTCTCGCCACCGAACAAAGAATGTTCCCTTTGTGTTAGCACTCATTTGTTTTCCTAATCGTTCGAGGTGCACCGGGGATTTTAAACGGTCTCGAATAGTTCGTGTTGTGTCTATAGGTTAGTCGGAGGAAAATTCTTGCTTCACACGTTATTTCGATTGAGAAATTTCGAGCATTTTCTTGATACTGGCACGAGCTAGCGGAGTCGGATTACGTAACGTTCCAACGCCCATTTCTAGGTCACACGGGGCGAGTAAAGCGCGAGGGAGTAATGGATTAACTTTGGAATTGTTTATCTTCTTCTTTGGTTATGCAGATGTAAATAATTGAGAGCACGTTGTCAATTATTTGGTAATTTTGAGCAATAACAGTGAGACCTAATATCTTTTTAAATGTATACATTTATGTATTAGGTTGTCCCGAAAGTTTCTTTCGCGAGTTACACTCAATTATTTTATATGGCCGTGTTTATATAAATAGACAATCTAATTTCATAGATATTCATGTTGTAACAGTAATGGAGCAAAATGAATCGTGGACAATTCAGTAATGTAATATAAAACATAAACTATTGTGCATGTATTACTTATTAATAAAGCGAACTTTTGGGACAATCTAATATAAACAGCAAACTGAAGGTATAGTAAAATCGTTGCACAGGAGTAAAAACAAAAAGAAACGTAAACGTTCACCCACAAATTCGTTTCTTTGATTGTATCGTTGACGTTGTAACACGACCACGTTCGCCGTCGAATAAAATGGATACACCGCGGATACAGCGAGCGCATCCGATCGCAAGTTAGTTACTCGTGCAGAGAGCGCACTTACTGCGCGGTGATTCTTAAGCAACTATGCTCGGCTTTAATCTCAACCGTAACGCGCACAAAATACTGGTGGTTCCCGGTCACGTTTCCCCTTTTACTTCTACACGAACTTGGCCCCGCTACGATCTCTCGCGGAGGAACGTATAAATAATTGATTTATTGTATGATTTATAACGATTCCCTGTCAGCTCCGTTTCGCCCGATACCGTCCGAAGTTCATCCATGTAACGTCATTGGAGCACTTGAGAAGAGTGCAAGGGGGCAATTACATTCCTCCTCCTCTTTGATACAAGTAGTCATTCTTTAATTGTTGAATTTTTTCATTTGTGAGTGTAGAAGTAAATCAATTCCAAGAGGAAGGTTTTTAGGTTGCTAGTTTACAGACCGTGTAGTCTACTTTTCACTGGTAATTAATTTGTAATTGTTAAGGGGAGATGTAGAGAAGCTATGTAAGAAATAATTCTTTTCCAAATCAATGTTTTTTCTTAAGCAGATCGTAAGTTCTCGTACACAGGAATCTTTAAGACAAAAATGATAGAGGAACAAGTTTTGTAGTTTCCTATAACCAATTTTATTTTGGCAATGTTTTTGGAGGACCAAATGCGATATTTAATTTTTTTAATGGATCTGGAATTGTTTAGGCAAATTCATCGACCTGTAACACATGGTCATTTATTGTAATATAAACGCTTAAATTGAAGTTCGAAATCAGTAGAATTAACGTAGCCCGCCAGTTGGTCGAACAAGGATAGAGCATCTTCTTTAAATATTATAACAAACTATCGATAAATACGAAAGTTACATTAAAATTCGTAGTTCGTCTTCCCTTCCTGAAAACTTTCAAAATATTCCAGTCGTCAACCAAAAATTCTTTCATTTTACCACCAGTCAGTTGAAATACGCCTTCCCAAATAACAAAGCACCATTACTAGAACATTGCTTGATACCATCGGTTATCCCACAGTGTCCGATTTCAAGAATACGATGTAATCGAGACGTACATTCGAAGTTCATGCATGTACCGCCACGTTTCCGTTTGCGCCGATACGCGATCTGTCTTATCGCGAATATTGCCGTTACTACTTACTACTTGATTGTGTAATTGCATTGGTGTTCCTAGTAAATGATATCGCCGCGAATCCAGCAGCTGTAAGCGCGATCGTGAATGCTTGAACCATGGTTCACGACCCGACGGATCCGAGAGCTCGCGATACACCAGCTCCACCTCCCCCGTCTCATCTTGGGTTGCCGAATCGAGCGAATTTTTGAGATTTTTTCTCCCTCTGTCTTTCACTTCGTTGCTCTTCTCGCGAAACTTTTTTGCATTATTCATGGTTGCACTGCAACTTGATCGATACTCGTAACTCCGCGCTGGGGGGGTGGGGGGGGTGAAGGGTGGGGAGGGGGAGGGGGTGAATCTCGCGCACATACTGCCCATTTTCATCCACAAGAATGACGTCAAACTGACGATTTAAAAAGGGGTTCGGCTAATACTTTCGCGAGGAAGTATCGATTGATTAACGTTTTGAGACCGGACGTTAAGCAGTTTGTATCTGATCGTGTCAGCCTTGAAGAAATTAATAGAATGGTACTTTAACGTATCTTTGAATGCATATATTTTTTTTAGATAAATTTGATATTAATATTGACATTTAGATAAAATATTGACTTTTAAAAGCGTATTTCCTTACGCTTTACTAGGGAAGATACAGAAAAAATTTATTTAACTTCTTTTATGTAATATTGAATATTCCTTAACGCAGGTCTAAGACATGTCTTAAAATCTTTACAAATAACAAAAGTATATGAGAAAAACAGAAAGATTAGAAATACCACACGATCGTGAAACGTATTTCTCCATTGAAAATATTCCTAGGAAACTTACCTTGATTACATTTCCTTAATGGCTGGGAAGTAAACACAACTTCGAGTAAACACTTTGCCTGAAATAGTCAAGCACGACGAATATTCAGCCTCCTACGTTTTTTGCTGATATTCCTGCCGATACGATAAGTTATAACCTCGAACGAAAGTTGTCCGTATTCCACTTGAAATCTTCTAATCCTCCGATTGCCAGTATGTGTTTCATAAGTGTCGCGAATCTATTTATACCGACGAATTGGAAGAGATTTTCTGTGCGCGCGTGTGTGACGGTGGGAACCCGCGCGTTAATGACATTTGCATAATACTATTCCGGAAAAATAAATAATGTCACGATATAAACGTAGATGCAAAAATGTAGGCGAAAAACTGGACAATCCTGATCGGTGCGGCGGCTAAATATTACTTTATATTTACGTGCTCGACCGCCCTTTCCGCGGTACCGGTTTCGCAAATGAGAGTTTCACTGACATTTACAAAAGTAGCTTTAACGCGGATATCTACGCGTTACGCCAATATCGCTCGAATGACAAAAAGTCGGACCGCGCTGACACAGATAGCGTATTGTATTATTTAATACGATAAGGAGGTTGCAGCGTGAATTATCGCATTCATCGTCGGAAACTCGACGCGTATGATGGCACGCGTAACTGTATTCCATTATGTCGCTTTTAATCGTTCCTAATATTCCCTAATTAGAGTAATCGCTGCTGGTTTTATTTACCCGATATTATACAATAATTTTGGGTTATATTCGGACATGATGTTTACGTCCCTGACGAGGTTATTTATGAAACATATGCAGTTATCATAATATCGTCGTTTTCTTTGTCTGTTTATATGTTTATTTAATTTTTATACCATTAAACTCGATTTATTATATTTAAGGGACACGTTTTCGGATGTTACACGTGAGTTTAATGATTTATTCGCTAAAGGAGCAATCACCCTGTGTTTGTAACACATTCCTTTTAATTAGTAAAACGTTAAACTGATCTAATTTATTTGAACACTGTATTGTTTCGTAATTAAGAAGAACTAATTAAGTACTAATTAATGATACACAAAGTTGATTTATTACGGGATCTTAAATTTAACGTTTCTTTCAAAGATATTACTTTGCTCTTTTTCAAATTTTTCAAACTTTGTACGGATTCTAATTGTACGGTATATCCGCGTAGTATCCTCGTTATAAAAGTAAACAGTTGAATGGGAAATACGTACAAATTAAAATCATTATGTCTTTTCGCTCGTTACAGTGGCGATCTTGCTACATTCGTGCTCGTTATAACCAAGTTAGACTATATTTTCATGCATCAAATTGATGTGATTATATTAAACCGTTTTATTTAGTAACGTTAAGGTCACCTAATAAATATAATAAATATATCATTTAGAACTTAAAATCACCATGCAATTAACACCGTTAAATTTAGCAATGATACTATTAACTTGGAATTTAAATTAGTAAGGTAGTAATGATTATTTTAATAAAATTTATAACAGTGTAACGTAATATATCATTCGATATCAACAGTAAAATACTGTTGTATATAAAGAAGTAAAATTAGTAGTAGGAATATAAAATCATACAACCAAGAAAAATAGCCAGAGTATTACATATTTGAGAGTCCAGGCGAAGACAAACCCAATCTAAAACGATAGCATGAAATTTTAATTTGCTCCCCAAATATAGAAAAATGGATAAGAATTCTAATTAAGAATTCCGATTTTAATTTTATCAAGATAAACGTAATCCATTTTCCATAGTGAACCTGCTATCGTCGTTAGTGTAGAAAATGCATATACATATATTGACATTAATATTCTTCTACATGCTTACATAGATTAACAATGATAGCAGGAATCACTATGGAGAACAGATTACATTTATGTCGTCGTGGACGTGAAAGTCATTAATTTTACATTTTATAGTTTAGAAAGTCATTGAATAACTAAATGACTTCACCTTTCCTAACTCTGTCAATCAACGAATTGTAAATGATACCCCTTTCAAAAATATAAGGAAAGTAAATAAACCAGCTACTATCGTCTTATGACAGTTGAATGACTCGCACGTCATCACTGTTGGTACCAAACTTTCGTTATTAAGGTAGATTTAACAGATCTTGCTATATTAATCGACGCAGCAATTAATTCTCTGTAAATTCTTAATTGCTTCTTGCCTGTCTAAAACTTACTTTGTGCGCCGATTGTATTATATGTAGATTACGTACCGTTTCATTTTGACAACGAAGATAGAAATTGCAATAGCAACGTCGGTAGCAGGTGTACGATAGATCGACTGATTGAAACGACTTTCACGATCGATCGCAGGAACTCGTTTTATACCGGTTTAATTGACCGAATCCGACCGAATCGCGTAGACAAGAATTTTACAAATGCCAGCCTATAGTCTGACGTTGACACGGTAGTATCTGTTAATCGATTCGTGTCATATTCTTATCCCTAATTACAAGAGAATGACTATTTATAAATGCGTTAAAAATTTGCTTGTCCCGAAAGTAAAAGTTGTACTAGCTTAATTACTCTTAAAAATCTTAATTAATGTGCTGTTGGAATTTAAAAAAATGAAAGGATGAATCATTTTTACTACATTTTATATCGAGATATTTTTGTCCAAGGAAATAGTTTATTATACAGAGTGTTTCGTTTGAAATGTTGATATGACAAATATTTCACGAGGCAATGGAGCTATCAAAAAAGTGTTTTTACAAAAGTTACTTGAAGTTCAAAGAGGCAAATTATATTGTGTAATTAATTGTGTTGTAAGTAAAATGCAGAGATTTAACAAACAAATTCATTTCATCAAATTTTCAATACTATGATAACTAATTTCATGTTTGAAAGTTATTCAATATCATATAATACGGAGTTTTGTTTCTAAAACTGAACAGTGCTCAAAGGAAACCATTTAATGTCGATGAATGGTCGATGACGACGAGTTTTTAATCTGGTATGATTTATTACGCTTGGCACGTTCCATTTGATTAATGGGAATTTCAGCAGGTACTTTTCGTTCCACCTTACTTTCAATGATCTTCGCGCTAACAAGTGTTGCAAGAATTAAATTAACAAATTCGACCTATTTTTCGTGTCACTGAAAGTGTAATTCGAATTAAATCTTGCATGAAAATGAAACGGATTGGAATGCTATTTAAGTCTTCTGTTTATGTTGATTCAGCAGTATGAAAGCAAACAGTTTACAAAGCAGCAGTAATTATCACACAAGTATTCTGTGTGGTAGTCTAACAGTTGTGTTAATGTTGTAAAAGTAATGGATTGCAAAACAGAAATTCTTGTTTCCATATCGCAATAATAAAATAAATAAAACTCCTTGAAGAAGATCCAAAGCTAGCTTTCAAACGTTGGATTTATTTAAATAAATTTACTTTATGCATTTGCTCTAAAGCCAACAATATCATATTTCTTTGGCAATTATTCCATTGAATATTTAAACAATAAAAGAACCTTTATTATCATTTCAATGTTGAATTTAATTACAGTACCTGAAAACCATATTTCATGTAATTTCCTTGTCGTCATTTGGTTTATTTTCATTCCTTGAGTTACTTTTCTATCAATTTATATTGAAGTAACTTTTGCGTATTCGGTAGTTGTTTCTCGAGATCTCAGAATAACTGTAAACAACAGGAAAATGTATTACACCAGTCTCTGATCTTACGTTGGTAAACATGAAATCCCTTCCGTAAATACGAAGATGAACGGCTCAATACCTAACGTGCATGAAACATAAACTTCCAGGCGTTGTATTATCGGTAAACATTGAAATTAATGTCTGTTCGTTGGCGCGTACGCGAAGATACAGTTTGTGCCGTAAACGGCTCAATGCATCTTTCCAGTAACTTGAGCACGATTCAACGCGTAGATCAACAATCGAAACTGATACGTCCGACGTGGATCGTGATAAATGTCTGAAGACGTAATTTACAACGGTCTGACATCTAAATCCAAGGATAGCCAACGCTGTCTTCCGGTTTAGAGCTCGACGTGGGCGTACTTCGATTTCCTTTCGTTTCCAGTTGAACGTTCAGGACTCGATAAGTTTCGCAACATAAGAGACTTATCAGTTAGTGTCCATTTAGTGTCTCCATTTAGTATCTACGTATCGAAGAAAAATTAGTTGACGATAGAAGGTGTATTAGACGATTTATGAATTAATTCTTAAGATCATTATGCATTCATATTCATACAGCAGGTCTGTTGGTAGGAGGAACAAGTCATTCTTCGTTTATCACAGAGCAAATACAATTACATTATTATTTTATAATATAATTAAATATATTTTTTGTATTTTTTTGTTTTTGTAAAGGCCATCTAAAGACGAAAATTTTGAAGAAATTTCAATTTAATTGAAACAGTCTTAAGTTAAATCTTTATTTTAGAAGGTTTTCAAAACGTGCGCAGTAATGCACTCGTCGCACGCAGTGGTCAAATTAGGTGAAATACTCTGTATATTACGAGACGAATTAGAAAACATAGAATGTCTGCCTAGATCTATTTTACAAATTCATCTAGTTACTCAATATTTGCAACCTTGAATCGACTTCGTGTCGCAACGCGATGTCATCGTTGCACCCCCTGACGAAGGGTAAGAGATTTTGGACAAGTACGATACGACATACGACAATGGATCGACCTCGGAAGTTTCTGACGTTATCTCCAAGTCCTTCCTCCGCTATTTCATCAGCGTGACATCTGATGTATCTACAAAGGTAGAAACGGAAGTCACGTCGCGTCGAGCGTACAATGAACCCTGCTGGTACCAGCTCCTGATTACGACTGCAAAAGATTCTGAAACCCTAACACGACTTTAACTTCGCTCGGGTGTCCCCTTGCTGGCAACACTTTTGCAATATTAAAATTATAGACCGTACTTCGCCGCGAGTCACGTATTATGTTCGCGTATCGTCGCGTGGAAGGCGTTTCGAGTCGAGATCGTGATACATTTTTCTGTTTGATTACGTTAAATGGGCTGAAAATAATGGTGGCTCGCGTGCAAACTTTTTCGATGGCAACGATATACATATATCTATACTTTTCTCGTTTTTTCTGTATCGTTTAACATTAAAATTCTCTCGCGTTAACCTGTTTCCTGTTCGTGATCCAAGCATCTCATTTATTCAGATATCTCTTACCTGAATGATAGGCTATGTAGACATAATTCGATTTTATTAGGACTCTAATCGTAGCTTTTAAATCGTTTTCGATGAAAAGTTTGTTTGAACTTAAAATGTACGACATTATAAAATGAATAATTTTTAAGAGAAGAAATTTTACAATAGCACTGCATGTTTTTAGGTTCGTACAAACTTTGTTCCGAGGAGGATCAATTTAATCGTTCCTTTATGATATCTTTGATTTTGATTTTTAGAATTTTTCCAGTTTGTACACTTTTAACATAACGCATTCTAAAAATGAAAACTACTCTTAAGTCTCTATAGTACTATGATTTAGTATCTTACTTGGACACATTATCTATTTTTGTATTAAGTTTGTTAGTTTTGTTTATTTTTTAAGTTGATCCGGTGTTTATATTTGGAGTACTTCAAACCAAATTTTATCTACACGAAAGTTAGAGTTTTGTATTCGTTCTGTGTTTGAAATTCGTAGGTAGTTTAGTACTGAAAAATCAATTGTTAGAAGACTCAGAGGGTTAGTGTCTACAGAGGGTTGGTGCCTTTCATGGCAAAGGTAATCAACTTGTCAGCACTCTGTCTTTCGCACACCTTGAGAAATCACTCTTCGCGAGGTGATCGCTCTCTTATCGAGGACATGCATACAAATGTATGTGCTGTATACAAATAATCGCTTGTTTGCCGTGGACATAAACTATACGATGTTTGCAAATGAACGCCTGTTTATCGAGGACGTAGATTTACTTTCTTCGCGACAAAATAGGCCAATAAGTAGTTAAAACCGTAAAATTATCTCTTAAACTCCTAACTATAGTCTTGTGAAAATTTTATACGTTAAAGACAGTCTCACGATTCCAGAGCTTTCGAGATTTTTTGGAAATGATTTAATTTTATATTACTATACAACATTTACTATAAACTCATCGTCTGAAAGAAATAATAGGTTTGGATTGATAGGGTACCTTGATACTTCGTAAATTTGAGAGCAATACTCATTAATTTCAAATAGATACCACGCCGTCTAGATTAAAATCATTATAGACTTTCAAAAAATCTAAAAAAATTCAGAATTACTCTTCGAGATCCCTACTGCATCGTCTAATAGTTTTTAAGTTAAACGTACAAAGCTTGTTTTAATAACAATCGAAATGTGAACGGAGATATGAATTTGCTTATGCCTAAAAAGACCTAGGTGGTCGTTGAGGGGTTGAAGTAATCATCATCTTCTAACTAATGAGCAAACTTTAATAAGAAACTTAGAGACAGTATACAAATATTTGTACCGAAAGAATTCAGTAACTTCATCTAAAGACGATCCTTGTACAGAGTTCGTCTGAAGTAGGTGATGAAACTTTAGTACCGTACTCTACAAACATTTCTTCAGGCTTTGTTCATCTTTAGAGGCCTTCGGGGGTTATAGCGATGTTAGATTCTAGCTACAGTACGGATTTAGCAATCCCGAGGTAACCAAACTATAGGGAGGCCAGTGGATTTTAACAGAGATACCAGAGAATCACGAAGAGAGGCATGTAAATGGAAATGCAAAGTAATGTAAAGTAAGAATTAAATAAATAAATGTAAGACTGGTATATTAGATGTTACAACCTAGTTATACGATTTCGTACACTCGTAAATAAAACTGACTCACTTATTCTTAGAGTAAGTAAAATACGGTACTAAAGTTTGGCCACCTATTTCAAACACACGCTGTAGTATGGTCTTCGTCGAGGACCAGAGTATTCCCCTCAATTATAGTCAGATCTCTCTACCGATTCGCGTTCTATACAAACTTTTCCAAGCACCGTAATGTTGCTCTTATTAGAAGGAATTAATACGGTAACGTCAATACAGTCGCGAAAATTTTCGAAGGGGTTGCAGATGCGCCCTTCCTTAGTTAAATGAAAACTTCAAATTCCTGTGGCACGTATATATAATGGCATACAATTATCATTCGCAGAAATTAACTGTCGTATCGTCCTATCACAGATTGCCTTTCTGTGTTTTTGTGGGTCGATTACGAGAAAAATTGATTTATAGGAATCGAATCGAATCGAATCGAATCGATTCTCCGTTCCCGTTCTTTTCAACGATCGACGTATCGCATGGCATTTGTTTCGCTTTCTCTTTTGATCGATTTCCGTGACACAGGTTTTCAGTGGCAGAACACGAAAATTACGTGTCAGCGGGCCGGTGCAGCCGGATTGGAAAGTCTCCAACGTGAAAATAGCCTTGCGGAAATCCGAGTTATCTCCTTTAGCGTGAAACGACGCGACGGCTCAAGGTCGCGGATTAATTATTCGTCTTGGGGATTTAACGACGGGGGATGGAATCGGGCCAGCGTTAAAGTACCACGCTGGCGACGTCGACGTAGACGTCGCGAAAACTGCCAGCTGAAGGATTCACGGTTATTACGTAGGAGACGTTTCCTTAATTTCTGAACAACTCTTTTTCGTTTGCGGCGCGCGTCCACTGACTGGGACGAACTTTTACCTTTAAATAAATATTATATAGGTTTTTCTAACTTTGAGAATATTTTCGGTATGTTTTAAAGTAGATTTCATCATTTTTTCAATTCATTTCACACACAAACCTTTGAGACGTCAGCTGTTTAGAAGATAAGACGTACTTTCATTTAAGTTTCAATTCTTCTTCTGTATCTTTGGAAATATTTACTCGCCATTTCGTTGCATGAAAATTCCAATAGTAACGAAACACAGATTCCTTTGACATTTGTCTTTCAACTGTATTAATCGTTTTTAAATAAATGGTAAGTGTACCATAGAAAGACACATAATTCATTTGTACCTCTATTAAATTACATTATAAATGAATACGTAGTATTCAAAAGCAAGTTATATCGGTTGGTGCTAAAAAATTGCCAATGAAGGCCACGGAGAGAAACGACAGAAGGTTTTGACTTTGATGTTTCGCTAGAGTTAGGAATTACTGTTAGTCTTTGGAATACTCCAGGGTTTAATACGCAGACTTTACTCTTGGAGAGAGAGAGCGTAGTAGAGACGTGGCACAGGAATTTGAAGTTTTCATTTAACTAAGGAAGGGCGCATCTGCACCCCCTTCGAAAATTTTCGCGACTGTATTGACGTTACCGTATTAATTTCTTCTAATAAGAACAACATTACAGTGCTTGGAAAAGTTTGTATAGAACGCGAATCGGTAGAGAGATCTGACTATAATTGAAGGGAAATACTCTGGTTCGTAAAAATAGCACGCTCGGTTTCCTAAAACTTCTTCGTACGAAAGGGATAAAACGAGAGATTTCACGTAATTCCGCGATACGCCAGCGAAATACAGAATTAGCTGTTGCGTAAACAGACGTTCTTTAATACTAACACAAACTGGAGTAGAATGTAAAACTGGACCTGCTTCGCGGAACAGGAGAGCTATTGTTGTTCCAGGAAATAAAATAAAAGAGACTGGTTGGTATTACCGGTGAATAAAAATCAACAGTTATGTGTGTTCATCGACTTAATCATCTTCATCCGAAAAAATGGAGATAAAATGTACCACTCTGGTCTTTCTAAGTACACTATCGCTTTAGTTGAATTTAAATTTAAATACAGTGTATATTCTGTTTTGTTTCATAGGAGGATTGTCGAATTTGTTATAAATATTTTATGAGTTATATTACTGACAGAGACGGGCGAAACCGTTATTTTTAATGATAATTTATTATATTAAGATAACTTGATCGAATAACAGAAATATTTATTCGAAGTAAGTTTATTCGTCGAATGAAGAAGCTTTTTCTATTTCTTCATAGTAATTCTTCATCTGAAAATAAACCGAAAAACAGTTTCTTTTTAGCTTCGAATAATGTTTTCATCTTTACGTATACCTCCATTTGAAGTTGATTCGAAACTTTTCAACAACTTTCTAGGCAACCTTTAGTAAAAAATTGCCCAATAGATCCGTCCTTAAATTATGGATCGTCAAAGAGACATAGACTCTTCTCATCAATTATATTTTTGCTACATTTAAGAATCTAAATAACAAAATCTGACGTTACACGACAATCAGTACAATCAAGAATATTACAGCCAAATTTCATAAATATCACTTTATCAGTGTTCGAGTTATTATCGACACCACCATAAGATGATAACTTTGAGAAAAACGCTTTCAAGGTTTACCACTTTGACACCACCACTTTAATTTTCATTATTTCCTACTCGTTTACGTAAACAGAATTTGATATGTTTTCATCATAAAGGTGACACAATCTCTTCATGAAGACTCGTGCTAATTTTACGAAAGCAAAGGACAAACATACCTCGCACGTGCCGCATAGCACAAATCTTCATCGTGGAACTCGAAGTCGGCAAAGATTTTGTTTCGCTCACAACACGATTTCGTGAGGTTAACGTTTCGCGAGTTGACTTGTATAACAACACAATGGACAGAAAATCAGTCACGACAACTAACTTATTAGCGTTTCCGTTACCCATGTATTACGTATCATTTACGAGGATGTAGACGTTGCACACCGCACAAACATTTGCGGATGATTTATGAGGTCATCTCATGCAAATCGTCGAACGTCTGCACCAGTGCTGTAGCAGGAAAATCCGGCTGGTGAACAATATTTGCCAAGACTGGTTCCACTCGCACATAAATATTATCGTTCGCGGTGTAACACGTAGGAGAGAAGCCGTGTATCATTCGATGCGAAAGTGGAGCAAAACGTGTCAGGCGTCTGGGTTCCTGAAGTTTAGAGTTACGGGGTCTTCTTAGTTTATGTCTTCCGAAAGGTTGAATTTTGTTCTATTTACCAAAAGCACTGGGTGTCAAGAATGTGTCTAGAAAGTTATATCGAAGTATTTGTCCAATTTACGATGTTGTAACAGTTTAGATAGGGCGGCCCACGAGCAAAGAGTGGAACTCTAACGAATTATTCTTAGTTTTATGTTTTTCTTTAACTGGCAAGTACGATATCTCAGACAAAATTGAATCACTTGACTTCGTTTTTGTGTATTATTGTCGAAATCTTCTTATCGTGGATACTGTCGCTAGTTACAGTTATTCTTAGTTTTATGTTTTTCTTTAACTGGCAAGTACGATATCTCAGACAAAATTGAATCACTTGACTTCGTTTTTGTCTATTATTGTCGAAATCTTCTTATCGTGGATACTGTCGCTAGTTACAGTTAAGCAATTAAAGAAAACATAGAGAAAGATATTTTTTGACGTTCAATTAAGTTGCGGAATGGTCATCACTAGATTGCGGAAGTTTAGGCATTTATGGCTACTGAAAATATCAACATTAAAATATAGGTGGACACTAATTTCTGTAATAATAAATAGTTCCACTAAACAAATAGAAATTCAATGAACTCTGTCGTTAATGATCAAGGAGGAGATGTGACATAAAATAAAAAGAAAAAAATATGTTACGTTATTTAAAAGATAAGATATAATTTAATTTAAATTTTATATCTTCATCTACATCTTCAGAAATATGAATTTGCATAAAGATCTGCAGCCAAATCATAACGCCGAATTGCCTAAACCCCATTGCCTGTGTGACGTGGGACACAGATTCCTGCGTCACAGCTTAAATAATTTTTAAATATTATTATTATATATATTTTACTTGCCTATCGGCAAGGTCAGGTCTTTGTCACAGCAGTCCCGTACGGGCCCTGGCTCGTATGTGAATTTCTATGTCCTTTATTTATTTAAGATTTGGGATTTCAATAGGATGTGAGCGGTTAATTCAATTATAAAAATGTTCTATTCTTAACATGCCACTGAAGGATATTTATTCTATTAATATTTTTTGTGGTATTGATAATAATAATACAATGATTTATATGATTTTGAACCAAATGTACGTTTGATCGACAGAATTTAATATACACACTTTCCTTCCTTATAATCTCATATAGAAAATATACATATGAAATCGTCAAAATTCAATTATGCATTTAATAAAGAAAAACAATGAAAAGGAAAAATACATATATATTTGTTCCTGGAATATCAAATAGGATTACCCCGGAAATGAAATATATCATTTATTGATATACCAGAAACCAGAAATTGTCGTTTCATATAATAAAGAGCACAATAAATTTATAGTTTCATATAATAAAGAGCACAATAAAATTATAGTTTCATATAATAAAGAACACAATAAAATTGTCGGAATAATTTTTGAGAAAATATGAATGGAAATACCACCCGAGAAAATCAATGAGGGATTCCCCGGAAATGAAATATCATTTATTGATATTCCGAGTGGTCACAATAATATACATTTATAAATATTTATGCAAAGAATATTGATTGGAAGGAAAAATCAACTCACCACTAAATCTCTTTACAATATAAATCGAGTAACGCTGATCTTGGCTTTGTGCGTTCTTCGAATCGCCCTGTTGTTGAAGGAAAACACACACACGTGAAAGAATTAATATTTACGTATTCAAAAACGAAATTACTATTTACGAAAAAGAAAAAGAAAATCTAAATCTAAAATGCTTTAAATAAATTAAAATAAAATTATTTTAACGCGGAATAAGAATCCTTGCCTATCACTCACTTTTCACAAAATGAATTTACTTTAATACGGCAACTCTGCTCTAAACTATTCGCTCGGACTACTATCACGCTCGCGCGACTGTACGATGAGAAGTGAGAAGGCTCGTGCCTTGCTCGATCACGTAAACTCGATGGAACGTTCTAGAAGCTTTGGAGACAAAGGATCTTAGAACCACGTGATCGTCGCCAGTTTATAGAAAAAGTTTTCAAAATTTCGCGACTCGGTACACGCAAGAATTTGGTGTTTACAAGTTGTACCGCGTCTCGCTCCTCGCGCCCACCAAACCGCTCGATTCGTCCTAGCGACAACGTGCGCGCGGACGAATCACGCTGCTATTCGAGTTACGGCTTCGGTATTCGGAGCGTACATGGAGAAGAAATAGCAAAATAAAGGTTTAACCTACATGCGCGATATTTACATGTCCTTCTACCAATGTTATTTGTAACCGTGTTATTTGAACGCGATGGTAATATTCGGTGTGCTCATCTTCTCAACAATCATACATGTATACGCCACTGTTATATTTCATGATTTAACGCCTTTTATTCGTGATAAGCAACGCATTTAACGTATTTACAATACTAAACCTATTATCAATTAACATGAGTGACGACGTTGATTTTAAGGAAGGAATGTGTAACTTTATTCAAAAATGAATTTAATGAACTACCGTCAAAGGCTAGGTTTGTGTTCGATTAGAACGAATTCGGGATGGTAAACCATCTCGAACACATTCCTGCCGACGAAATCAAGAAAAATAAAATGAAAAATATCGGCACGTAATACCTGAACCATTTCCGTTTCGTTTTCATAAAACGAGGTTCGGTGTCCCAAGAATCCTATACAGATTGAGTTTTCAATTTCGTTGCATCAAGTCATGTTTAAACGCATTCGGCCACCACTATACATCGCTTTTCCATGCATAAAAATGCCACTATCGTATCCATTAATCTACAAGGACAACTGCCAAATGTGAGAATGAACCAGCTCACGGTTTCATTTTAAAAAATCCCGAAAGATGATCCATTATTCGGGGCTGAAGAGCGAGTAGACCCCTCAATGTTGAACATGGGTCACCGATAGAGGCAGAGGATACTCTACGAGGTGAATAGCCCATTCGAAGTATCAAGATCTCGTTAACCTCTGGACTCATCGTCCTCTGGGCCGCGCACGACTTCGTTAAGAAGATTTCCCTCCTCTTTTTCGTCGTCTAACGACACTCTGCTCGTACATCTCGCGCCTGCTCTTTCGTCTATCATAACGCTCATCTGCCAGTTTCTCAAGGGAACCGGGCAGATATTGTAGACGGATAGGAGAAATCGTGATGAGAGGATGCCGTGAGAGAGCCAAGGAAAAACGATGTAAACGCCCCGGGGTAACTTCACTAGGTAAGAAGATGCGATAATCGGTCACGTACCGAGCATTTGCCTCGTTTAAAAATTAAGGAGACACTTAACGTGGACTGCTCGAGATGAAATCGAATTTCAGGACGAACCTGAAGCCGTTTAAGATCGTTTGCGGGTGCCGCTGCCTTCTGGGATGACTTTGTATACATTCTCCGTCCAGTCCCGTCGTAAGATCTGTATTACAAGTACGTTGGGTTATCGTAAAGGAAATGGGTGACGTCGCATATTATTTACTGGATTTTACTCTAGTCCTTTGGAGGAATGTAACTTTTGTTTTTTAATATTTAATATCGTAGTTTGAGTGTTGGTTTTGAACTTCTTCGACAAAAAAATCTGAAAGCAAAACGGAATGATTAGATATATTGTAGATTGCAGTACAATATTAATAGTATAGTAATGCAGTCTAGCAGAATTAGAAAAAGAAATTAATATAGCAGACTTACATTTTTAGAAATTACGGAATTTTTAAAAAAACTGTCGCGATTTTTATCTTCAATGCAATTTCGACAAAACTATTCGCCGCACAATGAACGCTAAACCGTTATAAATCTGAACGAACAGTATTATTTACGCCTTGAAAATATAAAGGAAATGCGTATAAAGGAAATATTTAAATTCCTGAGATTTGACCACCTCTTTAACGGGTTATATGGCGTACCGAGCGAAGCATGACGAAAATGTATCGAAATCCAAAAAATCTGTAACGCGAAGGGTAAACGTCCCAGAATAACAAATAAAAGAATTGCTGAAAATTCGAAAGAAAAGCTGAAGCAACGAGCAACGCCTCGTAAATTACCTTATCCGCGTTTCTGCACCGATAAACAGATATTAAAAACGAAAAAAGGAGCCAAGGCTCTTCCACAGTTTCGGTGTTTAATCTCTCGAAAGCGGGGGATGAGAGCAATTTTATCAGCTTCCACGCCGTTGGAACCACTTAGCGATCCGTAATTTGTTGTCGGAAGAGTTGTTCGCCGCGCGGCAATTACCAGGGATTCGCGGCGCGTGTACACAAAAATTCATTAAGGGAGACGAAGCGTATCGGCGCGTAGAGGAGGACGGGTTTGGATGAAAAGGATCTGCGGTGGTCGTGGAAGAAGCTGGGTTCGATAATTGGTCACGTTTCGCGTGTATTCGCAACGACCACGAATTAGGTAAACGTCGGAGGGATCGGGGGGCGGAGGGGTACACACGTGCGTCCCAATCGCGAAATCTCGAACGTGTTGGCGCATTTTTTCGAACATGAAGCGTCGGCGTTGCAATCGTGACATCTCGCGCGTGTTGGAGCGTTTTTCAAAGCACCAACCCAGATGGTTGTTTCGTCGTCGACGTAAGGCGAACGCAAGTGAACACGTGCAACGTAATGGCGATAATTATCCGAGTTTATTACCTAATGAAGGCAAAGGATAGGCTGAGCTAATAGATACTTTGCATCCTGATAGACGAGAAGACGAGGGAGGCGGGCGTTAAACTTAATTAACGAGCGGGCGAACGCAAGTGCAGGTATACTCGAGACACCGCGACAAGAAATTAATTGAATGTTTCGTGTTCGACGCTGACCAAAATTCCACGAAACTTACCTACACGATGGTTAATCGTCGTTTCCTTTCTTTTCTTCTGTCAGGTGCGCACAGTATGAAATTTCGGCGCACACGTGGCTACCGCTGAAACAACGATACTTCGCACATGTTTGGCTTGTTTCGAGTCGAGTAATTACGAATTTGACGATGACATAGGGTACTGCGTCGCTAGCCGTCGAGTGAACTTTTTGTCGAAATTAAATGTCAGAGTGTCGCATGGGAAACAAAGGTTAACAAGGAGCGAAACTCGTTCAGAAATAAATTGTTGCGGTTAGAAAACGTGCCGTTTAAAGAGTGAAGTATGCATATTTGAGACTAATATTGTGCACTTGGTAGAATATTTTGATCGAATATGTGACTGGTGCAGCTATTTCGAGCCTTGTATATTTATTAATAATTATTCAATGCTTCAAGCAATCTCTTTTAAATACAATAATTCGGGGTATCTTCGACTTCAATTTTTTGGATCATCTTTGGTGATATGTACAAATATCTAGAGTTATTGTTAAAAAAGTATTTAGTAGAATATTGTAAAAAGATTGGTATTAATAAAATAGAATTGATGAAATAATTTTAATTATTCTTTTGTGTGTCATTGAAGATCCTGGAAGTCCTGACTGACTTCCTCCTGACTCCTGAATGACTACATCATTTTTAAAGCAATATTTAATTCTTTTATTGTATTCTTATTGAGTCAATATAACAAACTTATGTATAGCACGTAAAGGTTGCACCTGAATAATGTCGGTACGACAAATACTTTTCACGTCTCTAGACACTGTATTTCGAAGCAGAAACGATATATGTCACCCACACTTGATAAACCATTCGGATAAATTGCAATTTATACTCCTACCAAGTGCCCAATCATCGAGTCTTGATAAATGCACTCTCTGTAGACACAAAAGTGCACCTCCCACGGTGCCATTCACTTTGTGTACTCGGTAAAGAGATTACGCCCAGTCAATTAGCGATAACAAATGAACTGGCTACTATGTGGTTCAGTTACTGTCGCATAATTCTATACAATTTTTTGATACGCGATTAATAAAATACAGGGTTCCAGCTTACTTTCAAAGCTTTTTATAGCTCGTCACAACTTGTTGTATTTTTGAATATAAACGCGTAATGATCGGTCGTAAAACTGTGGTTGCAGGATCCTGAGAATTCTGCATATTATTTGTTCCTCGTTTTTTTTTTATTACATAACTCTTCTCCTTCGACTGTTCACGGAGACGTGAGCGTCGATGATCGAGTGTTTCCATTTTGCCAAAATTAGACCTGAGCAATGCAAATTCGTTCAGAGTTGACCACGGCTGATTGTGAGTCACCGAGAGCCCGTACAAAGTAACGTAATCGTGAGTCATGCTAAAGTGAAATTGGAGTGTGAGCTTGGGTACACGAGCATCTTGATACATTTGCATATCAATCTACAAGGTACAAGGCAGAATTTACGGCCGATGAATACAATGGGGCTTTTTATCATGCGCAAGCGTACGCCAGAGTTTCTTGAAATTCCTGAATGTTTTCAGCCCTCTTTAAAAGGTTTTATCGAATTCTGTGCGTCAATGGTTTTTAAACAATTGTACAACGATAATCGGTATCTTTCGCCGCTGTTCGAAAAATCAAATTATTTTTTACTACTCACGTTGTGAAAAATACGTTATAGTATATCCGGGTTTTAATGGCGTAATGATTAACGTAAGCAAAGTATATAAGTAGTAGATAACATTCGTATCTATTAGACACAACGTCACACATTGTATAACATTGGTATTCGTACACTTATACTTAAACAATTTTTATCTTGTTCTGTTCTTCTTAATATTAACATTTCGCAGTTCAGTTCCATTTGCATTTCCAATCTTATTGTTGTATTGAAATTATTTATGTTATATTATTTATTCTTCATGTTTCTTTAGGTCATTTAAATTCGAGACTACCTGTAAATGACTTCTGTAAAATAAATGGGAAAACCTCGAGGTCCAATGACTTCCAAGGTTGAAATTTTAAAATACAGTTTCACACATACGTGAGAATTTTTAAACTAACCTTGATTTACGTAGCGGCTGAAATTTAAATTGAAACAGTCCTAGAGCAAGTGAAATCATAAAATTTCTATCAAGTTGTAACGGTATCGTTTTCACTACAAACTTTCTTTATTCTTTCGTATCAGATTTAAACACCTAACCGCATTGCTCACTGTCGCAATGTACGTTTAACAAATACTTAGGATGTTCAGTTTCCGTTTGTTGTATCCGAGTGTTCCACTTACAACAGGTAGCAACCAGCAATCAGCATTTATTCGTACCTGTCGATACCTGTTCAGGTGTAAACGAGTTTTCTCATTTTCTCTACGCGAGAAAGATCGTGTCCCAGATCTTCCCGTGTTTCGAGTGTTAATTATTGCGCCTACACGGCTCGTCGAATGATAATTTAGCCACGTGCAAACACGCAAGTACACGTGTGCCTCAAGTTTCATGCGACAGGTGTTCACATGTGTGTTTGTACGTGAGCGTACACCTTGAATAACATAGATGCTATTGTGTTACGTTGAAGGGTTGTTCGAAAGTGGGGTGGAGTCATTTTTCCTCAGTCAAAACTGTACTTTAATTTCTAGTCAATGTGGGCGACTGAAAGAGTCAATACTAATTTGTTTTGGTTAATTTTTCTCTTATGAATTAAACTCCATTGCGATAGATAAATATTTACTCGGAAAACTAGATGAAATCTTTCGAAATTGGTTCAAGCTCTTGCGTAACAAACCATGTTAATGTTAATATTTTTTTAAATAACTTTATTTTCTATTAGTACAGTGATTAGTAAATAGATCATTGCGATGTTTTATCTGTAGATTCGAAAGCTCAGGTTTATGAAGAATCTAATTTTAAGTGAAAAGTTTGTAGATAATTCAAAAAATTAATTATTTCCTAGCACGGAGTTTGCACAATTTTGTCGGTGCTATGCGTATTATGTTTTCCCAACCCTAGAGCTTGATTTACAGCAAACAAGCTAGCTCGAAGAAAATTGCTAGGACAATAAGGCGATGCTGCACGACAGGCTGTGCTTACGATCCAATTATTACGGAGTCCCGTTACCTTGGGTTATTTAAAAATTTATCGTCGATAAATTATCGTAACGCTGCACCTTAATTGTTAGTACCGCGAAATCGTCCGTTATTGATGGCGCATATAAAACATTGTCCTCCTTATGAATCGCTTAAGTACACAGTCTACTCTCTGTGATCATTATTGCGTTTATGATCGTAGAACGTGCTGATTTATCGCAGAAATATACAAGTTTACGACTTCCTCTTTTCCTGCAATACAAGACAAACTTTCAAGTTACTAAGTATTTAGCAATTTAAGAAGATTCTTGATCCATTATACGATGTCTTTTCTGATTTATTCATGCTATGCAAGACGTTGCACCAGAAGCAGGCCACCTCGATATTTTCTCCTCGATCGATGCTAAAACTGACACGGTAACAGAGGAATCGTGGTTGCAAAACGCAAACATAACGTAACGATAAGCTTTGTTTGAGGATCATTGAACTAAATCATTTAGTAGTATTTTTGTTAAGTAAATGAAACGAATATTGTACTATGAATGAAATGAATAGAATTTTCTACAAATACATTGACCTCGAATAGGTGTACATGATAATATTTGTTGTAATTACCGAAACGCTACAATTTAATGTTTTGATACAAACTACATTCCTTCTTTCAATATTTCGATATAGATCATTTTATTTAATCCGCTCCGTTATTCCTGTCATGTTTAATTATTAAATATTGCAATTTAAACATTCAATTTATTTGGTATCTTTCTTTATTCCGGTATCTTTTCAATCTATCACAGTTCCTCATGTACGATATAGTTGAAAGGTCAACGTACGCTGGTTTATCATCTACCTGATAAGTTTCGTTACCTCAACATCTATCGAACAACGAATGTCAATAATATACATGGCACAATGTAATATTTATAATATAATGTAATATTTATTAAGACCCCTTACAGTGTATATTTCATATATAATATTATTATCTAATATTATTACATTCACTGTAGAGGCAAAAAAATACTGTTCATTTCGAACGATATATGTATTTTCAGTAAAAACAACAATAAATGATACACGGTGAATTGGTTAAAGTACCAGAAACCTGAGCCGATAAAGTTACGCGATATAATCGGTTTCCGTAATTTATTATGAACAGCGTGGTAAAATAATTCTCAATATTCGTTACATAAACAATTTACGCGTGCAATACGCTTCGATAAATATTTACAGAGGTTTCCCGTTCGAAACGTGGATTTGTTGCGAACATTTGACCAAAGTAAGCCTTGATTAAGACAATTCGTAATGGTGCGTGCATCCAATACAAGTTTGTAATAGTACGCATAATTACACCCTCGGGCGGGCAAAGGACGATAGCTATGCCGCTGTCAGGATGAGTGAACGAATAAAGGCAGCATGGATGATCAAAGCAAGCGAAATTAGATAGCTTCTTTCGGGTCCGATTCTCAAAGCGACGCGATGCTCGCATTATGCCGAGGTTAAAGGATTTCCCTGCAAACAAGCTATCATATGCTTGTTGCTTTTCGTTGAAACATTCAATTCCCGTAAATATATACGTTTCGCGGTGCTCGTTCCAACGGATACACGCGCGGATTGCTCGTGATTCCCTTATGCGGTTAACTTGAATTGGACGCAAATAGAAATTGATCATTGCAAACATTTTCGTAACTACCGCAGAATTATAGGACAGCACACCGATAATGACAGAGACGTTGATTAAAAACAAACCACCTCTGCTTCTTTGGAGTCAGGTTTCTGTGATTTTAGAGTGTCGGTGATGAAAGAATACAAGAGAGTACTAGTGAGGTAGTGAGTCGTCGTTCGTTCCGAGATCAATGTTGAGGTAATAAATCTTTTCAGGTGGACGATTAACTAGCGTGCATTGACCTTTCGAGTATATCAAATAAACGGAACTGCGATCGAATGTAACGAAAACGGAATACAGTCCACGTCGAATGTTTAAATTGCAATACATACAACTCTTTCTTTACACAGTGGATTCGTACCTTAGAAATTCGTGTCAAGTAAGGTAAGTTTAATGTAAGTTAAGATAAGTATAGTAAAATTAGGGATACGGTCTTTATTATCCGAAAACTGTTAAGATGAAGTAAAAAACTGTATTTAGTTTAAAAATCGTTTAAAAAGAATGCTGAAGATTTTCGAATTTAACCTGGAAAAATCCTGCTGGACTGGAAAAATTATCACTCCTTTAAGGGACTTCGTTATTTATAAATTCGCAGATAAATAGAATTTTAAACGTATCCCAGTATTTACATAATACATACTACTTTGATATTGTTTTATTAATGTAACATTTGGTTTCATCATTCTATTTGTATTCCATGAAATGTCCCCGTTTAATCAGCAAAAATGGTACGTTCTAGATCGATGGTGGATTAAATTGTTTAATCGTCCTCTGGATAGCTTGTAGGAGACAGAACTCATGAACCATGCTCGACGTAATTGAAATTACGGTAGGCATGCGTGCATACTGGTAGAATGGCAATCGTTAATTGGCGAGCAAACTGTAACGAATTTAATACACACACGCTACTGTTATCTCGCCCTGTGTACACACAATAATACGTCTCTATTTACTGTCGATGTTAACGGTTACGGGTGAATAATCGAAATGGGATAGATTGAGGTTCTACCTTTTTTCCAGAACGTACACGAAATTTTCACGATGGTAGTATTCGTGACAAAAATAAATATCAAACGATGCAGTAATGTTCGCGAATGAAATTCAAGAGGCAAGCAAATGTAACACTTTTGAAGATACCGAAAAAAATGTTCAAATATCGACCAATAAATTGGTAATTTTTTATGCGCATTTATCATACTTGGCAATGGTGATCGAGGAAATTGATGTGAATTTTCGGGAGCCAGGAATAAATTAGATCCTCTTCAAACATTTGGCAAAACTGTGCTAGCCTAAAAGTTAAATAGGCTCGTTTAGCCGAATAGAATTTTTATAAATTAACAGAAAATTTTGTTCTCCCAGAGGCTGTCAGCAGTACACAGTTTCTGTCTCTCTCACTACCATTGTACATATTATCGAGAAACGTGTGATGAATTTTGTCATTATCTTTGGAATGTTCTCTGACGTTTAACTCCTGCTGATGTCTATTTTGGGATTCCTAGTATTTGCTTTAGTTAAAGATAATATGTTCCACTATGATCTGTCTATTGTACTCACTGCGAATTGCAGTGACTGTTTCAAAAATTAGGTATAAATCTGTGAATCTCGTGTAACCGAAATTTAGTTTATTTCCTCTTTTGTAGCGTGAAAATCAAGGGAAAGAGAACTTAATACAGCAGTTTCACGCACGTAAATATTCGTGGTCTTACGCCTTAGGCGAAAGTCTAACTTCCCGAACAGTGAAAGTACTTCTCAAGACTGCTCGTGACACTGAATATGTTAATTGAGTGCTGCATTTTCATCCTAAAGTGGCCACAGTTTTGCTACATTTCGTTTTGTCAATTTATATCGATGACACTGAATATCTTAACAAAGCTTTGCATTTCCATCTTAAAGCGGCCTTACAGCTTTGGAACATTTCGTTTCAACGATTTCCAATCCTTGAAACGTAAGATAGTTTTCACGACCTCAGGGGCTGTAGCGGTGTTTGTAGCTACAGTACGGGCTTAGGAACCCCGAGGTACCCGAGCTAGAATAGATGAGAAGTAAGAGATATTGCAAACAGTATTAACCCTTTGGACTCGAGAGGTGACTATCACTAGGTTTTCTTTAGGTTTAATTTCTTTGGAACTCGAAGTGCTAATAAAATGATCGTCGTTGATGCAAATGTGACCTGATTCTCAAATCTCAAATTAGAGATCTCGTTCTTAGCATTCGTGGCAATAGAATGCTAAGAAAGCATCTCGAGTTGCTGGTAGATACCAGAAAAAAGGTCTCGAGTGCAAAGGGTTAAAGCAATGCAGGAGTTATGTAAGACAATAACTTTGTATAATAAGTTACGTACTTTAAATAAATAAATGAATGAACGATAGTTTTCACAGAATTTCGAGACCTGCTTGAAGCCTACCCGTCTGATTTTCTTTTTTTTTTCGAGAACCGTAAGCGATTTGTTATATATTATAGAAACGGAGCAGATGATATATCGTATCGTGATACCAACTGGAGATTAGAGTCACGGTATGATGATGAACGTGCGATCAGGTCATGCTGCTCCCACACTCCCTGGAAGACTTTCATTGGGACGCAATGGAAAAATAATACCAGTTCCGGTATAATGCGCCGCATAATAATTACGTATACACCGGTTCTCTGCCGGTCTGGTAACAATATCGTAGCAGAAATTGCCCAGAGCGTCGTAGGTACAGTTTGTTATGAATCGTACACCGTTGACGATTCTTCCTCTTGTCTGTGGTTCGGTCGCCACGTTTCCGCCGTCGTTCTTTCTTCTTGTGTCCATTATCCTTCCTCGTGGCCTCTCTTTAGCCACGCGACGTTGATTAGATTCATTTTTCTTGCACGCACCGCACGAATGTCCCTGAAAAGCGTACAGTTTGTTTGTTTCTTTCTTTCCTGGATTGCGGTAAATCCTTGCTTTTTGTTTATTTCATGGAACCACGTTGGCTTCCGCGCATTATCATTGTTTCTTCGACTCGTTGACTCGAAACACTTAATTGGCGTAGCATCATTTCTTATGCTTTCGGTTCCGAAGTACTTTGAAATTATCTTCTATCGGTACTTTTATTTCGAATCCGAGTTATAATGCCTTGGTAAGGCACTGTATTTTCTTCAACTGAAATACATCTCTTTTTGCAATAAGGAGGACTTGTTCGCTACCCTTCATGCATTTATAAGAAAATACTCGGAGCAGTGGTTACATCTTCTTCGATTTCAACGAGTTTTGATTAAGTTTTCGTATTTACATCTTCCACTTGGATTTATTATACCATTCCAGTTACAAAATTCGTCTAAACGACTCGCTGTCGCAGACTACTCCTTTTCATCGTTACTGTTTATGTACTCGTAGAAGCTATCATCGATATCGAAGTTGGTTACCGCAATGTTCACATTTCGCCCACCTTCTCCCTTCCTTGGACGATAAATCGCTATTGCTTCTATTCCCGCAGACAATTTATCGTGCTGTTAATCTGGCATCGCCATCATGGACCAACGCGTACGTATGTCTTGAGGGTCGTACACGTGTAAGCCTAGGTTACGCAGCTTCGTACGCGGTACCATTACCTCGGATCATTACTTTCGCCTGTGAACCCGCGGCGTGTGTATATATTCTTCGTGCAATCGATCGTAAATCTCGAAACCATCGGTCTCCACCGTTTAAGGATAGAGTTTGAGCCATGTTTCGCAAACAGAACGGTTGATCGACGTGCCCCGTTAAATCTGACGAAGCAGGCGCCATTCTGGACTCGCAGGTGATAATTTGAAGTATATTCTCACGATACGGAGCCTTTTCTGCGAGCAGAAACGGGAACTGAATCTTTTATTGCCGGATCTCTTTCCCTTTTAAGGCACACCGGTTTATTAGTTGTGTAACAAATCCGTTCGCGTTTTATTGTAGGAATATTAAATACTGCCAATTTGATATCGAGCTTTCCTAATCAGTGATATACGTATGTACATCTCATTTGTTTTATGATCTGATCTTTGGATAACATGAATATTCTTAGATTATAAAATTGTTGTAAAAATTCAGATGGGTGTACAATTATTTCTTCGGCGTTCTCGACCGATTTTCCATTGAGGGAATTTTTTAATATACAGAATAAATTAAAATCAGATGCCCCGAGCTCTAAACATCCTAATCAAACTGCAATAATGTTTGTAGTGTTTTTAAAGATGTGTGCAATTCAATCTCTGTGTTCCAGTTCTTCAGTTTTTCTTTATATAGAATAATGCAAGTTCTTTACTTTCATCGTGGAAAACAATTCGATCATTTTGTTTCCTTTCTGCCTCATTCTGGCGAGTTTTTACTGCTTTTTGATTATTTTATTTTTAAATAAGCCTGACGATTACTAAACCGTAGAAACATAACTTCTTCATCTTACAGTTAATTCTGTATTTTTATTTAAAAATTGTTTATTCGTTACGAAATGCTGAAAATAATGTTCGTGTAACTTTTATTAATAGTAACTAGGGACTCCGCAAAGACTCTTCAGGGACAGTATCTTCAAAGTCACTTCAAAGCGAATCACGCGATCCGTCACGCATAGGTTACATGTATCGTGACTGGATATAGGTCTGCCAATTTAAATTTTGATAGGTTCAAACGTTTGCACCTATTCGAATTTGTTTCCGACCGTGATTGAATGTAGGTGTGTTAGATTAAATTTTCATTCGTTCAAACGTTTGCATTTGCCCGTCCAAAATTGAAATCACACGGTACACTAGGAAAAAGTAAAAGAAACAATAAAATTCTTCATCAAAAGAATGAAGAAAATTAGAAAAGTAAAGACATCACGGTTCTGTTAAATTGTCATGCTTCTCTAAAAAGTAAAAACAACTTGAAGGTATCAAGATTATTATAGTTTGGGTGATAGAGTAAGAATATTTGCTTTATCTGTTTGTCAAATTTTTATTCAATCATCATTCTCCTAAACAACTGGAATAATTTCTGTATTGTTTTGAGAAAGAAACTGATGTATTGCACAGTGTTGGACTGTTTATATTTAAGACGCGAAATTGAACTCTGAATACCATCTAAATCAGTGTATCGTGGATATGAATATGGAAAGCATATGGTAAATGTGCACAAGATGACTGCTTTATTCATATTTAACACCTTATCTTCCAGTAGTTTATTCATAGGCTTTTTAGTTGAAGTGTTTACCTACTGCAACCCATCTACTGTGTTGTTAAATATTTACTCACACTTCGAAGAAATAAATAAGCCATTTAATATACCTTGTGGTAGTATGCTCGAATTAATTAAAACATTGGAATTACAATATAAAACATTCTCTCCTAATGTATTGATTCTTCCTAAATAAATCGTTAGATAAAGTAATAAAGTATGTTCTGCATATGTTTTTCACATTTGCATATATCGCGAATGCATGAACTCGAAGATCTACTTATAAAATTACCAATTCTTTCTAATCCGACTTAACTTTTGGCAGCAAAGTATCTCCAAGACTTGCAATCATAAAAAACTAGTCAGACTCGAATTAAAATTGCAGGTAACTATCTCGATAAGCAATCTGAAAAATAACTCTTTCGAAGTGACCGTTCGCTTTCTCCAGTAGATTAACCTGTCGCGTCGGTGGCGTGTCAGCCGTGCTGCTAATTTATTGCGCGCAGTTCACATTGTAATGCACGTGTGCCGGGGTTTATTCGTGGTGCGACGTACCGCGAAAAAATAAATTACTCGATGATGCGTTGCAACCGGGAAAGGCTATAAACGTATCTACCTGGGCGCCCACGTGTTCCTCTATATTACCACGTCAAATATTTACGATCCGTGGCGTTTCCTCGACGCTACATCTACGAGTAACTGTTCCCAACCGAAGTCGCTACCTCTTTCGCTAGCCGAGTCGTAAAGAGATGGTGCCCGCCGACGTGGCATTACCTTATCGAATTATCTATCGTTCTTTTCCTTGTTTTCCGCCTCCTTTCGCGCCGTAAATTATTTTCTCCTGAAAGTTCGAGGGCCTCGCCGTCGGCATAATAAATTCGCTTCTGTTCTTTACGCGCGCACGCTCCTACTTCTCGCCCGCAAAACAACTTACGAGTGTAACTAAATCTCCTGGTCGTAGTTAGGGCAGGGTACACCTGACTTAGATGCGTAATTAATTGACACGCTAACAGGTCAGTTATCAAGCAACGGATTAAGACGCGTTGCTTATCGACGATAGCCCTTTCACTTCGATGATATTTTTGATAAGGTAAACCAGTAACTGCAGATGATTTTACAAAATAATTTTAGACGTAAATTGATGTATGGAAATAAAAAATTTTCTAAAGAGGACTTTAAGAGTTTGTTTTTTTAATTAAACACAAATGATATGGACCTGTATCCAATTTTTACATAAATTTATACATTGATCTTCAGCTATCTTGAAATCTAAGCTATAATCCCTTGGTACATGACTGAGTTTTTTTTTCAATTAAAATGCATGCTCTTACTTACATTTTTTTGCAACTGAATTGAAAGCAAAGGGTTGGAGGATAAAGGAAACAAGTGTGTGTAAAATATTTATTGATACTTTCAAGATCGAATGTGAACATTTAGGCGAATGTGGATTTAATTACAATTCGACTTAAATATTTGAATGCTTTTGGTAAAAATAAATATCATGGTTCATGTTCTTGGGCACTGAGAATTTATTCTGTAGCTTTATTTGACGATTGTAGCGAGCATACAATATTCATATAACAAACAAATAGAAATATTTCAATATAATAAACATTGAATGCACTTATAAAATCCAAAGCAACCAAATGCCTTGCTTTTAGTTATTTTTTATATAAAACATTTTGTATGTCTATTGTCATAGTAGCATAGAGATACCGTCGAAGGTCGCATTATTACATTCATGCACTGACTAAGAAACGGCTTTTTATTGGATACTTTCATTGCACAGACGCAAGTCAATAGAGGTTTTACTTGTATTTATCTGAGTGATAAATTATGGGACAAATATGAGTACAGATAAAATTCTGAACATATTCATTTTATGGAGTATAATAAATGACTACATTTACAGAACGGAGCTTTCTCTTCATCGTCGTCATTACGGACATCGACGTTTTATCTGAGAAATTTATTCAATCATAGTGCAATAAATTTCGTTCAATTGATTCTTTTATTACGTGTATGGAGACGTGAAACTATTGCACGTGTGTGGTCCCATGAAACTGACTATCGAAGTCCTGTAGTATTCATTGTAATAATGATTCCGTACACGTATATTATCGAGCCTTTATTGCGTAATGCACCACATAAGGATCCCAATGGAAACCCTGTAAAATTCGTTAAGAAAGTTTTATGGAATTTATGCATGTTTCACGACGAGACTATAGGAAGTCAAGAATGAAATGAGAAAGTTCTAGTATATATAATTGCTTCCATTCGAAAAGTAATTGTTTCAACGATGTTCATACTAACATTCGATTACATTGACCACTTATCGCTTTGAAGTTTAATTTCATTAATCGGATAGAATTTAAAAAATGTTAAAAGACATATGCACGAGCAAGAAATAATTCTTTTTACAATCGTTAAGAGGACACAAGAAATCCATGCAACAGAAGAATAAGATATCTTCTTAGGTCAGGAAGAATACCTTCTTTCAGTTTGTTTAATTGTTGATTGCTGATTTTTTCAGGGAAATACGTTTCGTTTTAAAATCAATTGATCGAGTTTGATTGACACAACAGATACGATTTGCTAGTGATTTGCTATCGAGCCTAGTCCTTGACAACAGTAGTTCAGCGATCGTCGATGCTCGAATAGTCGTAATCTGGATTCACCTGAGGGTCGAGCCGTCTGGATCGTTTAGTGGTGCATTGACCTAATCGTCCGTAAGGTTCGGTATTATCGTCCTGGATCTTCGATAATTGCTGTGCAAGCAATTAACGACGAAGTTGTCTCGCGTTCAATCCACGTGCAATCAAGAAAAGATGCCCGCGAATCCTTATTAATATATTACGCTGTTTCCTTCACCGTCGGCGTCGTTGGCAGATTGCGTTTTCCGAACTTCCGAGTAATTCGACGAGAATAGCCCATTGTTTGCAAATCGGCGTTTTTAATCTCTTTATGGTCGTAATCCCGCGGGACGGGTAACTTGTATTAAATACGAGCAGATAATATCGTTTGATTTCACGCGAACAATGCTGGAATAAACGGCAATTAATTAGATCGGCATAATGCTCGATTTTAATTGCATGGTGAAAAATTTATTCACCTGCCGCTGATTTGCTTTCAATATCATTGGTAACGATGACTTCCCACGCTCGCGATTACATTATACTTTATAAAGTTCAAGACCGCCACGTTTCTCATTAAAGTTTGTAATTGCCTAACAAATAATCGTGAATCTTCGTTCAACTTCCTTCTCCGTCTTTTTTGTCTAACGACGAAGGTCACTAATCTCCTGAGAATCGACGATTTTTAATTATCTTTTGCAATTAAATGTCATTTTTCTCGCTAACGAAGAATTATCTGTCAGCCCAGAGCAACGATTTCTGACGATGATCGCTTAATTATAGTTCACTTAGAGATGGATTGAAGAAAAGGAAGTGAGAATTGTTTCTTTGTGTAATCCTCAGGGTCACTTTACGATCCACGTGTTCACGAACGCGGTTCTATCGAAGGATTATTCAACTTGAATTCATTGTATCTATCAGACCGATGAAGTTGGGCTCTCTTGTGGGGAGTAAAATTTTTAACGAAGAAGGAAACACAAAATACATGGACTGAACAGTTTAATTATCATTTGAAGAAGTCTTGTACAACATAATTGGTGTACTCTTTTTTTCTGGCTTATAGAAATACATTTTTTTGTCGCTTTAGTTCTTAGAATAATTGCACCATATTATAAATATTTAAAAGAATGTCAAAATCATCAAAGTTATAAACACATATATCACAGGCTGTCCTGTTAGTTTGATTGAACACGAAACTTTACAAATTGAATAGGACAATTAAAGATTTTAGAGAATTTTGTATATATATATTATATATAAATAAACGTACCAAATTTCAAAAGTCTATGTCACTGTGTACTGTGAACAAAAGTGTATTCCTATAATTTCTGTACGTATTTCATTAAAACTTTCAAGAGATCAATCCTAAAGCTCGAAGATAGAAATGCGAATTAAAAGAAATTGAGAAACTTAAAGTTATACTTGTAATCTATCTATTTGCATGGTTAAAAATATAAGATACTGCTTGGGAAATGAAAAGTCGTTCCATATTTTACGAAAAGTGATTAGGAACTGAAATACGGTAATGGATGTACTCAGATAAAGGGTTCGAGAGAAAAATTTCGCCCCATGATGTATTTTCCGACCGAGTTTGCTCGCAAGCTATCGAATTTTCGAAGTTCTTCTTGGATACCTTGGAAAACGATGCCAGCATTTTCAGCGGGAGAAATCTCATCTTTCTCTTGGTTCCCGAACGCATTGCACTTTCATTTCCAGGAGTCGCTTCTCGTATCGCGAAAAACGAAATCAACAAACACGTATGACGGGAAGTTTTGTTTCTCTTTCGCTGCGAGTTTTCTCGATGGCTTTCGCAATCGAATCGCCAATCCTTTTAAACGAAGAACGCCTGCATCGAGGTTAAGAATAAAATGCATCATACCGATGTCTGACGCGTTTCGTCTTCCATGCACTTCCACATTTGGATGTGGCCACGTTTATTTTTGGAGCCGGAGTTGCGCCGGCATAACTTCTGAAATTAGGCATCCTTCCTTTCTTTGTATCCTGTGTGAGGTATATTGAAAGTTCTCTATTTGCAAATTTACAAATAAAAGTCTAGTTATTAGGCAGGTGTACGTATGTTTATAATTTGTAGTACAGTTGTGTTTGTTTTAAGTATTATGATAGATTCTGGATTGACTCAATGTTCTTAGATTATTGGGAATAACTTATTTTCCAGTCCAGCACATCTTCTTTTTCAAGATTAATACATGAAAAATTCAACATTCAGATAGTATGAAACACCTGTATTTTAATCGAATTGTACAATTCGACAAATCCTCAATAAACAATTATTTTTATTTAGTCTTGTAGTGAGAACTATGTTCGTAATACAAACAAGAATAGTTTCTTTGTTTTGTCCACTTAGAGATCAAGATAATCATTTATTTATATTTTGAAGATGGTTTCGTGAAATCGAAAACGATTGATAGTCTAGTCCCATAAAGATCATTTTACAAGTTTCTCAAATGGAAATATTACAGGCTGTGTACCTTCTATCGCTACATTAATCATTATGAAATATGATTGTAGTTGCGATATTAAGTAGTTGTACTAACATTATTTCTAATACATGGTTTCACTTTATTACAATGCATAGCAATTCCTGGTTATGTACATATTTGCTCGGATAAGATATGTGGGTCGATTTATGATCGACGTGTTTCGTCGCGTATTGTTATCATATATGTACGTGCATCCATGAAATGGTACAGTGTCAGCATAATGTTCTTGGTTTGTGAATAAACACATGTTGTTTCTCGTACCACTACACTGTAGATTTCATGTTGATCATATTGCGAAATTTCACCGAGTGAGCGTGTTATACTAACACTCGAACGTGTCATACTAATTAAAATTGATTTGTAAAGACATTATACAATCCTTACAATGATGATGAAATGACAAAATTTGGTTTGTTTGATATTATTTCTATTATATGTGTCGATACATAAACTTTTGACGGAACGAATAAATAGAATCTATTACTAATTAAGTCGTACTTTGATCTGTAGTTTCAATACACAACTTGTCGTGAAAACTGACTACCATTTAAATAAAATAAAATAAAAATATATTAATGTTAATACATAATTTATAGAAATGAATTTTTCTGAAAACTAATTGTTGTCCTGCTAATTTAAATCTAATCTCACTTTACACTTTACACTTTACACTTTAACACTTTAACACTTTACACTTTGGACATTTTATATCTAAAGATCTTATTACAAGTTCGCAGCAATTAGTTCTCGGTATTATTCGCGACGAACAATCATTCGTCGCGAATAATACCGATTACCAGGTCTCACCACGTGGAGGTTGCTGCGACTGGAGACCCGGAGATAGAAGGAATCAAAGTTCCTTCGATCTCACTCTACATAGAGTATACATACATAGATGCATACTCTACATAGAGTCGACGAGCTTAATACTAAGTACGTAACTATGAAAATCAAAGGAAAAGAAAATTCCCTTCGATTTCCAAAGTCTATGTCTGACTCTGCCAAACAATTATTCGAACTAAGAGGGTGAAGTTAAATTGAGATCGCGACGCGACACGACCATGAAACTGGACTTACTGAGTCAGTCCCGTTTCCTCCTGTTGGATCTGGACTCGAGAGGAAGACGTCCGACGCCTCCGAACCAGTCCTCCACACCCTGCACCCCGTTGGGAGCCACTATAGGACACGACTTGCACCCGTCTCACTGCGCTTTGGACTTACTGCACTGCGCCTCGAGCCTGGGACTACACTAAACGTGGTGCAAGAAGTAGAGAACCGATCCGGAGGAGCCGATTGTCTTCCTCTCGAATACAGATCCACCAGGAGGACGGCAACCGACCTTTCTGTCCAGTTACACAGTTGGTCACTTCACTTATCACATCAAGTAATAGTGACCGAAGTGCTGAACGATGTTGCGAGTCCAATATGGACGTACGAACAAACAAAAGAATCGAACAAATGATTAATAATCATTTGGCAGAGGACAGACACTCGTACACGCATGCCTTAAAACTAACCAAACTAAACTAAGCTACCCACAACCAATACCAAGCTACAATAACTAACAATAAGGGAAACTACACTACGGAAAAATAGGAGGAACGCGAGACGCGGACGCGCGATCGCGAGATCCATACCGACCGAAGGATCGTCGAAGAATGAGACGCACCCCTCGTATACCTGTCGGTCGAGGGTCGCGGCTCGCGTGTACCTCGCGAAGTAGAGAAGGGGAAGGGCGAACAACAACCGCGTGACGGTCGCGTCGAAGGCTCGTTGAATCGACAGAGACAATAATTCGTGAAACATTAATATCACAACAAAATCATATTCCCCATCATTGTTTAAATAATAAGTCTTGTTAATAATTAATTTAACTATTGTCAGAAATTAATATTTAGCTGACGATTACTTTTCCTCCACTTTTCATGTTCGCAAATATTACTTTCTCGAAAAACATTGGTATAATATTAAATTAACATTAAATATGTACATCTCCGAATTTCGAATTGATCGAACATTTACAATGCATATAGTAACATTCAGTCTTTAATGAAATATTAATAAGAATCACTAATAAGAATTATTCATTAATAAGAATATTAATAAGGTACACGTATGATCATAATGAAAAGAAAACTTATTAATTAATTTATTAATTAATTTATTAAGTTGTGTTAGCTTTTTTTTATCATAAAATAGCGATTACAACTTTCACAGTGGCGGCATAGTATTCAGAACTAGAGGAATTTCCGTGTACCACGGGTTTCTATTTACAGAGCACGGTTATGCAATTGACCTAACTTCTGGAAACAAACAGAAAATGTTTCATAAAGACTTCATTTAATCTACATCTAATACAATCCAAATTATAACACGAGTTGTTGAAGTTTCTCGGATGCAAGCCTTTTCGTTTCTAATAAAAGATCTTTCCAGAAAAATTCTCGTAGAAATAACGAGCAACCGTTAAACCGCTAAGAAATAAAACGTTGCACAGAGTTTTTATTTCGTCCGAATGTGTACAATTTAGGTCACCTTTATGCTGATTGTGAGCCACGATCTCGTCATTTTTATAATTGCGATAAGTTTTCTAGAATGTATTTTTATAGCACTATGAGAAACCGTGTTCTAATTTTAAGCACTCGCAAGAAATTTAAGCGAAGGTTGTATAATGTTAATTGTGAGTCTGCTGAGATAGTAAAATTATTGCGTTTAAAGTATCAATGTTTATCTCACCGTTCGTATGATTTTTCCACTCTTTCCATCGATAAAAGGACGATTTATTATTCACGCTGGGTATACAGATATTATTCAGCGATTGTCGCATGATAACGACTGGCGGGAGAGTAATTTAAAAAGTCAGCGAACCGCGGAATTGATGTTGAATCGAGAAACTTTCGCGACTCTGGAAGAAGCGTTCATTCAGCTTTCTTCTTCTTTTGCCGCTCGTTCCGATACTCAATCAATCAGGGACGAGTAATTTGAGGAACGAAATGGAAACGTGGCGAGATTAAAGCGTCGTGAAAACGTCGTTTTAAATCGATGTCGGAAATCGCAGTGATTTGAAGGATAATTTATCTAAACGGTCGCTATACTTGCTTCATTTTGTCGGATCATTTCTTAAATCTACGTATTTTTGTTTAAATAAATTGCACTCGAGAAAGGTATACACAGATGTGCAAAAAATATTAAACATCTAGACAGTAGCTATCCTCCTGTATGACTTTTTCCTATAGCTAAATTAATTTGTCGATGTTTATTTGTGTATCTTCAAAAACTCATCCAACGTCAATTTCAATATGTTTACGTCCTCGAAGATTTTGATTCAGAAAAATTTTGCTGAACTGTTTTACTTTTACGAAGTTCAAACATCAGAATAGAATAGGTATACCTTGCAAATTTTCCTTACTTTCGTTTGTATGTGTACGTTCACGAAGATTTTTTATAAAATTTTTATTACCGACGTATAACGCTCTTACGAGTGAGGTTAATTTATTAGGATTAATTAAAAGACTTAGACAAAAATGAATTTGGATGTATGCTTGTCTCTTTATATGGATAAAAGTCAATAATTTCTATAACTTTCCTTAACAAATTCCAAAAGGGTCAAACTGGCCGTGTCCCGTAACTCGCTCAAACAATTAATAGAAGATTGAATACAAATTTTTAATGGACGTTATTCGAACTGATAAAAAATGTTTACCTATTATTACAGTAGGCTTAGATTAGGCCAACAATTTCAATAATTTAATATACAAAAAGTAAGTTATGACCTACTGTTTCAGAAAATATCCAACTCAATGGGCTACAAAATACATGTATACCGAATGCGGTAATATTTGCTTTGCAAATTGATATTCAATTAACCGAATTACATCGGTCGAGGCAGCGCCGATAAAATGATTAATCGACGATGAGAGTCGCACGCGAAAGCGGAAAGAAGGCCAACGATAATTAGCAGCGTGGATATTCTTTAATTAAAATTCCCGAAGACTCGACGGAATCGATCGTCGGGGCGAAATCATTTTCGATATATCATGTTCGCGAGTCTTAGGGGGCGTCAAATTAATTTTGTTCGCCAGATTTAATTTCGAACTCTCGTAGCTCTTGCGTTCTTTTCGGAAATTGATTCTTTCTTGTTCGAGCGGGAAGCTAAAGAGAATAGGGGGAGAATTTGAGGGAACTTCACCGGAGGGAAGAGAATGATGTTCTACGAAGATGAAGCGCTTTCTCGATGGATTGGTGTTTTTATGACTCGGATCGTTTAGGTGATGAAATGAGTTGCTTTCGCGCAGAGCATTTGAATTTGAATGGTCGATTTGTTTGCAGTGGAAGCGTGAGGAACCATAAAATTAGAAGTATCGACGAAAGCAAAGTGCTTTGGTTGTGTTTATTAGTTTGTACGAGGCATTATGAGGGTTTTCGAAAAAATAAAGTTATATTATATATATTGTATAATCATCTTCAGTATGTTTTGTTGTAGATTTGTGAATATTTATACATTTATGGTAAATGAAAGTATGAGTAAATCTATAAAAATGTATATAATGCCGCCTACAAGTTAACACATGCTTTCATTGAAGTTTCAATTCTTTTTCTACATCTGTGAAATAATGTTAGCAGTAACAGAACATTTTGTTCACTTTAAATACACATTATCGTAACAGGAGAAACAACAGAAACATTCTTATTCGCCTGTCCTTAGATTTGCGCATAATATGGAAAGTACTGCTCTGTATTGTTCATTTCTCAATTCTCAACATGCCCTTCTTGAAATTCCAAATAACTTCTGAAATAGAAAAAGTTTGACTATCCAAGAAGAAACAACGTATGCTGACACGAGGATCCCTGCATTTATCTTCAAAGTTTTAAGGAATTGCGACAGGATGGCGAGCTGAAATGTAAGCTAGGCATTTAGAATTTTTCTTCGAAGACAGCTATGCATTTTTTTCAAATGTTTATCTATTACGCAAAAGTACATACGCTGAACTATAAATGTACAATAGTAGTCTACCGAAATAGTAATATTTATGATGAAGAAATTTTGATTTGTGTTAAAGTTATGTCTAATAATGCGGAACCAATATCGATTCCGTTTTTAAGAATTGCTAACAAGATTCGATTATATTTTCTTAAAAGTCTCGAAACTATTTCATAGAAGAATATTAGTAGCATGTAAACTCCTAAATTCGAATTTCCGTCTTCCAACCACGCGATCTTCAGACCTCAGAATTATGGCGCTGGATTCCACCGTCGGAAATGAGAAAGTCCAACTCCTGCGCAAAAGCGATAAGGAAACAGCAATTCGGTTCTTTATCGAGGGTTGGCTCGTTTCCCATAAATTCCAGGCGAACGGATAAAAGGAATTTTTGATTTTCCCTTCAGATACGCGGCTTCTTTCTCCTCTACTCGCCCCTTCTATTCGATTTCGATTCGCAAAAAACCCGATAACTTTCTCTCGAACGACGGCAGGTGTATTTTATTCGATACTAGTTGAATTACCCAGCGTTGCTCGCGATGAAAAAAGTACGATCTATATTCATTCGCTTACGCTAAACCAGCATAGATACATAGTGCCCGTGATTTCGTTCGATGAAGTTTGTCAAAAAAGAATATTAAGTATAGAGCGTTGAATGTCCATTAGTTGTATGAGATATAGATATGTGCATAACGTGCATCTTCATTTTGAGATTCCATGATAAAGATTCGCTAGGTTAGTATTACTTTTGTGTTATTAGAATATTAGTACATTGTCGAGTATTTTTCATACGCATGTACTACTTGTTCCTAAGTATGTGTACAGTATATACTAATAATAGACTCACGATTAGATTGCGGGTATTTACACAAATACATAATTTA
The DNA here is from genome assembly GCF_026283585.1 of Hylaeus volcanicus. Taxonomy (NCBI): domain Eukaryota; kingdom Metazoa; phylum Arthropoda; class Insecta; order Hymenoptera; family Colletidae; genus Hylaeus; species Hylaeus volcanicus. The sequence continues at coordinate 11,422,699 of NC_071983.1, read as the reverse complement.
TATGTAATCTGTATTTTCGTATACGCAAATGAAGAACAGAAACATTCCTTAACACTTTAATGGCCGCACTTCTACGCAGTAACGGTAACACCACACACATGTGTAAGCAGCCTTTAAAGTGTTAAAGTATATTTTGTCTTTTAAATGTTGTAACGTGTATTTTATTTTTTCATATATATTTTGTCATAAATATATAAATTGTATAAAAAATCTGCAGTCTACTCGATATATATATAATGAGATAGTAGTGTAAATCACCCACGAACTCCTAAAAATAAGCGATGGATACGAGGAAGGAAAGGAAAAGGGGAAGGAAACGATCGAAGATGATGGGAACACCGCCTTCGTTATCTCCCTTATCGCTAAAATGCAAAATTCATGGTTCCGGGTGAAAGCGTAGTCCCGCGGAGAACTGTAGGCAGGATGGCGGAGCAGCTTGATTAGGGGCTAATGAAACTTCGAATATCTTGGCAAGTCTATCCAATCCGTGGGCCCAGCACCACTGGGAGTTACAGCATAATTATGTCGCTGATAAAGCAGTCTTCCTCCCCTCCGACGCGCGTCTTTCTCGTTGGAGTTGCGGTACTCTGTCAGCGCGGACGTTTATTGAGCTTCGTTCGTCGATTACGTGCCGTTGACGTCTTGTGTGGATCGCGACAATCGGTACGCGTGCATGCGACGCCTCTGTGCGTAACGTGTTCTAGAAATTCATGATAAATTGTGAGCAACACTGTCAGGGGAAAGACAGAAGACATGTATGCTCGATCGAGACTTCAAGCTCCTGGGTTCATCGAGATGTTTTTTTCTAGCATGTACTTTTGAACAACACTCTGTTTCTTACCAACATTGTTTCTTCAAAGCCTATCATTGGTGATGGAATGAAATTCAATGTGTATTCATTAAACCAAGTCGAATTCAATAATGTTCACTTCGTGGAATTCGATCATTACTCGTACAACGTTATATTTAATTGTATACAATTGACAAGTATTTGGATTATACGAGCTGTTTTTGAGCTTTAACGTTTGAAAATATTGAATTTCGTATAAGTAGTAATCGATTCCTGGAAGACTGATGTGCATTGCACGAGTGTAATGTAGTGGGTTGGTCATTAATACCTATAGATTTATAATGAGTATCATTTATCAGTAATTATTTTTACTCGAATCTGCTTGGTAAAGCTGTACCGATATCGTGGTTATTTGAAAAGATTCCGAAGCTTCTATTTGAAGATTGATTGCTTTCTATCTTATATCGTTTAGAGTTCTGTGTGTCTATAAAATTTCACTCTTACACACTTTCGAAGCTAACTTCGTTCTATACGATCATGTTTGTCAATTTGGTTTTTTAAAGGAATCGATAAATTTCGTGAACAGGAGTGATTAATGAATTCCTGTAGAGTTCACCGAGGTAGCGTTTCTTTTATTTCTTGTTTGCATTTCTTAAAAGTATTTGCTGTAATAAAGGAGCCCTATGACATAAAATATGAAATATTTCTCGTAGTGTAATTGTGTTAGATGAATAACTGTACGACGTACGTAGTACGTACGAATAGTACGATGTGTACTTCCACTGAAGAAGAAAATACTACTTCACATTGCGCAACGATATCACAGTAAAGAGATACCTTCTCATGCATTCGAAGGTTTCCTCTACCTTTCCCGAGCTTTGCTTAGAAATAGAATCATTCTATATTGGAACAGTGCAGGTGTATTGTTAAGTTTTTTTAAATAATATTCCACCAACAAAAATCAAACAGTTACACTGTGTAAAATTTTAGAAAATAACATAGTTATTTTTAACCGACTTCGAAAAGGAGGAGGTTACTCAATTCAACATGTATTTTTCATTTTCTTTTTTATGTATGTTCCCCGATTACGCCGAGATAACATAGGTATTTTTATATTAACGACGAATTTGATTTGTATCGTTTTCACGGGCAGATTACAATGGACAGGAAACGTAAAATTTCAGGTATCGCGTTACAAATCCTCTTATTCGTGTCAACGAAATGAAGTATTTGCAAATGCACGCGGTAATTGCGGTAATGTAGCAGATGGTTCGCGACTACGTTAAATATTTAATCGAATTGTCGTTGACCGACTGGATATTTATCACCGCTGGTCATGCTGACGGTTAATCGATCGCTAACCCCGGTGAGCGTTAGAGACGAATAAATTTCGAACTGAATATTCTATTCGATTAGTCATAGTTAGTTGACGACCTATTTCACATCGACGCGACGTAACAGCATCATTTGCGCTCCATTGCGCCACAAAGTTTTATAATTCACGAATTAATATGTTTATCTCGTGATCAGGTATGATTTATCGTCATTGTTTAACCTTTTCACACGCTCGTATGAAAATAGTATTGAAATCGTCTCAGTTTCGTTTATAAAACAGTGAACCGTAGATCTGACGTAAACGATCTCATACATAAATTTATGAAAACTGCAGAGTAGTGGTTTTCAATCTCTTTGAAAAATTGTCTTGTTCGTATGTTTAGTGGATTTAATTCATATTTAGCTGGGAAAGGAGATCGTTTGAATGGAATACTTTTAAAATAAACAACACGGTACAAAGCTTTGAATCAAGTATGTGTATTCGTTCCTATTGATAAACTTGAATTAAACATAAACGTTTTCGACCAATGTGATGGTCAGTCCAAGGGAAAATCAAATTTTTAGAAATTTATGTGTCCCCAATATCGTAATAATAATAATATTTTATTAATTAATACATCATCCATTCTAGAAGCAAAAAATGTTATTGTCGTTTATGATAGCTACTACAGGTTAATAAATAAATTTATAGAAATTGATAATTGATATAAATCATTAAGTTAGAAATAGCTTTCACCTACAACGAAGTCTAAATGGTTATTAATACCTTCGGTGAATTAAGTGTTAAATATCATTTGCAGTACAAATTGACGATATTGGGGCATAGGTTGTGGAAGCCAATGCCTCGATTAAGCTCGTCGAAGTTGTATCGTGTTTTTCATGAAAAATGATCGAGTCCAGTCGAGGATTGGCCGAAACAAGACAATTAATAAGGCATATTGTGTTGTCCAATTTCTCGCTAGTTACTGGCCGCACTCGCGTTCAATTGTTTCTTACCCGCTGCGGGTAAGTCGCCGATTCACGTAGCCACTCTCGATCCCTTCCTGTCTCGTCCTTATAATACACACCAGCCCTGTACTCCTCTCCTTCTTGTTAACGCGAACGTTCCCCTTCGTCGTTCTCCTCTCTTTGTCCCACCGTTCGCGACCATTGTTCACGGTGTGGACGGTCCATTAAGAGCCTAGACGACAATTCGCAATTAAATGCTTCTCCGAACGGATGCGAAGAGGACCGATCTCCCTTCTTGCTCGAAGAGAGCCACTTTCGGAATCCCGTGCTTTCGATGGCGGCTGGCAACAATTTAAATAGCAACTTCAAATTCCATGAAATCGATCGGGCACTCTTATGGGGCAATGAACCTCTAACGAGTCTAACTTGTAGTTTTATTGAAATTAAAAACAGATATGATAATTTTGTACTAGTAGTGGCAGTTAAAAATTTATTTTTGTTTGGACTTTTAACGAAGGAGGTTCGATTAAGGGGATAAATTACTTTTGATATTATTATTGAAGCTTGAACATAGCTTGGACGCTATGATAGATATACTGTATAGGAACTTCGTGGATGTCATGTAACATTTACCTTTAATTTGTAACTGATTTTATTATTTGATACAATTATTTTTTATCTCTAAAGTTTTCTCTATAGTTCAAACCATAATTATTACAAAATAGAAATCGTATATCGATATTTCAATTTTAATGCATTATTGCAACAGAGCTATGATGGGTATTTTTAGAAGACACCGTTTCGGTGTATAAAGCAATGATTACAGTATACGTGTATAACATTTCAAACCAATTCCTGTGTCAGGTATCACGGAAGCTACCTGCAGGAAACCTACTTCAAAACTCTCTTAGTTTGATTTTATTTCTTCCTATTTATAGATTTCTTAATTCCAAAGTTTACCTACCAAAATTTATTATTTGTCTTGTTAGTTGTCCACTTACAATGCTCATTTTAGGGAAACCGATAAGGCTTTTGATATAACTTTTGATACAATAATATTCAAAACTTAGTGTTACCCTACATTAATTTTTTTGTAGAAAATCCTATTCTAAGTTGCAAACTATTTCCAAACACTTGGATGCGATATTCGCGCCAATAGGGGAAGAATAATTGCTGCCAAACAAAGTCCGTCCACAGATCAGAAAATTCTAAGCGACATTCGTACGATTTAAAAATCTCGTTTCGTCAAGGATGCTCAAAGAAATCAAAAAGTCAACGAAGGCGAGCAATGTTTGGCAACTTCTCGGATAAGAACGCGTTGCGACAAGCTGAGCGGGAGGGGAGAGGGCCAAACGAGGTAACTTTTTCGGTGACCTCACAGGCTTAGCTTTCACGTCTTTTTCGCGAATATGTCTCTGGGTGGAAGGATGCCCGCCAACATGGAATTTCATTCGACGTGTTCGCGGGAAAGGGGCATACACGTCAAAGAGATACCATCGTTGTTTCCATCCGGCCGTGGAAAATGTTGCATACCAGATGCGTGGCGGCTGTGGGTCCCGTGTGTTCGAGTTCATGGATTCCGTTGAATTTTTTGGCAAAACATGTCTCTCTCACTCTCTCTCTCTCTCTCTCTCTCTCTCTCTCTCTCTCTCTCTCTCTCTCTCTCTCTCTCTCTCTCTCTCTCTCTCTCTCTCTCTCTCTCTCTCTCTCTGTCCACTTCGTGCCTCGAATGAAATTGCTTTGGCCCTGGCCACCATGCTCGTGCATTTTTGGATCGGTTCACCGATCGACGCCGCAATGGGTTGTGTTTTGGGCTCGATTTTCGTGGCAAAAGTGACGTTGGAATTCATTATACCCGCGATACGAGGATACTGCAACGAGGACCAAACGTTGCAGCTCGAATATTACTTTGTTCTGGTGAAATTTATTTGTATTACGATGTTGCACATAAGCGTTTCTTTGAAATTCTTAATATAATTGTTTTAGTTGGAATTCTAAAGGTTTGCGAAACTTTGTTAGTTTAATTGTAGGTAATATTTTGAATTTCAAAATGAAATAAAAAAAAACAGGAGTTCAAACGTACATATGTTTTAATAAACAGTGCTTGTTTTCGAACTGCCAAGTACTGATCTCTATTATTCGCGCAAACAAAGATATATGCAAAGTGAGCTCGACGCTACACTCATTACACGAGGATGCAGTTTGCCAAAAAAGAAACTTCACTTTAAAACAGTTTATTATTCCTTCTACCATTCTACACTCTACATTATTCTACCATGGACGTAGATCGTAGTTTCTACAGTAAATGATATACTTTCAATTGATATTTATCGTGATTTAGTTTCCAAAAATAAAACACGTAGGATCGATGGTAACCGCAATGTGTTGCATGAACGTGCTGGATTTTCGTGGCTGTGGAACAAAAGTGACGGTGAAATTTATTATACCCGCGGTGCAATTTCCTCGGTGCATTGTTTGTGGGTGTGCGCCGCGACGGTTACGTATGCACGGTTCGCGTGTATCGATAAGTGAAACGATAGCGATAACGGTCCTTATCTTAAATACGTTGGAAAAGAAGTGCACGATTACGAGCACGAAACGCGATTTAAATCCTGGTGTTTACAAGAAAATAGAGAATTTCACGAATAAAATGTCGTGCAATTGCTGTGTCCAAACTTTAATATTACTAAAAAGAACCCGACAATTTATTTATCGAAAGTGGTTGAACTCGTTAGAGTAAACTAATTTCATAATAAAAACAATATATGATTGATGAGTTTGTCGTCAGAAAAATTGGGAATTTTATTTAGAACAAGAAACTGCAGTTTCATTCACTCTAGACAAACAAAATGTTTAATATTTTGTTCTAGATATTGATTAATTTTGTGTTACTTGTTTCGAGTCTTGCAACAATAATTTGTTTCATTTAATTTATTCAAAGTATTATGGTTTGGATGTCTAACAATATTTTTTTATATCATGGATGCAATTGAACGAATGTAATTGAAATCATTCTAGTATAAAATCAACACAAACATTAAATGTTACATTACTTCTTTTTAACCACACGTTAGTTGAAATCCGAAACGATTAATAATAAAAGTGGAGATTGTTACTAGAAAACCTCTGGCTTCCACTTGTTTCTGTTTTGCTAAATACATTGTCAATTAATAGTAATCATTTCTTGTTACTATGACAAGTCAACGATCATAAAACTAATTAAACAAGCTACCTTTGTTTACATTTAAATGGACCATATCCTGTTTTAGCTTTCATCGGAAATGTATGGAATTCAGAAAATAAGAGCAACAAAACTTAATCGAACCGATACAATACCAGATTAATAAAAAAGCGTATCAGGAAATGCAAAGTAGTGACAAGAATGCTCATACAAACCTGCAGCAATCAAATCTTTTTTGCGTCGTATCTAGTATCATTGAATTCATCTCCACAATTCACTGGTACTTTCAACTGACGTTCTATTCTTTCCAAACAACTATGCTACCTGTTTATCTACCTGTTTTCATCCAATACGCTCCAACCACTCTTTTTTACGCAAAATTCACGCCTTTCTCCATTTCATCGAATGAAAAACAACACCATGCGTTATCTTCCCCTGGAGGACGAGTTGAACAAGTTCGTCGCGTACTGATGATGACCAATGAGGTCTCTCGGAGCATAGCCAAAAGCTGGTCGCTTCGTGTGAGGTTTTTTTCACCCAATAAGGGGTGCGCGAATGTTGTTTCTTTTTCTATACAAATTCTGTACAAACCAGTCCGGAGCGCTTTTAACGGTTTGTAAACTCACGCACGAACGCAGTCGTCGATCCGTGACTCTTATCTGTGATGCGTGTCATGCATGGCGAGCACGTTTCCGGTACTTCTCTGTGTCTGCAGTTGCACCTATCTATTGACCCGCCGTTCGCTGAGCTTACAGTTAAACCGTAAGCCATCGTAACACTTCGTCAGCACGCATACCCGATTAGAGCAACTATCATTTCTTACTTGGTCGTGTTTCGTTTTCATTCGCGAACGAAGAAGCGTTTAATTCCCCTCGGAATAGTAAATAGTGGAGAAACCTGAGTTAGGTCTACACTGCGGAGCATAACTATTGCACCCTACTAATACATTCAAATGTATGGGACTTCTGAATGGATATGAAAAAAGAACAATTACATCGGCTGAAAAGATATGATAAATAATAAGATTTATGTTAATTTCCCTGGACTTGCTTTTCATCTCATACATTTGACTTTATTTCATAATGACTAAAAAATCAGAAACTATAGCTGTGCTCCGTAATGTATTTGATTGGTGCAAGTTTGTATAGACATTTTTGTGACCACTAACGTATTGTACTTTCGTATCCTTTCGCGAGAAAAGAGGTGCTTAATTTCCCTCTGGGCAGTAAGTAATGGTGAAAACCGGGAAAACGTGGATGCATGAGTAGTTTGTTAAGAATTAAATGTTATTCGCGACAACAAATCGCGTGCAGAAGCTGCTTCGAGGACAGGTATTTTAAACGAAAGCGATCAATATCCGTTGAAGAAAATAGATTTCACCTCGAAGACCATTTGTCTTTACTTTCTTGGGTGATGGCGTTGGAAGAGTTACCGTGTGCAATAGATTTACACTCTTCAGCACGTCCGCACGCTGTGAACAATGCAGATCTGGGTCGTTTAACAGTTCAATAAGCATACTGTGAGGAGCTGCAACGAACGTCCCTGATTGATGTTGACGATGCTAGAGAAATTTATATGACGGCATTGCTATTAGTGGTTAATTTATGTGATACGAAATACTGATTTGATTAACTTTTCGGGCTAGGGATATAATAAATGATTGTTTCGTAGGGCATATAATGAAAAGAATCACAGTAGTCGTATCAAACAATTTAGCGGAATTGCTTTCCAATTTTGATTTTAGTATATCGTTCTACAAAAATAGAGAATTCTTTGTTCAAAGAGAGAAAAGAGGTACAAGTTACAATTTCGAAAATTACTATATCTACGAACAAAATTCTTACAGTGAAAAGCATAACTGTACCAATAACCACAGATTTCGTATTATTCATTTCATATTATTATTAAAGTTAAGGTATAGATGAACTAAATATAACAGGAACGTAATTGGCCAACACCGAGTGCCATCATGCACCCCAAAGCATAGTTGATCCATCTCTTTGTTGTACCGTGCTTTGCTTGACGTACCGTGGTTGAATTGTTTATGTTAAATTCTTTATGCAAATTCATATTTTTATATACACAGATATCGAACAGATACGTAAATTAAAGTATGTTTTGTTTACCAAATATTGCAACGTATATTTTAGTTTTTATATATGGATACATTTAGTAGTCTACATATAAGCGACGATCAGAACGCGACTATTCTATCGCGGCTCGTTTCCTTGCAACAAGACCGTGTTTAAACGTCTGTACTCGATAGTTGGCAGAGTTAAAACTCGAGCTGGTATGCGGAAGTTTCGTTTAGGCTGGTGAAATAATTTCGTCAACGGTAGTTGTAGAATCTCGATGGAAGAGCCGGTATTGATTCGTGTTGGCGCTCGGGAAGGTGCTAAAATGATTTCGTCCGAGCCACCGTTTGCGAATTCATTTAATTACGGGAACCCCGCTGGCTGTTTGGCTGGCGATCCTTTCAGCGACTCTTCGTACGCGTGGTTGTTAATAATCTAAATGGAGAGAAGACGAATGTCGAGGGAACACGGTTACGTTTCCGTGGACGTGCCGTTGACAAAGGAGAGCTTTGACGGCCGGTTGTTAAAGACCCGAACTTCCCTCCTTATTATGGTATCTTCCACGTTAGGACTTCGTGCCACAAAGGAATATTGCACTGAAATAGCACGTGGTACTGCTACACAGTTCATCTCGAGTTTCTTGGTAACTTCACTTTTCAGCAGGGAAGCATACTTTTGTGTATTCATCAAGTCGCGTATGGAACGAGCACTTGGAACCTTCAGTAACTTTACCTATCATAATAACGTCTCGTGACAAATTCTGCGGGGATGCAATGTATACAATTTGAAATGCTCGGTACAATTTGTCAGATTAACTCTTGGTTAACTGACAGTGGTCCAAATGGATTTCAAATTTATCTTAAATTTTTTTTGGTGTTTGTGTATTACCTGTGTGTATTGTTTGCACCGTCATACATTCGAGAAAAACATGTAATACAAAATATTTATATTTATTCGAGTAGTCTGTACAGTATAGGTACTTTTTATTTAATACAAAATTTAGAGAAAGTGTTTCACTTTGCAGTAATTTTCTCTGTAACGAAGATGGTTTTTGCTGGAGTAGATATGATTATACGTACCGTTGTATCTATACAACTTTGTAAATTGAAGTTGAAATATAATTATATTATTTTCAACTAGAAAGATGACTTAGAATTAACAGTCGTTACTAGTCGTACTTTTTTTCGATTATTTTTAATCACTGCTTTTATCGTGCATTGATTATACACTAGCTCCTCGCAGATTACACAAAGCCCTTGTTATGCAGTAACAAAACGTAACTGTTGTATTATTATAATATATTGTTTATATCTACGCGTTGCCATCTCTTATAGAGGAAAAAGTGTTCGTTTTCATTGGCCATCCATTCGTAACTTACATTTAAAACCTGCTTGGCCGTTTGGGTATTTCCAGAATTTATTGAAGTAGCATCATGAATAATACTATAAACACTTCGATAGCACAAATATTATGGCTACGGGAAGTGTACGTGAGCTAGTTACTCTCGAAAAATAAACTTCTCACTGGGTCTATTTCTAATCGTGATCGTCGCTTGTGATACAGTTTTAAACAACACTGAACAGTCTATTAGTGACTGGCCTACTTTTTTGGCAGGGTAAAAGATAAATAAGCTGTCATTTTTAGAATAGTTACGATCTTATGGAATGGAACTTAAGTTTCAAGAAGTAGAACTATAGCTCGAGGCTTTTATAGTATTTTACTTAAATTGGCGACATTAGCAATGTTTTAACTATTAAAAAATAATCGATATCTCAACAGAAGTTATAGATGTCACTTGTTTCATTTAGTAAACACCATCATTACATTACATTCTAGTTGAAAAATTATCCAAACGTATTACTTGAATGTACGTATTCTTTTTTTTCATCTTGCATACTTTTTCTCCTTATTTATGATATACTAGGTGTTTTATCAGATATTACCACCATGGTTATCATGTGTAGAGGACAATATAACAGCATGATTTCGTAACGACACTAAAATTAGAATATCTCTTAATTAATGATTTTTTTAGTATAAATAGGTTAATACATTTTTGTAGAGGACATTAAACTGCATCGACTGGTGTAGTACAAATATATGATCTCATTAAAAAAAATTAATAACATAAGAATGTGTCTTAATTGAAACCATTCAACCATTCTAAGACATTTTTCACTGTGCCTAATAACATTGGCATAAATCAAGTTAAGGTTCTGGTATCTGGTGAATCACCCTGTATAATGTATTAAATATTTATTAATACGACTGTTTTGCAACGACGAAAAAAAAAAACTACATTCCGAAAGGAATTAAACGTAACAAAAATTCTTTGTTCACACATTCTGGGCACAAATACTTTCTTTGTCTTGTGGCGCCTGTCAAAGAGTCCGTGAAACGCTGGATTGTCCTGCGGTGCAATTGAAAAACAATACAAATAGTATGCATCAAAAGTTGCGCCGACAGTTCAATAATACCCCTCTAACGGAAAACATTGCAACGCCATTTAACGTTCATCGTATCGTTATTGTCGTTACTCGGTCCAAAAAGGATGCTCGATAAAGCACGCACAAATATCCGTCGGACAAACTGCAGCCCATTGTAACGCAGCTAATTCGACCACGCATCGAGAGCCATTCGTTTATCGTTCGACACATAGAACGCGTATGAGGCAGAAATTCTATGGGGGTTGCGCGTCCTACCGCGAAAAGCGTAGTATGGGGACCGTCTCCTCTTTCCACCACGTGGATACGAATGAAAATCTGACTGGTTAACGCTACGGGGATTGTTATTTCGTTAGTAACGTCACACGCTCTTCTCTCCTAGCGGGACTCGTATACCGCGATTAGGGCGCGATAGCAGCATTCAAATACAAAGGGGTCGCGGGCGCTACCTTCTGTTGTCATGGATAACACTTTCGACTATCATCCACGTTTCTGCAAATTATGTTCACCATATATATTTCGGCGACCATCGTCGACTTGGTTCTCTGTACTCGAATTCTTCCCATTTACGGTTTGATCCATTCGCTCGAGGCTGCTGGAATTTTGGCAAAAATACATCAACGAATGCAAAACAGAGTTTATGGAAAAATAAACTGTTTGAATTTTTCTTTGTTGTGTATTTGTTAGGAACAGGGCTTCTAGGGAAATCTACCTAATTGTCGTTCTTTTCCAAAATATATTTAAATGAAACTTATTATATTTATATATGTGACTTGATTTTTATTATCGTTTCTACACGTTCTTTTTAAAAATGAAGCATTTTCTTTATATATTTTTCGAAATTAGAATCGTTTTGCGTTGTCTATCTTGGCAATAGATTCCTTAATTTATTCAGTAAATCTACAAGTTTTATAACAAATATGAGTCATATTACTTATTGTTATATGAGTATATTATTTTTTTTATTTGATAATTCAATCTTTATTCATCAACGCATTTTTATTCAGATGTCTAATTTTTTCTTAAGCATTTTGCATTTGCATCGACAAATTCACGTATGAATATTTGTTCAAAAATTCCGTGGTTATTTTATAAAGTGATTCACAAACTAAAATTAACGCAAATATCCCAATATCTTTGAAGAGATTAAATTGATCGATACTCGAAATTTTAACAAGCACGAATATAAGTGCATCCAGTGCATCCACACCAGTATATCGTATCTGGTATCTGAAAATGAAGACGTACCAGTCCCTTAAATTATTCGAATGGGTTAATGCTCGATTGGAGCGGTAGGATAATTTCGACCTCGATAAATAAATAATAGGTGAAAGATACTGCGTGTTACTCAACTCAGATCTACTCGAATCAGGACACTGGGCTCCAACGGCCAAATTGCTTCTTCCATTTTGTCTTCATTACCATGGTATAGAGATTCTGGCTGATGCAGCGTTGCACGAGTGGAAACTGCATAGTCAATGGATAGTCGATGCATAGTCAATGCTCTATTGATTTTCTTTTAACAGTCCCGCGCAATGGAAGACGAAACTACGATCAGGACTTTAACCGTAGACTGATCTGATTTAATTAAATATGCGAGTGAAGGTGTTAAGTTAACTTGCTCCCAAAATATTACTAGCGAATAGTAATTTTATCTAATCGTTTATTAGCGAATACAGACTGAAAATGGGACAGCAAATGATACAGCAAAACATTTTTAAACGACGATAGGATGAGTACATTTTAAACCTATTCTACTGCTCGGAAATTAATATCTTTTTAGGAATTCTTTTGTTCTCCATCCAGGTTTAATGGTCGCTGCTACACAGCCTGCAAAGCTTTTTAATTTTGTATACTTAATGCTTTGACGATGGTCTAATTTATGACTTTATTCTTTCCAGCACAAGCTATTCACATAAATAAATCGTTTGCTGCACCTGGTAATTGAAGGCAATTGTCGATAATTACCGCGGTAATACACGAGAGGGAACATAATGAAATAACGATCGTTTAAGTATATGGGAATGACTTTATGAACAACGGGGACGGTAATTGAGCAATAAACTCTTACTTCTCGAATCAGGCAGCTTCAGATTCCGAGGAAAGTGATATAATATAATTATCTTCTTTTTGCTTTCGTTCGAACGTCGAGACTTGTTGCTTGAGTTTGTTCTATTACGTAGCAGGATATTGCGCCCATATACGTTTATTTTTTGTTAATTAAAGCAAGGTATATGTGTTTCGTGTTATTAAAGTAATATTAGCTGCGTACTTATTGATTTCACACTTGTGTTTTTTATATGAACGTCGAAGCTAAATTTTATTCTTTTATAATTTTAGAAAATAAACAATTCTGAAATATTGCCCAACTTACAATTTAACAATATTTCTTTGGGAAATTCCATGCAAAGTACTTTACTAATATATGGATAGAATATTTTGATTGCCTTGCAGAATTAAATAAACAAGTCTTTTACGAGATTATGGAGCGATTACTGGTTTCTAGGTCAGCGAGTAGTACTTAGATATAGCAATTCCAATAGACCGCCATAGTGCTACGCAAGCACAATGACCTAAAGGCTCGTTATAAGTTTCAATTTTCTCTTACCGTGCGACTGTTTCCTTTATTGAGTCTTAATGTGACTTGGGCAATAGAGATTGGGAAACGTAGACTTAGAATGAAAGGCGGAACCTATAAATAAGCGTAACGTTGTGCATATAAAAAACCGGAAAAATCCATTGTAAATAATAAGCAGAAGAAAGTGGTGCACGATTAATTTTACAAGAACGCTACGGTCGTGTTACGTGAAAGAAGAATTCAATCGATTATTATAAAGAAAGTAAATCTGTAACGTATGAGGGTATTGCTCGTTAATTGCAATAAGAATAAATAATTCATAATTTAATCATGTTTTTCATAGGAATTTTATTCAAGTATTATATTTGTTCGCGACATCGGTGCAAATTCGTCTCGAGTTTTCCGGATATACCGAGCCTCGTGTTGTATTTTACACCTTCGCGATACGATACACGAGGAAACTCATCTATTAATTAAAATGTTAAACTTTCCCAATGGGAGCGTGGTCCGCTATATATCCATCGCGGTTGCCTGAATAAGACATGAGATACATTGGTAGGGCGTCAAAATAACTATCCTCGTAAAACCTGGTTTCAAAACAACTGAGTATCCGTCATTCGTGACGTAGGAGCACCGAAGCATCGATTTATTTTTAATGGAGAAATGCTCGACGCAAGCATAGTTTATAGTAGCTAGCTTATCGAATATAATTAAATTGTAATATTCGTACAAATAATAATGATACTTGAAAATATTACTTTTTGTCTACTTTTTCTGTCAGTTGATTAGTTTGGTCACTTACAAACTTATCGTACATACACATTATAACAATGGTTATCTACCTAGGTTATACATGCAATCAGTACTAACCTCGTTAAGAATCAACATTCCAAGAAGGAAGCATTGAAAATGTGTCAGTTCTATAATATTATTTTAGTAAAGACATTCATATAAAACACAAGTGTGAAGTCAATAAATGCATAACTAATACATATTACTTTAACGACATGAAACAAATATACCTCATTTTTATTAACAAGAAAATAAAACTTCCGCGAGCCCACGACGTTCGAAAGTAAAAAGAAATTCTCTTGCTAGCTGTTGTTCGTAACTCATATGAAACTGCAAGATTATCATTTATGACAGAGAGAAAGAACGAAAGGAAAAGGAAAAATAATGATATCGTCGAGGTATGATTGAAGATGATTCTGAAAAGTCGGCTGGTCTTTTGTGTACTGCAATCTGCGGGGGATTTAAAAAGTTTGCGCGATGACGGCGTGTCGTAATGGAATTTTCTGTTGCAATTGTGTAAATGCGTTTAAAGGACATCGAGGCGCGCACCGTTGCTACGATAATGTGAAAGTGCTTCGGCCGTTATTCACAGGGACACAGTATAGGAATGCACTTATCCAATCGTCGCGGGCACGCGTGCACGATTCTTTCGTTCGCATGCCAGCACGAACGGTGTTTTACCCTCCTCGGATTGGCAAGCCTAATTGCTCGGTTTCGTGGGCGATTCCCGATGGCAGTAATTGTAAGATTACCACCGAAGTGGTGCCTCCGCCGTGAAAACAAGATAATCGAGCATCCCGTCCCGGCTCTTAAAAAATGTTAGCCGAGTAACGGCTCTAACGAGAGTAAGCATGCATTTTTTCGCGCATTCCATCGCTGCAAGCTTTAAAACGTTGCCGAGTACGGAACACCCAAAAATCGTACGTCATTTACAATATTGCGTGAACCGTAACACGAAGAAATTTGTTATTTTTCTGTGTTTTTAAGGGAACAATTTTGATTATAAATTATTGTTTAATTCGCAAATTTTGGAGAGGGTAGATTATGAGTTTTCAATATCGACCATTTTTTAACGTTTTCACTCGATTCAAATGGATAACAACTTATTCATTTGTATCAATTACGGCATGGAAATTCGATTTCACCAATTTCACATTTTCAGTATTTTACATACATCCATTTTAAACGTGGAATTGTGAGAAACTTGCGTTTAGTTTTAAATTACATATCTCAGTTGTTTGTTTTTTTTCAGAAACTCAGAACGAGCAAAATGAATTTTCCATTCTTTTTCCATATTATTTTTAAAAAATCATCGAATTAGCTGGTGTTGTGCTCTACATAAAATTACTATATCGAAGTCTTCCAAAATTCTTCGTATAGAATTTTGTAATAGACTTTCCCGAATTGCAGAAAATGAAGGACTTAACAATCAGAAGTTGATTATTCGAAGTAACCTTGGAATGTATGGACTGTAAATATTATACATTGGCATACAGTATTCATCTCGTGACGCTTTAACGCGGTGCAGTCTGTTGTAGAGCGTCACGCCGCGCCGTCCCGTTTGTTTTCCATTGTCCGCGGACAATGGAATCTTCGTTCGATGAATTATTACGTATAGTCTCGACTGCACGATGTATCCACGGATAATATCTGCCTAACCCGAGCTTCATTTTCCGGTGCTTTCGCAAAACGCACAGTCAGCTTTCCGATCCCGCGTTCTCTTGATTCTATCGTGCATACGTAACGAGGAAAGTCCGATCCCGTCCAATCAGTGATCTCGAAATACCGTTCTAAGCTCGCTCTTTCCACCCCCTACGGAGTCCCCATACGTATACGCATGCATAATGCATGCGAAAGAGTCTACACATGGGGTTGCAGCTTCTGGCGGAGTGGCACGGGTACGACTGGAAAGATTGCACTTGTGGCTGCTGCAGTTGCATTTTCGGAACCCTGGGGTAAAATCATTTCAACGGATTTACGTCCAACGCGGCGTGCTCGTAAAACCTCCGATAACGTTGCCCGTTGCCCGTATGTAGCGCATTTTCGGGAACTCTGTTAGCTGAAAATTAGCTTCCGCGCGAAGCAGACAGCGGTGATTTTTCCTCAGAGATAGAGAGATCTATGATTTATCTCGCGGTTACGTTGAAAATATTATTTACAGAAAATTGTACAAACTGTACAAAATTCAGCTGTAATTAAAAATCTTTTGTAAATTTTATTTAACGTTGACTCGAACACTTTTGAGAAAATATTTATACAAATATTATCAAACTTATACAGACATTTGTCTGCATCATGACAAATGTATACATTAAAGTGCGTGTCATAATAGACGTGAAAAATGGTACTACGTAAAAGAACAGGAATAAGAAGTACGTACATATATTAAATAAAATGTTCAAAAATATACTTCCTATTTAACGCGTATCTTCCTTTCTTGTTCGTAATACCAGTTTTCCACATTGCGACACTCACCTTACTAAATTTATTTCTTTACAACATTATAAGATGACTTACATCAAGGCAAAGCATTGAAAGTACGGATACAAAATTTGCCGAAGTAATCATGAAGCTAAATAAGAATTACCCTTTTAGTCTACTAAAACCAGTTCAATTTATTCCGATCATTCCATATGGACCACAAATCGTGAGTTTCTAGTCAAATGTAATCAGTTTGTCATCCCTACGTAATATTTATTATAAGCGAGATCAACGCAATCTTTTACCGATCTTAGTACTCGATAATTTAGCAATGATCGCGTCGTACTTGTTGGTCAAACCCCATTATCCGTCTAACACGGGGTTCCCGGTCGTTCAATGGCCCTTAGAACCCTAATACGAGCGCAGTCACCCTAGAATTTCAGGGGATGAAAGCGGATGATCGCGAACTGCGTCTACATCGTCCAACGATAACGTTCGCGAGGCTTCACAATCCAGGGATTTCGCCGTAAGGATCGAGATTGGTAGTACGAAATTATTATCGATTATATGTGACGTCTTGTCATCGTAAATCTTAGGAACCGCATACACGAAAATTTCTGGCTTAAAAATAAAAGAACAAAGGTCCCTTAGAACAGACTTGAGCAGTGATTAATTAATTTTGCGATTAAAATTGAAAACCATAGAGAAATCATGAGAATTAGAAGGATTAATCAATTAAAGATCACTGAGTTTCATCTGTAATCGTGAACAATATTTGTAATTTGAAATTAAGTGTTACTAGCTTTTTTCAGTTTCTTTTTATTAATTTCATGATTATTGTTTTCCATTGTCCACGGACAATGGAATTTTCGTTCGATGAATTATTACGTATAGTCTCGACTGCACGATCTATCCACGGATACGATCAATTATTTGATGATGTCTGGTAATTACGTTCGTTTTGATTTATTAATCATTATTTCTGAACTCCGTACTCGGTAATATTGTCTCTAATAATTAATTGGCATCTTGATCGCATGATAATCAGAATTTTTAGTTATTAAATAGATTACATTTTGCACAACACTGGTGGTAGACAAAATACTCGTTGGATTCGTGTTAGGTCGTCGTGTGTGTAACTACAGAGACAAAGCAGCTGGTAAAATCTTACACTCATTTTACAATAGTAAAGTTCTATAATTGGTACGCGTTTGCTTCATTCGTTGACAATTAATTCAGATTTGGGAGTTCCGATTTTCAGAGGAGGGAGTGTAATTTCCGTTTGAAAAAATGCGGGTGGTACTTGATAGCTATTATCCCCGACTACTCGTCTTTCGTAAAATCACTTATATTCACGCGTCAAAAGATCATTAAAACAATACGCCGTTATGACGCTCAACGTGGTGTAGCGTATTGTCTTGTTCTCTGTTCTCTGTAGAATTCAATGAAACTCGGAGGTAGAATGATTCTACTTAAGTAGAGCACGCGTCACTGCCCTATGGACTGCTTCCTTACATTTTTATATAAATTAAATGAAAATTGATAACTCGTCGAATCCTATCGTATCGATTTTATCTTTGTAATAAATTCAGTCAGCTTCGGAGTCTTGATTCAACGACAAAGTTTTTGATGAAGTGTAATTGTAATTAGCAGACTGCGGAAGTTTATTAAAATTTACTTTACTACTTTACTTATTTTATTTATAGTTTCGCTTTGTAAGTGTTGTAACATGTGTTTGATTTGTTCATATTTTATACATTTATGTATTTGCCATAAATGCATAAATGTCCGCAGTCTAGTAATCGGATATAACAAGAATATATACAGGTAGCAGTATATTAACAAATACTAGAATAGATACGATACCTGAATAGATGAGACAATTTTCTTTAGAGAAATGTCTATTAAATCTCTCTGAAGCTCGCACCTACTTCTCCTAACCTTCCTAATATTCATTTTAATATTAAAATTAAAATTCGTATTTTTTGCACGAATTTTTGAATTTAATATTCCATTTCACACGCGTCAACATCTTTTGTTTCGTTGAAATTGCCGATATTTTCTCGTTGCTATGATAAAAATAATTAGCAACCCTCCCACTCTCGCCGACAGTATCATACCCTACAAAAACATAGTTTTCCACTTAGTAAAAGTACACACTTCCTCCACGCAATCTGATACACATGTCGTAGTTCGTTATACGTCATGACACGTCCAAGATATTTCGTATCTCTTATTACAGATTTTGTAATACATCTTGTTCCCAATATCTGAATATTCCTATCGATGTCTCGTATCTCGAGGCTGCCAACTTGAACCGCATAAATCATTCTTTGCGCATTGTCTCTAAACGAGACATAAGTAGTCGAGAATTATACGCCGGTGTACCGGTGAAGAATGCAAGAAATGTGTGGCTACGATGTTAAACACCGAAGCGGGAGCGGAGACCGAGAAAAGGTTCACGAAGTGTGTCTGGCCTCTCCAGGGACATTTCCCTGACAAATGCACACGTGCGTAATGGAGCTTACGAGTTGCATTACAAAGCTTTCGCACGTGTTGCAGTTGCAGCCGAGGCTTGCGAGCTTAGGACTGTGTGTGTGTGTATGTGTGTATGTGTGCGTAACGCGTCGTCGAGATAAAAGCATGGTCAGGTTCTGTGATTGAGCATCAAGAGGTGGTACACGCGGGCAACGAATCCGGTTTCGATACAGAAGTTATGATTTTCCATTTCTTCGAGGTCCTTGACCTTCGAAACATAACTTGAAACTTTGGTGGATCAATTAGTCGTATCAATTTTTTGAGTAGATTCATATTTATCTGTCTCTTATATGAAGAAGTCTATATCGTCTTGATACGTTTACATGTTAGTGTTTTATAAAGTGTTGCATTTTTAAATTCATTCTTTTTAAAGGTATATTCAAGGCCATCCCAAGGTCATGGTACACTGGGTCGTTGAATTCGTTTTGACACGGACTATATGACACTGTTAAGTTAAAAATGCAAAAGTGCCAGTTAAAAAAATGAAGGTGACCTTGACAATACTAAAAAACAAAATTGTTTTCGAACCCTTTTTTAATTTCAATATATACCCAATCGA
Source organism: Hylaeus volcanicus (assembly GCF_026283585.1). Lineage (NCBI taxonomy): Eukaryota > Metazoa > Arthropoda > Insecta > Hymenoptera > Colletidae > Hylaeus > Hylaeus volcanicus. The sequence continues at coordinate 11,403,038 of NC_071983.1, read as the reverse complement.
AAACTGACCAACATTAGTTTAAAATATCTTTTTATCGGATTATCCCAAGTATTTGAAAAATCGTGAGAAGTGATACGTGGGACATCCTGTATAATTCAGTAAAATTATTTACAAAAATTAAAAAGTATTGATCAAGGAATTCATTTCATTAAAAATCTAAAATTGGAAAGATTAGAAATCAATTGATTTATAAAATACTTCCATCGAAAGGACTCGAATATATTTTGGGAGATCTTCGCTGGAAGAATGACTTCATCGATTTGAAATGATGCGTGCGCATGGAACGATAGTTAATACCACCCAGAAGGATGCTTTTATTTAGATTAGTGAGGCGTGTACCGTTGCGAGTAGCCTGAGTCATACGGAAAGAGATAATGCAGAGTCTGAAACATGAAAATTATTATGCAAGCGTATCGATCACGCAATAAAAATAGTAACTGTAGGAAGTACTTATGTGACTATCATCACGTGTTCGTAAATAAAATTACATTCTTTCGTACAGTAAATACATTTATTGTGGATAAACTCTGTTCTCTAATCAAGTGACATCGAATTAATCCAGATTGAGATAATATAGTCATTTGCTTTAGAATAAAATGTTGTTAATTTTAGTTTTCAATTTCACATACGAGGTAGATCGCTTCACCCGACTGCGCGAAAAAGTAGTTCGCACTGCCCTGGGACGACCTTTGCCCCTTCAAAAATATGGTCGCTTGATAATGAGCATAGCTAAGCGTTACCAAAGCTCTATATTTTCCTTACTCATTAGTTTAAGGCACGATTTGTTGCCGTACGTGGCTGCCTCTTCAAGCATTAGGGTCGACTCTTTGCTTGCGAGATACGGAGAATAAATGTTGCCACCTGCTGGTGATAGCAAGAAACTAAAACACACGTGGCGGGGAATTCAATTTACAATACCAAATAATGAACACAAAATTAATATATCAAATCAACATCTTCAATAAGATTGTCACACGTGTTAAAAGTATTTCTTTTTTCTGTACACCTTGTGTCATTGTTGTGACTTTATAGTCGTGGTCGAATCAAAGTACGACTGAACTTTAATGATTTAATATTGTTATCAATAACTGAAATATTATTAGAGATTATATTATTTTCCTTTTCGATCCCTTAGAGGCACATTAAGTAATTTGATTCCATTGTAGCAGACACAAGTGTACTTCATAATAATTAAAGATAAATAAAGTATTCATTTATGATATATAATTTAGAAACAAGAAAAGCATATGTTAGGTCACTTCTTGTAAGGGTAAATGTTATGGTATAATTTTCAACAATTAGTAAATTGTTGATAATCTAATTAGGTCAAAAAAATTCGTCCATGTTGTGATAATCCTTGTATTTTGTTAGACATTATGAGTATAACGATAAACAAATGCAGTGAATAATTGAAATAAAGGATGATGCAGTGTTCTAGATAGTTAGAGATAATGTCTCTGAATCCAACTTAGATTTATTAATTAGAAAGTGCTTACATGATTACTTCACTACAACAAGATTTTGTATTACATCATGAAAATTGCGCAGAAGCATTCTATACAGGTCCTTGGAGTAATGTATACTTAATTTAATAGCTCTCCTATTATTACATTTTTTAATCTCTATATGGAACAACAAATTGCTAAAACGAAAAGAGGTCACGGTCTTTTCTTGATTAGACACCTTTAGAGATAGTACACCTACGCGTAAAGATGATGGAGCTTCTAAGCGAACCCTAATGGTTTCATTATGCCGTAATGAACGTCTCATAATTATATTAGGTTCATTATGCGCGGTGCTTATTAAAATTGAACGGCTGGCCAGGTATCATTTTCTACGAGTTTTATATCGTGACTTTTCCACACTTTTACTTCTGTTGATTCCTTTCACTAACGAATTTTCATTTAGACGTTGAATCACAGTTGAACGTGTTAAGGAACATAATTCTAAAATCACACATCTAGTCGAGAAATAAACAACGACAAAACGCGTTTTATTTAATCGTTCGATTTAAGACGTTTTACTTTGTTCATTGAAATTTGTATCTTGTGAAATATACTATGGGTAACGTTAACTAGTGTACAATAACATTTGGTATATAAGTAATAGTACTTCTTTCGTGTAACATTTTTCTTTGTATCAGATTGACAACTGAGTGTGGTAGTTTGTTGGTAACAATTTTTTCTAGATCCAACAGTTTTGTTAGGATATATTAAGAGACTTCTTTAATAACTTTTACTGTATTTATTACCCAGAATGTTAATATTTAATTCTTTATTTCTTTTTTGTGTTGCAGGTAAGACATTTTTTAATTAATGTTTTACATTCTTCCTTGGAAAATATTGAAGAACGAAAACTACGAAACTGTGGGGTTCGTCATACGAGTAAGTAAATTCCATAATTGTCATTGTGAAATGCATTTAGCGGTGAGTACTAATTTTATTAGAACTTCGAAATGATTTAGGACACTTGAAACCGATGCTTTATATCGTGCAACCTAGTATTTAAAATTCCAGGAGATGAATATCCTCCTTTAACGCACATCTTATCTTAGCAAAATTTGGCAAACTTAGTTGTTTCTTTCTTGCCCGTTCCACCTTTATCGCAAAGAAAGATTAAGCAACCCCACGGTACCATAATTAACCGCGATGTGTCTCTGACAGTCTGATGACAGTCGGGTTGGGGTCAAACACACACACACAGTCCGTTAGCGAAACGCGTGTCTCTGCGTATGAAGCGCTTGATCTCCCCCCACTCTATCCCTTCAACCCTAATTATCTGGGCTGCGCTCCCTTCGGAGATCGTATGCACCCCACGCGTCGCCGAATAATCCCTCGTGCGACTCCACCAGTGCCCACATTGTGTGCAACCTGTGACATTGTTCCGAACACGTTCGCATTCTCCTCCAAAACAGTGTTTCCCAAACCGAGGATCTCAATCAGAAGAAATTCTTATTTTGATAAAAGACAAACAACGTTTGATTTTCAATTTATTCAGTTAATGAAATTATGAGTATTTTACACTTAACAATATAATTGAGTATATTAATACAGATGTATTATACATAACATATTATGTTATATTACACACACATGTATTATAAGTAATATTATTAAGCGTAATAAAATAATTCATGTTGATGGAATTCAAGTTTCTTTTGACAATTAATAAAAAGTATAATTAAAAAGTATGGTCTCATTTAAACGTAATAGAAGTTTCGATTACCTAGATATAGTTTGAAAATATACTTGAAAATGAATAAAATTGATTTTTTCTCTAAGGAGTCCATTTAGAATTCTTTAGGGGAAGTCTTCGGAAAGATGAAATTTGAGAAGCACTGTCCTGAACCCTCGCCCCCTCGTGCGCGCGTGCACCAACCAGTATATGTATACCTGTACATACGTCCTCTCTTATTCCATTCTCAGCCTCCGCTTTCGTCTTTTCTCCCGTTTCGACTCTTGTTTTTCTTTCCATCGATCCCATTCGTGGACCACGCGAACCGCCAGGACTTGTACACACGTCGGCGAACACATTGTACGAAAACAAAGTCCGTGTTTGATCTGCGGCTGCATCTCGTTGATAGCGCGTGCCATTCTGTTGTGCGTGTTGAAATGATGAGCGACTCCTCTCCAGCAAAGATCAGAGCAAATAGAGATGGTCGCGAATGAATTGTGTCAGGTTGCTTCCTTGACTTCTTCACGGATTTATTCGACGAAGGCGATATTATTAATACATTGTTTGAACACACGACAACAACATATAACATATAACAAAAACTCAAATTTTTGTACTTAAAATTTCTTTAAATTCACATTCAATAGGGGTTTCAAACAACTCAAGTGTAGAAGGATTCGTGTCTCAAAATTAAGTTGATTCAATTATTTCTTACCGCTACTCCGTCTTGTTGCTCAAATTTATGTTTACTTAATAAACTTAACGTAGAGCAGCAAGTGCGGAAATACGTTTGAGAGGAAGCACCGTTGAACACTCGGACAAAGTTGAAGCGTAATTTTAGGAGCTACGCGATGCCACCCCGAGTAACGAGGGTGCTATTTGTCGTCGTGTGCAATATTAAAACCAGTCCCCCCTTTTGTTACTTCCTTCATCGCTATCATTTCTTTGAGCGTCGTTGTATAGAGGACACAGATAGTAGACCCTCGTAACTAATGGCGCAACTTGGCGTGAAAATTTTAACTATTAATTGGAATTCTAGTCGACAACGAGGAGACTAACGAAAATCACCTACAGCAAGAGGTATCGAACATTAACACTTTATCTATCGGCCTATTTAGAGACAGTCTGTAATATAGAAGAAAGTTTTCTGTGTTAGTATACTTTGTATATCAGATTTTTATATTAGGGGGACCAGAAAGTAATGTCGTTTCATTTACATTAAATTCAAACAAATAAATTTATAATATGTTTTTATTTTTAATCAATTATGTAATTGTCCTCGTTATCAATAACTTTCTGCCATCCAGTGTGCAAATTTTCAATACCTGATCGATAAAAATTGATTGGTACACGATGAGCTGGTAAATAATAAACAAGTATTTGCATTCGCAGAAACGTTACTTTCTGGCTCCCCCTAATAGTACAGAGGTGATTAAATATTTCAGGTAGACTGATTTTAACCGAACATAATAACGCACATACTAGTCATGAATTTTGACAAATGTGAAGCTATCTATGTATATATCTAGTGTTTACGTTACTTTGATTGGAAACATTGAAAATAATGTCATTCTTCCACTGAAGCGAATTTTCGTGCCGTTTTGAGGTTCGGGATCAATTAAAGGTAACTTTATTACATGTCATTGAATTCGTATTTCTTATCGTAATCGATGCCACCTTTGCATTATGGAATAATTCCTTCGAGTCTGCTTTCCAATTCAAAAGATCGAAAGCAACATAGTGGAAAGACGTAACAAGCGAATATCAGTCCATCTAGGTCGTAATAGTACGTACGTAGTGAAAAGATTATTAATTTTAATTGTGTGGTCTTTTGTTTAGTTTCCTACAATAAAATTAAATAGTCGAAAGTAATAAGAAAGAAATATGTCTGCAAATTGTTCAAATTCAATTGTTCCGAAACAAAGAAAATATAAAAAGAATTATACAGAATTAATGAAAAGCCAGTATCTACAACCACAAGCTCTATAAGTAATGAAATAATTGTTTTCGCGGCTGTTGCGTTAAAACCATCTGAAGATGATGCTATCTTTCAGGAGTGTCCTGTAATTACACTGTCAGCACTGACCATTCTTCAAAGTATGTCACTCTTACATGACTTGGTGAATTCCCCATGCGTCGTGTCGTTGTTAGATCATCACAACATTGGTGCAAAATACGTCACACCACCGGGACATGGTCGCACCCCTTTACAAATGGAAAAACCGAGGGTAGTTAGTAGACGTATACCGAATGTACGGGGAGCACGTATATGGAGATACAGGGGGGCTGAAAACGAAACGAACTCGGTGTAACTCTCAAGGGGATTGATTCGGAACGGTCCAGAACCGTAGGGGGTTCCGTATCGATTGCTGGCACCCACCAAACGCATCTACGCGGAATGCAGGCCTTCACCCTCTGGGTCCACCCTTCATCTTCCGCTCGCCATTGACTCCTCCGATGGATTTTCCATCAGTTTCTGAAAGGTTTTTGCCACGGATAACAACCAAGAAGCGGATCTTTCACGAGAAAACGAACTTTCCGTTGCTGGATTATAAGGGGTTTCCCCTCTATAGAACATTATCGATCAGTCCGACACGTACTAGCCATCGCACGTCGAATCGCACGTTTGGTGCCACGTCAACATTTTTCTCGAACTCGCTAGACATATCGATAGTTAAAAATTGAGAGATGAAAGATTCAGTGTTGGCGCATCTCACTTCTAAGATGAAATTTAGAGGAAGTGTTCTTAAAGAGGAAGGATGTTTTCTAGTAGAGGAAGGCTTGATAAATCTTGATAACGCTTTGATAAAGACGCTTCGTTTTAGGATTTGATGAATTAGAAATATATTTTTTTAATTTATTTTTCGAAAGATGAATGTTTTTGACTACGAAAGTAGATTACAATTTTGTCAGTGGTACTTGCATTAATGTATAGAGAATTTTTGTTCAACTTTTGAAATGCAATTAGTAGTAAATTAATTTTTTCTCATTCGTCAACGTTCTTCATTCGTATATTACATTTTCTTCATTTTTCCGTATATTAAATTTTTTTCAGTTTATTTTATCGTATGAAGTATACTCATCTATAGTCCTTAGGTAATTTTGATTTATTGATAAAAGACAATGTGAATGGTGTATTGGCCACTAATTTAAAAAAAAATCAATTATACTTTTTTTGTTGTAATTTTAGAAAAATGTCATTAATTGGTTCACAAGAATTTTTTGATAAAAATACGTTGAAACATGACTGTTGCATAAACCACTTCTGTAAAGTATCCAACTATGTGTAATCAAAAGTAGTCTGATCGAGGTCGTGTATACTCACTTTTATAACAAAAGTCTCAGCAATCCATTAAAATCTTAGGTAACATTCTCCATTTGTCTACTCTGAAAATTAAAAGTCCCTTTCTCCACAAAAATTAATAAATCCATATAAGCTCAATTTTATTTTAAACAAAAATAAAACACAAATAAAATTCGAACAAACCCGCAGCGAGCATTACGCATGTCACCGTAGTGGCGACAGTGGCATGTGAAGGTTTAAAGAAACAATTTCATACCCGACAAAATTTATTGTTCCCCAGTTCTTTATAGCAAGAACGTTCGGCAGGCGTGCTCGCAGCAGCGCGTTTGAAATATTCGTCTGGTTTATCCGAGAACGTTAAGCCGTAATCGTACGGTAACGTAGAACGCGGGGTGCTTTCCATTAACCAAACTGCCTTGCATAATCTCCCATTAGCCATCGAGGCATGCGCGATTATAATCTCGGTTTGCGAATTCAGACTTGGTGGCTCTTTCGTTAAATGGAAATCGTTTCAACGTGCTTCACTTTATTGACCGTTCGGTCGTTGTTCGCTCGATTATTTCACAAGTATCGATATCATCCCCTGCGCTATAGCCAAACATCATACGCGATATTATACTCGCGAATGCAGTGCACGTAACACGTATGAAATATCGTCACGTAATTACGGATCATGGAGGCGATAGAATATTCGATAAATATCAAATTCTGCGATCTAATCTGTGTAAGCGTATTGAATTTTCATTTTGAGCTTTGTTTTAAGGTTTTCAGTTGTTTGAAATCTGTTCTGAAAAGGTAACATTGTTTTTTTGGACGGTGAACTTTTTATTTTCGCCTTCAACATTTAATTCTTTGAAACACATGATTTAAAAGAAAAATGAAACTGGAGCTGAACGCAAGGACAGCGTTAACAACTTACTAACGTGTTTTGACTTGCATAAATTTTTGTTTCCATTTCGCAATAGTTTAAATAAAATATTAAAGCCGAGCGAAAAGTGGTAGCGTTTTTATGTGAATTGAAAAGATTAATTTTCGCGAACGTTAACCTATTTTATTTAAAATCGAGTAAAGAAAAAGAGTAGAATCAATTATTGCATATACCTGGGGACTGGTTTGTTATCGACAGGTAACGAGTTTTCCATTCGAATTGAAATTTTGCATTCCTCTGAAATGAATGTTTGCAACATTTGAAGGAGATAAATTTAACTCGCGAAGTGATCCAAATGGGATTATTTATTATTTATTATTGAATTTACTGGAGTGATATAATTAATTCGCTAGAGTTCGCAGGAAATTATGATTACCGTAAGTACTTTCAATAAATTTTCTATGACACACTTTACATTTACTTAACATCCTTGTATTAATGAAATAATATTATTTCAAACATTGCTCTAAAAACATTACGAAGAATAGTGACTTTGATAAGAAGTTTAAACTGCATGGATCCATTTGACCGCCTCGGTAATTTTATTGTTAACCATCATCAACAAGGATAAAGACATCGATTGTCGGTTCATCAATTTTCTATCCGCAAACGATCAACTCAAATTACCTGGCAAGTCTGTCTAGATATACATTTCGCCTTCAACTCGTGATCTTAATCTTCTCCTAAGATCTAGCAACGAGTTACTCGACGAACTTCTTCGCTAACCGCGGGCGCAGTTTCATTCCACACTCTCGTTCAGAAGTTCCTTCGGGACTCCTTCGGTTAGGATTAAGAAGGCACGAGGGTGGAAAGTGCACGCCAGTTTGTATCGGATTTGCATTCCGCAAGAATAATGGCCACCAGAGTTTCCCCAAGAATGGGGGGGAGGGAGAGGGGCGCTACGAGAGATAAGACAGAGTTTCCCGCGATAATTACGATCCTTCGATTCTGTGCATCGAAAGGACAGGAGAGGAATCGCTTAAAGAAATAACTAGACTGCGGATATTTATGTAAATTCAAATTTTCATAAATATAGAAAAGGAATTGAAAGTTAAATGAAAGTACGTCTCATCTTTTAGACGGTATAATTATGTGTATGTATAATAATGCGTCTACTATTGTTGATATTCTTGTATACACTTTTATATTTGTCCACGTATTTATAAATTTCTCCATATTTTCATTTGCTCTGAATAAATGCGTAAACACTCGCAGTATAAAAACATCGAATGGAAGTTCCATTCGAAGAAACAGTCATCGATAGACTCTTCCTTCTCCGTTAATAAGGGAATAAAATGTCAAGATAATGCTCCGTTAAACGCGAGTGAAGCAACAACGACAGGAAACGCGCAGCACCGGCTAAGATGCTTTTTCTCAAGCGTTAATTAGCTTCTCGTCAAACGGTTCGCATGCGATGCATTTGCGTTACGCAATAGTAAGCTCGATGCCTATAATTATGCTAGCTGTAAATACTTGATATTCCGGCTCGCGTGGTAACGACTCTCCGTTTCCTTGTTCATTCTCAGGGACTAGCAACCAGCAGGCGCCTACCCGACTGAAAGTTTTGCGTCTGATAACCTTTCTTTTCGTTGCTTTTTAAATTACAAAAATTTCTTAACGTAAATTTCATTATATAATAGAATGTCAAATTGAACTTCGAGAAATATATATATATATTAGGTTGTCCCAAAAGTTTCTTCCATTTCATTAATAAGTAATACGTACACAATATTTTATGTGTAATGTTACATTATTAAATTGCGTACGATTCATTTTACTCCATTACTGTTATACAATATTAACATCTAAGAAATTAGGTTGTCTATTTATATAAACACTGCCACAGAAAATAATTGAGTGTAAGTCACGGAAGGAACTTTTGGGACAACCTAATACATACGCGTTTGTAACTCTAGCTGAGACGTGATAAATAGAAATGGTAGTTTTATTTTTGGATTTCTGAAATAATGAAATCAATCAGCTTTTACGAGCCTATTCTCTATTTAGTAATAAAGTATGTTATGTAATATATTTGTCATGATTATTTTTTGTTCTAAATTATTCCAAAGTCTATACATACTTTTCTATGGTTACTTACATGTTCGTAGATGACAATGGATATTTAAAAATTGATAGTAAAAATTTCCTCGTATCGATTCTTTTTTCTTTGTATTTTTCTGTCAAATTTAATATCGTATTTAATAACGTACATTAATAACGTATAAATGTATATCTGGTGAATATTTTTTGCTTCCAGTTACTTCAAACTCTGTACATATTTTCATACACTTTATTTTTATACATATCTTATAGTCACATGTCCGTAGGCGACAATGGATACTTATAGTATACATCTATATTAAACATATTCTTGTATTTTTCTATTAAACTTATACTAGAGAGCTAAAGGACATCTACGTATATATGTATATCTAATGATTATTTTATAACATTTAACATCTTTTAAATTCGCTTAACAAATTCTCTGAACATCTTTCGCATTTTCTTGTACGTATTCCTGTATAATTAATCACATATTGAAGATAAGGCTATCACATTTAAAATGAAGCAATTCAATTTCCTACTTTTTATTGCAAATTTTTAGTTTGTTCTTTTTTTTCTACGAATTCACGGACCACAGTTTGAGAAACACTGTGATAAATCATCACAGGATAACACGCGCGAAGACGGAATTGCACACTCGTTTCAGTCGTGGATCAATTTAAAATAGTAAATATCTTCATCGCACCGCTTTTCTTACCATTACGCAGCGAGTTGTCACGCTGATAAATTATCATCGCATAAACCTCGACCGATTATGCTTTAGCAGCTCGTATTCAATTTCTTCTTCTGTCGGTTCTATCCTTTTCGTAATTCTGTTTTGCTTCCTCGCTGTCTCCGCCCTTCCGTTTTCGAGCCTGCCATTAATTTCCTGTTCCCATCGATCTCGTCCTCTCTCTTGGACGCGTGCGTTCTCGAAATTTTCCGGTGTATAAATTTTAGAAAACGGCCCACGAAGAAACTCGTACATTCTCCCGTTTCTCGAGTATACGAACCTGCGAATCACTTTGACTTCTTGAGTATTAGACTCGCGTCCCCAAAGGTTTAAATTAACACAACGCGGGTTAGGTCTATGCTTTCGCATTTCGCGATATTTATACGTTGCTAGGAAGTTGTAGCATTATCATTTCCGTTGCCTTTCTTCGTGGGAATGCTTTCTTGGTCGTACAGGTGATTAATAATCATAATCGTCTCGAGGAACGTTCTTGTCAAGGGATCGTTCTTCTTTTTTTTTTACCACTTTCGAGGCAATTTTGATGATTTTTTATAGACAATGTAGTTAACATAGAGTTTTGAAATTATGTGCGTTTATTTATATCAGTATGTACAAGATTTTGTTAAATTTACAACTGTCTTGCTCAATTTGTTTCAAAGTTAAGGATTAATCCATAAAATGAAATTACAATATTATTAGTTTTGTTCGAGTATATTGTTCTGATTAATATTTATATTTGATATTAGTTTCAATTTTCCTTCACTAGCAGGAGAACGCGAATTAAAGTATATAGGAAACAGTTTCGGTGGAATAAATTCGTATTAAACAGGAGGAACTATTATGTTTGTGTATGAATTGTATAAGAATGTACGCGTTAATAGGTAGAAATTAATTTATGAGAATAAACTCGGTTCCCTAATGCTAAAAACTCTTTATTAATAGACGTTCCCACCAAGAACGTGGTTTTTACTCTTAATTCATAATTATTGCCAGGAAATGCAGCGTAAGAAGTAAAGAAATATTAAAGCACACTTGCAATTATAATGTATCCAGCATAACTTCATGTGGAATCCAGATAACTTTACGCAGAATTCTTTTATGGGTTACCTTACATGGGCACAAAAACTAGTTTTGTTCGTTAGAATAAGTAGACCAATTAAATAAATGAAGATTCTTTTGGAACATACCAAGGAGAAACTAACAAATGTTTGGTTAAATGTTTAACGTACCATAGTCTAAATAATCACTAATGAATTTCGTAATTTGGAGTATTTTAAACGTTATTTAAAGAAACATATAAATAAAAATGTGCATAAAGAACAGAAATTGTTGACATACCAAGAAATAAAATTTGAAAATGGATAGTGGAAGTTTTGAAATAATTACGAAAATAGGAGAAATATTCTGTTCGTCAAAAACGATTTTCAAATTACATACTTAATTTAACATGTTAATTACATACTTTTCTATTGCATCCTAGGCGAGACACTTTTATTCGATAATAAAGGAACTCTACCTACAACAAGACCGAAAACGGTGAAAAGTTAAAACGATAGGAAAAATGGTTGCTGAGAAAAGTTGGATGGGCTCGAGGTAGACGTAATATGACGGCGATAGTTTTTCGCGTCGAGTTCCGATTTGCACGAGATCTTTTACGGCCGGTTTCGCACGTGCGAATGTTGGCAATCGGTTCGTCTGGCTGCCTACGTACTCGATCGCCGCTTGACTCGTTTTAACCCACGTAGGACGCGTTAATGAACTTGGAAAGATCGCTGCTGAGGATAATGCTGGCGTAACCTTGTACTCGTCTTAACGTTTTAAAGTTGCGAGGGACGAGTGAATCACTTTGCCGTGATTACCGTTTGCGTAAACCTCGCGTTGCTCGTTTGCGTGCGGATTTCTTGTTCGCGGCAAACGTGCTGGATCCTTTCGGACCGTTGAATCAAATTGCCGCGCCTTTTTATTTCCTGGATTACGCGCGAGTGTAAACGAACGTTTCAAACACGCGGGATTTTACCGCGGCCCGTGTTTCCATGTAACGGTTTTGCGACTGCACGAGTATTACACATGTCCCCAAACAAATTTTATTTCAAATTCCGGCGCATTTAAAATTTCCCCTTTCTCTTTGCGATACGGTCGCGGTGGATTTTGTATTATGCAGGTGCGCGATGCGATTTAAATATACGTGCACAATTATTTCTTTAATTCTCAACCGCATCTCTGTCAAGTTTCTCTCAGGGCGACTTTATTTCCTATATTCGTAGGAGACAATGAATATTTAAATTTTATGGGTTTGTTGAAGATTTTCTTGCTTTGCATAGTAATTACGCGACAATTTGTTCGATGTATATCTTTCTACGCTAAATTATTTAAATTTTTTTTTTTTTTATTACATATTTAACGTCGCATCAACCTTTGGTTATTAGCGACAGTTTACATATGTATTTATCATACATAGATTTAGTACAGTATACATTAGACTTGAACAAGTTTTAATTGAAATGAGAATAAGATATATCTATTTGAAATAATTTATTTGGAACATTTATTTTCAATACAGAATTAGAGAAGATAAAAATAATATCAATTTATTTGAAATAGTGTAGTTTTCTACGAATATCGTTACTTAGAGCATATAATATTATGAAGTAATACACTTAAGTAGTTTTTACTTTTTTCTTATATACAATAATTCTTTTGTCAATAATTAAAGATATTATTTAATTCTTCATCTGTATATTTCACATATTTAGACTAAATCACATCCGCAACATTGGTTGGGACATTAATTCTTATCTAGAGAAATATTTCAAATAATGAATTTCTCCATTATTTGTGAAACAAAAATTCGAATTTTGATGATAGAATAGAGTAAACTTTGATATTGATATTTAGACCAGTTCAATATAATTGTGAACTTCGTAGTCTTCTATTACTCCTAGTCCTCTGTTTTTGATACAGACCATTCAAGTACGGTTGTAAAGGATATTTCTTAACCGCGCAACGCACGGTTTTCCTCTTGGAAACGGCGACGGCATGGCGGATCGATCTTCCACCTGTTCGGGTGGATGTTAAAATCCGGCAAGCAGAAGAAAACGGCGGGAAATAAATCGATGAAGACGGAATAGGTCTGGTGGCGATGATTTAAAAAAAAAAATAAAAAAAAAAAGAAAGAAAGTTGCCGCGGGTAAATGGTGTGATTTTATTTACCGCGGGGGAGGGGGGCCCGCTTTGGGTAATTTCTCAGGCTTAACCAGACGCGGTCGTTATCGCCAGCTTTACCTTGAAACAATAGCTCGGAAAAGCGCAGGAGACTGAGGTGGGAAGAAAAAGGGAGATAGATAACGTCAAGGACCATAGACGGAGAGGCAGAAATAGAGAAAGATTTCTTTGAAACCGCCCTCTCCTTGAACCTACCGACGAACGCCACGGAGATTTTCCGACATTTTTCAGCCGCCCTTTGTTCGCTATGGAGTATCTGAGAAATAATTTCAGGACAACGGTTGCATTTATTTTTTTCTTCTGCAATTTCAGTTTGAAGATCCGAATGTAAAGGGGCAGTCTTTGTTTCATTTGCCCCGCGAAAGTATTTTTTTAAGCATCGCTTGGAATTAAAGTGGAAAATCCAGTCTGGCGCTAGGAGCGACCATCCTTATCCTCGGCTGTTTATAATTTCTTTAACGCGTAATAAAAGTGTCGAATGCAAATAGCGTTAAATTCTTGATTTACGAAGGTTTCGCGATGGTAAAGCGATTTCTTCGCGACAAGACATATACGAAGAACCTCCTTTGCCCTTTTTTTTTCTTAGGGTTCTAATGATAATTATTCGAGGAGTGCACTTTATTAAGCTTACGCGGGACAGATGCGTATAGTACACGTTTAATTAAATCGAGAGCAATAGCTACACGATCCTCTTCAGGTGCAAGAAATCTTACAAAATGTGTAAATTAAACAGTTTGATTAGTATAAGATATAATTTGCACGTGCACACAAAAGTACAAATTTGTAATAATTCTTTTCATAAATACAGTCAGAGATATTTCAGTTAAATAGAGTGCATATACAACTGACTATCGTGCTTTCAATTATTATTTTTATTATGTTTAACATAATAGATAGCTGTAGTTGTAATGTTGTAGTTCTTATTGCTTGGATTTAACGTAAAAATATAAAAAAGAATTAAGATAAGATTTTTAGTATAAATATATACTATAAGTATATATCTTCTTTGAAAATATCGTAGCTTCGGTTCGAGTTAGTAAAACGACACGAATTAAAGAAACTTCTGTTTGCGACAGAATAATTGGGACATATTTTAGCAGTAAGAAATTAGCTTTTAATCAAGAGTCACTACCCTGAAATGGTCGTAAACCATTTCCGTTCCCTGTCGTGGCAAAACTCCTCCCTTTTTTGCCAATTATCAGTTAGACGACTATTCCTGTTTCAGTGATTTAGATGGCTCGTATGTCAGGCTGCAAATTAGTGACCGCGTACTAATTAGCTTTTACTAGCGTCTAAGGGCAGTATCGCGCAAAAGCAATTATCTAAATCAATGTCTCGCGATTCTAATGTGCAGGGGAACTTCCATGCGCCAGGAGCCGCGAAGAGGCAATTAAATCTTATAAGGCAGGGCAATATAAAATTTATTCTAATTTAAAGGGACCATTTGTTTTAAATGGGTTGCTGTACGAATACTTCTTACACTGACTGTTTATAAAAATTAGAAAATAAATTTGCTTATAGGTATGATTATCAAGTAGACTTTTTTAGATCATAACTTAGGGTGCTCTAATGAAGATACCTGCTGAGATTAATCGGTTCCTGTAACGATCACTGTAAAAATGTTCCTCTTTTTGTGGTTATCTGTGTACTTCGAAATAGTTACCAGTTAAAAGTATTCCTGCATCTCATTTCCAACTTCCACCCACGCTAATTGAATTCTTAATCATTTGAAAGTTTTTTTTCATTTCTATTCTATTTTATTCTCAACCAGCAACAACCAATATTTATGGCTAATCTTCGTCGACAAGTAGGGACAAGTTTCTATGTAGATAGATTCCAAGACAGTTTTTCAGTTCGTAATAATACACAATGCGCTACTATTGGATTAGAAATATTTAAAAATCACTACCTATTTGTTTATTCAATCCTCGTCGAGGATATTCATTGTCCACTGCCCACGACTCGTTTAATTTTCACCATAATCCAAACTACGTCGTTCAAATATATTTCGTTACTCTTTCATAAGGCGCGAGTAATAAACGCGTTCAACTTGCACCGCTCCCAGTCGTATTCATGAAAATTCCCATGCCCAAAAGGACGTCCCTACCATCGAAACAACCATATTCGTAGGAGAGATTATTGTTTTTCCTAGCATCTCGCGATGGTAACGCGTTTACACACGGCGCCTGGCGTCGTTTAACGCACCAGGCATCGTTTTGCATACAAAACAGTCGACGTTACTCATCCACTCGAATAATCGAGACTCATTCACATGCATGCCAGTTAGGCGCGATGGTCTGCACTGTGGGCAAGAGAGCTCTTAGAACACACTTAGAATAGCTGTGTACACCGAGACTGTCTGGCGCGTGTGCACCTCTCCCACATTTGTGTAGAAATTTCCTCATTTATGGCGATGTTATTCTTTCTAACACTTAATCTACAGATAACAGAATACTTCGTTTCTATGAAGGTATTCTAGTATAGAAGTTTCATAATATCTATGTTTAGGAGGCATTTTCCTAAAGTTTAAATCTTTAAAAATATATTTGGCAAATGATTTTAATGAATTATAACAACTTCGCAAATAGTTGCAAATAGTTGTTGAAATAGTCGCTGAATATTTCAGCGATTTTTTAAGGATGGAAATGCAACAAAAAGTTGTTGTGTACATATGTAATTAGTTTTTCAAAAGGAACTATAGGATTTTATTTTATAATATCAAAATACGTCCAAGCACAGTCGTTGTGGACACTTAAACAACATCAAATATTTATTTAAAATAATACAATCGTAAAAGCTTATTTTGGAAAATTCTTTATATATATATATCAACATGTACACACATCAAACTTACGTATAAATAAATTCGCTAATCCTCGTTTCGTCACTTATAATTGTTATTTAATTAAGAAATGTATCCACCTATGTTTGAAACGAACGATTTCCATCAAGTGCATACAAATTTATTAATAATCGTCGCTGAAAATTATCACGGAATTTCTTTTCTCTTCCCTGCAGCGAGGGTAGAAAAAGTCGCAACGTTTTCTACTTCGAATTCGGCGCAGGGACACGCATTTATTGTTTTATCTCCCTTTCATTCCCTACGCGTGCGAACTTCGCGCGTTATGTCGCCGAATTTGCGAGCGACGCGGGCCAGGCCAGAAAGGGAGCGAAAAATATCGACGCGTGTGTTCTGGCAACTCTTCAAACGATGCATTTCCGAAAATCAATTTCGCGGTGAGCCCCTGGCGAATTCAGCCGTCGCGGGGTTGGAAACTGGCTTGTCGTCGGGCCAATGAAAATTAAACCGTCGAGATCGAAATTTACGCTACGTTGCAGAATAAAATTTCGCGCGACAGAACGATGAAATTTCTATATCGGCGGGACCGTTTATATCGATGAAACTAGAAGCGCGATATTTATGAAACTCGATAATTTAAACGAAAAACAATGCATGGTGGTTCTGCAGTTTCTGCGCGGGCACGATCAAGGTTTTTTGACTCTCGTATTTAGGCCATGTACATTGCCTTCTTCAGGAACATTGGATATTAGGACATGTATACGTTGAAATTTGTTATTTCATTAAAATTATTCTAAGTCAAAACACATTCTAAATCTGTTATGGAACTATTTGCTATAGAATTTCTAAACAATAAAAGAATCTCATCGTATGCTCGGATCAGACATAATAATGCATATATTTCCTCTTGTCTTACTTGTTCTTCACTAATTTATTAAATGCCTATGCACATTTATATTCCTATTAATTTATTGCACCGTTATTATATTACATCTTCTTTACTGTTTCTGCTTGATTTTTTTTCATACCTCGTTGTTGATTGTTTGTATTCATCGAATTTTAGAGACTTTTTCCTAATCTGAATAGAAGTTATCCTTACGCGAAACACGTCTGAAGAATTAGTACTTGATAATAATATCAATAGTAATAGTAGAGCTATTACTATTGGAAAAATGTCATATAAAATCAACGATAACATTATCTGCCATTTATCCAGTACATAGTTATTATCATTCTTCGTCTATTATTCTAAAATTTCGAGTCTCTCATTTCTGAAAGTTCTCCCACCAGCCGAGTCGATACTTTCGTTGGCTGCACCAGAGTCACCGATTTGCCTTATCAGTCGTATCCGAGCACAATAATAATTCGCCGTCTGATGGACAATAGCTGGTGTTGGAAATGATCGAAGACCATAGCTGCTACCGTAATAATGGGTTAGAAATGGTCGGACAGTTCCACCAACGTCACGAACATGCACACTGTGGCGAACGTAATGGTTCCCAGTGTTGGTAGAGAGTATGTTAACAATGGGCTCATTAAGACCGTTTACGCGGTGACTGTAAAACTGCACGGTGCACACAATTTGCGGTGAAGCGTAATTTATTCCACGAGAAACGCTTCGTCTCCGAGAGAATTATTAACTGTTTTCCCATCATGTACATATTTCAAGGCGGATTAAATTGAGAGAACAACCTATCGTGTTTCGAATCCCATTAGGTATTCTCGATAATGTACGAATAACTCCAAGAGGCAATTATTTCGACCCTGAATGCTCGATTACCAATGCTCGGTTATTAATGGCTTTGAGAGGCTTGAAACAATACGTTATTCCTCTGGAATAAATTCTGACCAAGTTACGCACACACTTACGCGAGTTCCTTTACTTCGCAGGAGATACGATACGCGATACCTGAACAAGACGAGCACGTCGAGTTAAACTGTCCGCGATTAAAGAAATTTTTAATTGTTAAGTTAATAACCAATAATTTCGACATTCCTCGAATTCGGGACAGACCTCGAGTTCGACGGACTTGTTGGTGTTGAACGGTGACATCCATCTTCCTGATTCGCGGTTTGCACTATTACGTATCCCAAGAAATGATTTCCGCAGTCCAATCGTTGTTCTACAATTGAAATTTTAATTTTAATTCAACAAGTAACCAGTAAAAAGTTTCACATTTTTATTCAAATGAGTTTTGTCTATCTTTGAGCAACGTTAACGCGCCTGATAAAGAACTTTCGCCGACAGAAAGCATTAACAGCCCGCGAAATGGTGTAGACAGCATTTTTACCTAATCGTCTGGGCAATTTACGCAATAGTATTGTGATATGGTCTGGCAGGCTCGACGGGAGCGTTTACTGCCATTTTCTTTATTACGTCGAATTTCCTGCTCGCTTCATAATGCCGAAAGGACTGACCCGATTTACACAGACTCTCGAGAAAGTACTTAAGCCGTGCACCTAAAGAAGCTGTCCTTGGATTACCAGTCTGTTAGATCTAGAGAAACGATTGCCGCACAATTAATTTCATAATCGCACAACTCTCGGCAAACACGGTGCGCGCAGGAAGTAAAAGACAAGCGTCGCAAAAAAAAAAAATAAATGGTGCATTTTCAGTCATATATTTTTTTAGGCTCGTCTTTCATGAATATTTTCGAAATACACGTTTACTTATTACGATAAGCTTATAAAATAGCCGCATGAGTAAGTTGTAGGTATTTACATTTGAACCATACTTTGAAACCTTATAATTTCATTGTAAATCAATTAAATGTATTTCGTTCTTAAGTACATGACTAATTCAGATGTTTAATTTGGTTCATATATTCAATAATATTTATGTAACATTATATATTAACAATCATACAATATATTGTATTATATGTGACTTGATGTATATTTGTGTTTGCTTTATCGTTAACTTGTTCACATTGACAATTTTTTTTTATAATTAATGTATCGTATTATTGAGCGTTCAAAAGATCTGTTTTCGATAAAATGTGAAGTCTATTAGTCAGAATTTTTACCCCTTCTTTGTAACGCATTTGATTGAATCAAATCTGCAAAGAAGTGTCATTTATTGATTCATAATAAATAACTAGATACATTAAGACTATTTATGCACGTGTATTTCGTAGCTGAATTTCAGGACACATCTTCTCGGCCTCCAACAGTACCGAATTTACTTAAAATATAAAAATTCATAAATCAATTTATGCTTCAAATCGCCAGAGTTCCACAAAAGATCGTCGAAGCTCTTTCGCTTAATGTAGATCGTGTAAACAGTAATAAATATATATATATATTGTCATTAATAATTTATTTCTGTTTATAGAAACGCCTATAATATAATATTATTCAGCGAATAATTGAAAATCGTGAATCCTCGTGAAGTCTTGACATTGTATGCATCATTTTTTTTACACCCTTTTAAGTATCATAGCATACTTTTTTGACTACGAAAGTTTCCTTTCTTATGTATTGTTTCTGTTTATCATGGAGCGCTAAACCATGTACATAACGAATGAATTCTTTCGACGAGCAATTTTATGGCCCGTTCATATTCGAACGACGCAATATTTATTTGTTTTCCTCGAATCGTTCGCGATACCTGGTCGATGCGAGGCGAACGGAGCACCGTCGACGAGTTCATCGAAATGTCGCTGACAAACCGAGGGCTCTTTCACTTTAAGCAGCGAAGCGTGAACGTGGCCTTTATATTTTTGTCTCCTCG
Organism: Hylaeus volcanicus; assembly: GCF_026283585.1. Lineage (NCBI taxonomy): Eukaryota > Metazoa > Arthropoda > Insecta > Hymenoptera > Colletidae > Hylaeus > Hylaeus volcanicus. Next base: position 11,383,101 of record NC_071983.1, on the reverse strand, counting down.
GTTGTTTATTGACGCGAGACGCGCATGAAACAGCGGGAGGTTTACGGCAAGCTTTAACGAAGTGCCGGCGTAATTAGTAGCACGCTGGTCGAACGCTCGAGTACGCGCGAATATGTCGCGCAGCCTTCGCGTTTCCACAACACTTTATCTTCTGCCAGTCTTCGTACGCGAAATAATTTCATGACCCAATTTACGTCCCCTTTGGCACGTCGTTAAATTTCGAGGGTCACCGATTTTATGCTCATGCAGATGCGCGTAATCGCTATCCCTGCGTTGGTAATTGTTTAGCAATACGCTTAAATCGTGTACAGTAATTCAATTACTTGCGAGCCATGGAAGATCACGAATTTTTTCTGCACATGGAGTGGGTGTTCGTACATCTTGCTTTTTTGTAATAACTTTATACGAAGAAATGGCACACAAACAAAAACTATTTCGATTAATAGTCTGCTATGTATAGACATTATGCAAGACAAAAGTAATACAAGAAATAGAAGAATTTGGGAGTCAGAAAAGTATTCGTATAGTAGAAAACTTATCATTATCAAAATTGTAAATCGAACTCATTATAACTAATACTTAACATGCATTCCTTCGGCTTCTAGTCTTCTTGACATGGATTCTACCAATTTTTCAATTCTATCTTTTGATGTTTTTGGTCACTCTTTTAGAATTCTCTGTCTAACAAATACCTAAATTTTTTACTAATATCCAGAGACCGTGGTGATTAATAAATAAATATTTCCATGTGTCTCATCAATGATATCTAACAACCTTATCTCATGTCATTGAGAAAATTAATTCCGCATACTTATGCAGAATTTTAACGACCATTTCCACACTAGAATGTTTGAAAATATTCATAAATTAAGTGTGCATGCGTACGCCATTAATTTGAAGACGTTAAGCACGTGTATGTGTGTACGAAATGTAAACATTAGCTGAGAATATGTTCAAACGATTTACATATGTTGACCGAAAGTTGTAAAAAATGTATAAATATCCACTTCCTTGAACGAACCGAGTAAGTGCTTATCTCTAAAGAGCCATTAGGTGTCTCCACGGATAATTTTTCTCTAGCTTGATGGTGTAGTTTCGCCCTCTAAGGTATCGACACGGATCCGCGTATCAGCCCAAAGCAAATCCCTTGTGCATTGAATTCGAAAGTTCCGCGCGGCGCTGCGTAACGCGAGCAACCTGATAGCGAATGATTTTAACTGAAATCATGTTGTTGCTTTCATCGTGCACGCGCAGACCAGAACAAACCGTGGGAGGTAAACTCTGATTCAAACCTTTTGGTTTTGCATACGCCATCTCTCGCTCCTTTGCACCCTCTTGCGCATATTAGCTGAGCGAATTCTCCGTTTCTCCGTTTCACTTCCGCGTGCGCGATAACGAGAGTTGCATAACATGGAACGTTTTGCCAGTTGAACGTAAATTAGGAGCGATTCGCGCTCTCTGAATAATGAGATAGCCGCGACGATATCTCGCGTCGTAAATGTCGGAGCGTGTTCACATACTCGCGCGTCACTGTCGGTGGGTTATCCTCGTTTTTATTTCGGATGAAGTTCTCCAGCGGTTCAAAAATTTCGTCACATTCGGAGTTACGGGTTATTTTTCCAGCGCGAAACTGGGAGACGGAATAATTAAGCCATAAATTACGACAAATCGCGAGAACGCTCGATTATTCGCAATTAAACGAAACGCGATTCGATTACGTTGGTACATTCAATGGCGAAATGGTAAAGTGGCTTTGAATTTTTAACGTTTTATGGTGTATGAGATAATGTTGAATTTGAGGAAAGAAATTGTGTAACGATACATAGTGAGACGTTTTAGAAATATTTTTGAATTAAATTGTTGAAGAATGTTTGTTTTACAGTGGTAAACAAGCTGTTATTTATTACATTTCGTTAACACATTTTGGACTTACTTTCAGGATCTATCGAGTAAATATTCTAAATTGTCATATAAAAAGAATTTACTGTATCAATGTCTCAAACTATGACTCAAAGCAGGAAGGATTTTTGATATTTGATCATTCATAAAGATATTCGTGTGTAAATTCTATCAAGTTATCTATCAGATTGGAAAGATATGAACATATTACATATTCATATTCATAAGCTACGTGTATATGAATTTTTAAAAATATGAATATTAAGATATTATATAAGTTCTATATTTGAAGAACGTCATAGAAACATGTTAAAAATACAAATAAAAACCTATGTTTGTTTGTATGGTTTGAATTGTAACAAAAATTCAATTATCTTTAATACGCATGAAAGCAAAACAAGTAAAACATACCATAAATTATCTATATTATACGTACACAGAGTATCCTTCATTTCCAGCAAGAAATTTTCTCGTCGCGTCTTATTAATGTTGAGAAACGCAAATGATACAAGGGTGGTCCAACCATTTCGTCTCAGAGTGTATAATCTACGCGCCGAGATCTCGATTGCGTGCTTTCTCGTGATCCAAGTTACGATCGCCGTATCTTTTTTTATTTTCGCGATTCTTTTTTTGCTGTTTCGCGATAAACCTTGTACCGTTACCTTCGCGATTTCGAGAGAAAAATTATACACGCGAAAAGCGCGTGCGCCGCGATTACCTAACATTGAATTTAACATTACGTTCTTCGAGTTTCCTTTCGCGTGGATACGTTTACACTGGAATCCGTTGCGAAATCCTGTCGTTCGTCGATATTCGCGAACGAATACGTTAATTCTAATTGCAATTGGTTCCACCGTGTCGGCAATTAAACAATTTCTCGCTGGTTGAACTGGATTTATTATTACATTTGGACTTTATGTTTCTAAAACGAAATTGGACATCGTACTACATATATTTTACACGCGGTTCGTTATTATTTGATAGGATGCCTAATTAACATAGTAGGAACCTTGTTGTAATTTGCAATCATGGTTAGCTGGTTCGTTTCGACAGGAAACCGTTGTTCCTTCATTGTTGTCGGTAAATTAACGAATAATTGAGAACGCATCAAACAATTTAATGTATATTTTTGATAAATTGATTGCAAATGTTTATGCATTTAAAGAAAATGGAAGTATGGAAATAAATGTCATGATTAATAAACATGTTGTATCATTTCGAAGATAAGACATACTTTCATTTAAGTTTCGATTCTTTTGCTGTGACTATGAAAATATGTATTTGCAGAAACATCCAAAGGTTGAAGCGTTAGAGAAGTATTTAATTTCTACACTCAATAATTGGCAAGTTCATTCGTAATCTGCTAGAAGAACAACAATAAGTAAAATTTCTTGGTTACTAAAATTTATGTTAAATATGTGATATATTGTAATGGTCATCAAGTTGAGACTTAGGCTGTGTATAATAGATAGATTCGTTATAATGGAGATCAGATTGAGAACTTCATAACGGAAGCTAATAAAATGACGAAAAAATATTTTTACTGAAGGCTATAGTTATAAATGATTGAATATAAAGGCACAGAATTCATTTCTACGCCTATTATTAATAATGTTGAAGAAAAAATCCGGACGTGAAAGGTTATTGATCACCTGTCCGTTCTTAAACAATTGTTTCACGGGCATAGACCGAAAAATGGAATCGAAGGCGTTTGTTATCGCCAAGAGTATTGACATTTGACTTTACTTTCACGCGGCGCAGCGCCGCTTCAAGGCGCATTCTTAGCGGACTAGGTGTTTCATAGCTCTACATTGACACCTGTTCACTTTCTAACTGCTCGTAGCCCGAAGGTGTGTTCATATTTTCGAGATTCGTGGATGACTCACGTCGTTGATTTACAACTTGCGCGTATCCGATAGGATTCATGAATCATCGGGAGCCCGATGACGATGGATCCTTGAGGCGTCTGTCAGAGGTGAAGGAGAACACGCAGATCTGCCAACAGGAATCACTTAACATAAAAAGCTGTTCGCTGCGTGATCCGTGTAAATGTCAGTGGCAGGGAGATGATATTTGTTGAGTCAGTTCTGTAATTACAGTGATATTTACGAGATGTACTTATTCCTCAATTTACATGAAATTGGTTTTGATAACGAATATAGAATTGTTTTTACTATTTCATGTTTATCCCTTTTATATTCGATGTCGTCATGTACTCGTGATTTCACCCGATATACTATCGAAGAACAATTTTATAATTATTTGAAAAATATAAAATTATTTGAAAAATAATTATAAAATAATAAGTACAACGATATATATATATATATATAACTATGAATGCAACCTTGTATTGCACGAACTAGGTGTATATCACAAAAATGTTACTTCTTAATAACACGTTTCTGGACTCGAATATATGTAGTCCTATGTTGTTGCTCTTATAATAGAAAAAAAATACATTCTTCTTTTATCAAGAAGTTATTCAGAAACTAAAATAGTGTACGTGTATCTTCTAGTAAAAAGGCAAAAAATAAATTCATACTAACGAAAATAGATATACGTGTAAGGGAATCTAAAACTGATCAATTTTTATTCATACCTTATTTTTACGAACTATTGAATTCGAATGACATCTAGGATGAGCATTCATTGTACTTATCTGAATTAGAGAATTCATTTTATTTCTTTAATTCAAACACCATATCATAACTTCGAATAAATCATTTGTTACACGGATCAGCGACTTTTGTTTAGCAAATCACGATTCAAATCTTCCGTTAGGTGGTTTGAACCTAGAAATCGAACATGTCAACCAAATTACTTTTTAAAATAGATAAAAAAGTTTCACGATTAATCCTATCAACAACGTAACTTCCGCTTGTACAAAAAATCAAACTTAGCTGTTCGGCAACGCGTTAAAAATTTAGGCTGCTAACTTTCGCTGAAATAGTGTATATTTAAATATTTTTTGCATAAAAATTAAATTGTCTAAATTAACAGTCGAAGTTTGTCACAGTTTCGCTTTCCTCCAAGACTTTTGATTAGCTCGTGAGAAGAATTCGCGACTCGATAACTATTGCAGCGACGTTTCATCGCTGCTATTTTGCTGCACGAGCCTGGATGAGAATGAAATTTTCCCTGTGTCCGGCGTTTTCGATTCAAGCCACGTTTGTCTGCCTTTAATTTCGAACAAAACGGATTCCCTCGGCGAGTGTTGCGCTCGCGAAGGAGATCCCGCGGCTTTTCATTTGCTCGTGGCAGGTAACGACCACGGCTTTAGGAAACAGTTCGACGATTCTTTTCCTCGAACGCGTCTCCCCGTGGCAGAAACAAAGGAATCGTATGGTCGGAAACACCGAGGCCGCGGATATTGAAAAGAAATGGCAGAAAAGGTGTTCGTTCCGCGAGTAATTCGAGGGATAAGTAAAGCCGCGAGAAAGCCTAGGGCAGCGATTCCTGGCCCTGTTTCAGACTAGAAATCACCCAGTCTCCGTTTCGAACTTCTCTGCTTTTTATTATTTTCAAAATGATTGGAAATAGAGGTTGTACGGATAAAATCAATGACATTGAAAGTAGCCTTGAAAGGAGCCATTTATTTCGCTGTTCATGGTCATCTTCAAAACAATGAAGATATTGATATAACGAGGAACTGTTACATGGAAATCAAATTTCTTATAAGAGAAATCATTCTTCAAATTCAATCTTCAATATTTCTTCAAATAAGTTTTGTTAATGAATAAGACAATCGTATAAAAGCAATTGTAAAAACTATCGCACGTTAATGCAGATTGTATATACAGTGATCCCGACAAAGTAGGCAACAAGTTGCTAGATAACAAAAATGAAAATAAATGAGCGAATAGAAGGGAACATTTATACTTGTGTCTATAATAATAAAATAACACTGTTATGTTTATTTTAAATTAATAAAAATTCCTGGTTATTGTTGTCTTTACGTATGCGTGTTTAACATACCTGAATCGTCAGATCTATTGATTCGTCTAACAAGGCTAGTTGTGCTTTTAGGTAGGAAAAGGAAAAAAACAAAACAAAATGAAAGTTGCATGAATCAGGCCAATTAGTAAACTTGGTATGTGATAATAGAATGTGCTTGAACGTATTCATTTAAAATTAGATTTGATTAACCCTCTGTCATATTCATTTCTTTTTTTTAAGGTTTTACGTCGTATCGACGTCGAGGTCATTACCGACGAATTCTGGAATAACTTATATTTTGTGGAAGAGTTTGGTTTCGTTAAGGACTTGAATGATATCTTTAGTATGTTTTTCGGAGGTGATGGTGGTATTCGGATTTATCTCGAATTTGTGGCAATTCTATCGGCAAATAAATTATTTCTTGATTATGTATGTAAGTATTTATAACTTAAGTGTTTATACCGTATAAATAAAACAGCTGGATTCTGTTTAGTCGCCTAATTTCTACTGCGTTATCGATTCGAATAATTCTTTTGTCTGCTCGAAGACGACTTTGAAACGAGGAAGGAAGAACGTGATGGATTCCTCTGATTTCGCACACCCCGGAACTCTTTTCCTCGTTCGCTGCTCGAATCGTTTTGGTGGAAAGTAATTTATCGGAACGGGAAAAAGAGCCGCTCGGATGAATTAAAGTAATGCGATTCGAGTTTGGAAACGTTTGCCTCCTTGAGACGCTCGCAGTGCGGGAGGTAGGCGTGATTAATTCGATAAACGTAAATTCAATTACGGTTGCCGTTAGAAATGAAGATTGCACCAGCGACTCGGTCGGGATTAGGCCACCCTTGCTTGAAACGATAGCGAAAGAATTCGAGGAATGTGGATCCTCTACAAGATACTCAAAGTTTTTCAATAACTGATACTTCATAACGTAGAGACCAAATAGAGGGGCCAAATTTCATCTTTTAATAGTGGTACCTAATATACAGGATGTCCCGTATAAAATGTTACAATCTAGTTTTTGTAATAACGATATTGATTTCATTTTTCAAAACAAACGAAAGTCCTCACTTTTTCCCTCTAACAATCAATCCAATAAATTTCGATGCGCAAAGATTAGTTCTTCACATTTGACATATTTAACTGTGGAAAAGATGAAGTCAATACTCCCAACGCTTACAAATTAATTTACTTTACAACTTTTTCATTAAATTTGATAAAGCCTTCGGCTCGATTTTCAAGCATATTAAAGTCTCGAACGAAGAATCTCCTGTAACAGGTTTTTTCTTAAATCAAAAACGAAGACTATGAAACGTATGTATTATAAATTTTTGCCGATGTCATGCTCCATTAACGGAATCTAGTCTTACGAGCGTAAGCACGTTATCACACCCTCCGCTACACGTGGGTGGTCTGAATCACCTGACGAAACTGTTGTTGCTACGATCGTTCGTCCTGTTATCAAGATCAATCGCGTTATTCCCTTAATACCCGATTAGTATCTCGCGTTACCCAACGCTCATATTGTGTTTGCGGGAAAAGCAAGCTTTATAACGGGAGTGATCATTTTTACCGTCACACAGAACAACTACGCCAAAGTGATTCCTTAGTCGCCAGCCTGTTTTCACACGATGCGATCCTAATCGCGCTACTTTTAAAATAAATTTCGACGTTAGCCTTCGTTCGCTTGTCACTGTAATAAAAATTGCGCATTGAGAGATGCTATAGTAGGAGAAAATTGATTTCTCGTTTTGATTTTGACAACACTATTATAGAAACTTTGTTCGTTGAATATTAATTATAAATTCTAGGACACAGCACTGATTTTTATAAAATCTTAATTAGTTCGAGTTAGGAAATCAAACATTTCGAGTATGGTTTAGATAGCTATTAACTTGGTTTATTAATGTTTGCCATATTTCTCTTCGTTAGTACTTTAGTAAAATATGATTAACTAAATTAATCAAACAATATTATGATCATACTTTAAGCATTTAACAGAAATTCAAATAAGATTATATTTAAATTAAGGTAGTTGTTTCTTTTTTTTACTGTAACATCAATTCATATACTTTTTATTCTTTATTTACACGAATAAATAATACATCATTCTTTTTACTGCTAACAAAGCTACTAATTAAGTTTGAATTGTACATAACTTCGACTTAAATATCATTTGAATCTTGTTAAATTGTATGTAACTTTCAACTCAAACGTACCATTTTCCACATTTTTTACATTATTTAGCGATGCAGTTCGAGTTGGTTAAGAGGTTTTTAGTGTATTTATTTATGACCTCTACTGCAATTGCTATGCAGTGCAATTACGTAACGCGAAACGAGCAAACACTTTGACATTTTACTTTCGACCAGTCTGGCTGACGCTCTGCGGTTGCTATTATTTAATACACGAATGGTTTCCAGTCCGCTGGCAACAGTGGTTCCCACTGTACGAAGTGATAATATATAATGGAATAGAATTTAATTAAAGCCGTAATTACCATTCGTACGATATTGCCATTTAACAGAAAATAGGTGTTAAATATTCTGTAGACAATTGCCTGTGTTTCACAGACTTGAAATGCTATTTACTATACGTATTATATTGTTAAATACTTGATAACAAACAAAAATTCAGTTTATAAAACTATTTAGTACTTTTGAAATTATTCACTTATTATTTTTAAAATACTTTTTGTTTTTATAATACTCCAACTGTTAAGTAAAAGAGTTTCGAGTACTAATACGAATATTAATTTTACATCTCACGTTTAAATATTCGGATATTCATTTCAAATACCAGGATTGTCACTTCAATGATTTTTTCACTCTGGAAAATGAACTCTATTGGTTTTCAAATAACACGTGGAATAAAACGTTCAAAAAATATTCCTCTAAATATGATCCCACGCTTCGCCAATCCTTTCCCAGCTTAAACCGATGGATTATTTTATAAATGAAATCTAGAAATGTCATAGTATATTTAAATCCTGCTCGTACTTTTAATCTTCTAATCGATAATTATATTTCAATTATTTTAGGAATACTTTCGATACTAAATTTAGGCAATAGGATACAAATTTTAAAGCTTTTAAATACATTTCACAAACAGAGTAGATACTTTTTTAGAAACTTTTTTATTAATTCGAACGGGAGTTATCAACTAGGACTGTCTATCAGGAAAAAGTTTCACGTATTCTATCTTTCCATACGTTCATTTATCGTTCAGGTGATGTGCTGCGGTAATTTACCTTTCGCGATTCGTTCTTCCTCTGAATCTTAAAACACCTGGCCAGGAAAACCGAATTGCTTCTAAGCGATGTTTCTTATAGGCTGTGCGTGCAATGCTTCCACTCATCTTTCTTATTCTCTCGCTGCATCTTTCGTGGAACCTCCAGTCGTTTCCTACGGGATCTCCTTTGTTCCATTGTTATTTTTCTCGCATATATCAGCGAACCTCGATAACCGAGATCGACGATATAAATTTTGGTAGTCTCGATGGAATCTTGCTGAATTATATTCGACTGGAAACCTCGAACATACGCTTATGACCTCGATGAACTTTGAGAACTGTGTTCTAAATTGTCCGATTTCTATCAACAAACGATTTGAACATTTCATTAAGACAATTAGACAACTTAATCGAACACATTTACAACGTTTCGTGTCATCGACGAGATGCCCTATAAATATAAAAATTTAAAATCACAAAATTGGTTGTATAGACGTGTATAACAATTATTAATTAAACGAAATTTCTCTTATTTTCTAATTTAAAGAAAATTCTATTCTCGTTTCTTGTATTAAAATGATTACACACCTTTACGTAATAATTATTCTGTAATTTTATTTCTTACATTTATTGATTATTTTGTGGAGGATCCAAAACAGATGAGTCTTGTTTAAGATTTGTTAATTCTCTACCTTATATGTAGGTATACAACAAGTCTCTTTGTTAATGGTATCGGAAATGTAATGTCTATAGAAATTGTTATCTCTGAACTTGCCTTTCTTTAGTCACGTTAAAATAAGTGCAAATAATATTCCTTTAAAGACAGTGTTTGTTTTATGATTTAAAAAAGATCAAACACTGCCATGGTTATACCTCGAAATACATTCCAGACGTATCGTTTCCGATTTTATTTGCCCTTAAAGTCAAGAAGCGTCAATGTTGATTCTCAAAATTTCGTATTGTACACCCAAGCCACCAAGATAATACGTTTTTAGCAAGGTCGGGAACATTTGTCGACCACGATCTCAAAATATCGATGAAAGAAAGTTCTCGTGAAACGTAAAAAAAAATCTAACTTTGACACTGTAGGAAAATAATCATGTATTATGTCCGTACCTCTACATGGATAAATAAAAAATCTGGCGTTTACAGTTTATTAACATAATGCTTTAATTCAGACCCTCTTCAATATAATTGGTAGTATAAGGCTTTTTTTATTTGAACCTGAAATTAATTTGTTGTAATTTGTCATAGTAATTAAATTCATTAGTAATTCCAGGCTAAATATTTTTCTATTATAACATCCACATGTACTTTCTAATTTGTCCAGTTAAATATTTAGTAAATTGTTTTATGGTTTGTAGAATAAATAGACACTTGCTTCTGGATATATTAAATGTTTCTAGTAAGAAAAAGTTAAAATACTGTCTGGGAATGTGAGTCAAGACTACAGGGATAAATGATAATACCTAGAAGTGGGCCACCATACTGAGAAACTCTGGCTTAAACGATGGTTTTTGCCTAGGAAGAACATCACCGGATGTTTAATGTTGACCAGGTGTATTCTAGGTGTAACACATGGATATATGAATCTGAAAACGGTACATGTAACTGTAGAAACAGAAGTGTTGCCTCTGCAAGAAATCCTCCATCAATAATAATTCTTATCGAGAGATAAAAATAGTGGGTCTAGGATATCAAAACGCCTGCACGAAGCCAATAAAGAATACCCAAATCAGGTAGATACTTGAAAACTTGTGTTTATTAACTTGGTTTGTAGGGGTATTAATACGAAAATGCTTGAATAATTAGAAAGATTAATCTTTGTGTAATTCATCCGTCGAGCAACTTTTATATTTTATGTAAATTCTGTCGAACAAAGCATACGTGAAAATAAAAGCAATAGGATCTATAACTTATAGACTATAAGTACCTAGAGTAGAAGCTATAAATCACCTCTGTTTTTAGACATTAAACAAGATTATAGTGGGATAATTCTTCGGTTAGAATACGTATATCACAAGTAGAAGCAAGCTACTCCAGTTACCAAACCTGAAGAACACTTTCAGTTTTCACAGCGATTAAGTTCTACTTACATCGATCGAGCATTTTTTACTCACAATCAGTTTAATGAATAATTGGTCGGGTTCTAAAATGGCGCAGTTGTGCTTGCGAATGATACCATCAGGGCAAATAGAAAATCGATTCGATGGACGCTTTCATTCTACGGCTGAATGAGCTTATTTTCCTCTTGCGCGCTTGTAATTCGTCGCGAGAGACACGGAACAAATTACAGTAAACGAGACACTTGAAATCGAGTCGATTTTCCACGACCGTCTGGGCGATTTCCTGTCCGGTTATGTGACTTCGGCGTCGACTGGGAACAATTTTGGTGCTCGATACCAGAGCCCTTCGACAGCCACGGAAATCGCTAGTCTCCCAGGAAGGAAAGTAAAAAATGCAATCAACGCCAAGTCTGACGATGTTTCGTTTTAGGGTGTGTAAACAAACGATGTATGAACATATAAATTGTGTACATATCCACTAAAATTACGTGCTACTAGTCGAAAGTTATGAACCAAACCTTATAGGAAAAATACTATAGTAAAAATGCAATCAATTCCAAGTATGATGATGTTTTATTTATGTTTACACGTTATGTTTATATTTCAATTTGTAAACAAATGATATAAATATGGATCAGTATTACGTACTACTAGCTTAATGAACCATGGTCAATAACCATTTAAGTGCAATTGATGTGACGTCAAATTTTACGCAATAAAAGGATGAAAAAATTGGAAAAATAATTGGCTTTCATGTGTTAAACTTATCGATTAACACATAAGCAATAACTAGCGACAATTACGAATAATAATATATATTGAAAAGTATTATTCTCAGTTCGCTCGAAAAAACTGGAAGCTTTTCTTCCTATTCAAGCAATATTTCGCCTCGTTTCAGTTTCATTTCGCCCACGCAAATCTCCCAACGGTAAAATAAAATCCCTCTCTGTTACTCTTCCTCTATTTTCGTCGCTTTTCTTAACGGAAACGTGACACAATTCTTGCAATTTTCTCGCGCATGGAGCGCAACCCCGATACGCGTATTTTCAGAACTTTCGAATTAATACTTCCTGCGGCGCTTTATCGCGACGGCGAAACGTGTCAGTAGAAGAGATATTTTAAGCAGCGACTAGAAGTTTTTGGGTAAATCGATTCGGGAACTGGGGCGAGTTGAATTTTTCAAGCAGCACCGACGGTCGTCGCGACGCCGACGCTGGATTCGCGCACGAGCCACGAGTGCTCCGATTAATTGATCAGGGTTGTTACCCGCGATGGCGCCTGTTGCAACGTAAATTAGACAAGCTGGGATCACGAAGACACTCCGCCAAATACTCCTCTTCGTTTCTGAGTCCATAAACTGGAATTGTTGGCAGAGATGAATTGGATTCTTATCTGAATACAAATTTCGGTTAACTAGTGAAAGGTGAATAACTGTTTGTCTATTGTTCTTTGAATTGTGTTTTGGATTTCAATTATGGAATGAAATCCAATATTTTTTAACGAACTAACCAGAATTTATAGAATTTGTACACATACGTACACAGTGTGAGTAGAATTTATAACATTTTCAGAACATTTTGCAAATATTTATAATTTTTTAGTTCTCTTCCAGATAATTAATTTCTGGAGCGTTTATAAACTGAATAAAATCAGGAGTTCATTTAATTTCGTCATATGAAAAGTTGAGGAACCACTGCTTCGAAAGCCTGTTTTGGAAAATCTCTACTTTATGGATGTACCCTGCTGCTCATAAATCTATGGACAGTTTCTCAATTATGATAACAATCTGAACAAATTATGAAATTATTCATGAACTTCACTGAATCTTATGTATTCTATTTTATACCTATAATCAAAATATATTCTTCAAATTAGTCATTAAATGTCTCATCAATAATAATGGAAACTAATTATATATATTTTTCATCTACAGATCTATCGCGTGCTCTTATAACTACGTTTACGAATCTTGGCATCTCGACTATAAATTTTTGTATCGTTCATGGGTTATCTTAATGGTGTTCATTATTTAACGAACATTGAAATAATTAAATTATTCAATAAAACACTGCTATTCTATATTAAATATATACTCGTCCTAGGATTTTGCATAACGATAATAATTTACATTGCATACCACGAATTTGCCAAAAGTGACCACATACATAGTTTTGAATAGCAGTGTATCTCTCATACAAACCAATTTCAATTCACCTAACCCGTGACATTAATTTGGCATAAATGCAACCGTACGTAAACCGCGAGTAAACTAATCGTTGGGGATTTTCGCCGCAACAGCGTCGATTAATTACGATGCATCCGACGCACAGGCCACCTAATTGGTCTTTTGCTGGTTAAACATTCGTCGGATCGAATGGCGGTGATGGCATTATGTCGCGTTCTTTCTGGAATTCGGCGAACAAACGACGCCGAAGGAAACGCTCGTTGGTGACAGGCCTAGCAGTCGGTCGACTCTAATTAATCCAATTAATCCGCAGCGATATTTGCCGATGGTAATTACCGACTAATTACCATTCCCCATACGGTTTTTGTCGTCGAACGGTTGGGGTTCTCCACCCACTGGCGTACGAGCGGACCGTCTCGATGTCATGAAAGCAATATTGTCGTCATTACACTAATGGACCGCGTTGGCCAGTTAGAGTCGTCTAACAAGAATCATTTTCAGCCAGCCCGCTGTATGAACATTGGGGAAGAAACAGGAAAGGAACAGACTCGTTGGTTGACGATTCTCTAATCAAAAGTCATTGAAAAGTGATGTCAACGAGCAAACGATTGTATCGTCTAATGATTGTGTGAAATTGACACATGGGGAATTACAACTAAATTTGTTTCGTTATCGATCATTATTTTTATGAAGTTGCACTCTAGAGTACTAATTATATCTTTGGAAATGTAATATTTGATTAGCAGAATTGTATTCTACTGATGTATAACATAGTCGTGTAATATAACAAGATAATTTAGTTTGTTAATCAATTAAATTCATTTATACCAACGCGCAACAAAAATAAAGTACGAATGAAAAACGAAAGATATTATTCAATTCGTGAAATGACAAATATATATATTTGTGTATTTTATCATTTATACACGTGTATTTTATCATTTTAATAATTTTGATTTTATTTTATTCACTTCTTTTTGAATAAAAATGCCATGAAAACTGTGACTATTTGCCACTAACCATCGAATGTGGAGTTCAAAATGTTTCCTATTAAACAAAGTACAACGATTCGCATTTGTCTGCTGCCTTCATTAATATGAATGCTTGTTGTGTACAAAAAAAATCTGAGGAAATTTTCAGGAAACCTTTTTCAGGTTTCATGCTAGCATGAACGATTGAACGGTACTAAAAGATGACTGTACAAATGCGTTCGCATCATAAATATTTATTTATATTCATTCGTATATTATTTTTAACAGTTCTCATTTCTGAACATTCATTATTTTAATAACTGTAAAAACGAAATCGTTAAAAACTAGTATCGTATAAATCGAGGAGCAGATGTTCTACATACGTTAAATTAATTTCAATGAACCGCGACACTCACCTAGAATGCACGGTAACACGAATTTAACGACGATCGGTGAGCTAACACAACCCTTACTAATCACTTAATATCTTCTCTTGTTGCAGGTAAGTCCATTGTGGTTCATCCGAGTATCAATTCCAATTATCATCGATCTTGCTAACGACCGATTGTCGCGATAATTAATTATCCAACACGTCGATGTGTTTTGGGACACAGGTTCCCAGTAGATCGGTGCATATTAGCGCACATGGGCACGCATCGACATATCCGTTCTCAGGTATGTAATGAGACGCACCGCAAGTATTCGAATTGCAGACACAGCCAACGCCCCTCCCCCGTCTCGTGGAACTGCGTTTCGTCGTTCGTTATCCATGGTCACACTTAACATTTAATTTACTAATGAACGTTGGCGAACGATTCACGACACACAACCTACTGGTAATCCTACTTGTGGGACTTGGGACTAGTCGACTAATTGTAAGTACTGGATCGCGCCGTTCGACGAATTAAAATTGAAAGCGAATTAATTAATGTTAGTCACAATGCCGAGAGCATACTCAGGGGTGATTTTAAAATTGCAATTTTTTCATAAACGGAGTAACTTCGATTAGCTTTCGGCGATGAGTTTCGCATCGTTCGTATATTTTTTTATAGGACTGAACAATAAAAATATATATTAGGGGAACTCGTAAGTAACGGCGTCTTTTTATATTTCTCAAAATTCGGTTTTATTTAAGAATTAATACTGTTTCAATTTAGAGTATAACGTTCTCAATAGGTTTTACCTACAAGTAACCCTAATATAATTTGGTAATGTATATACAAAATTTTATTTTATTTAAAATTTAATGCCGTTTTAATTTGCAATATAATCTCCATCGTTGAGCTTGTTTAAAGCCTCTTCTGGAAAATCCTCGTTTATAAAAATCCTATTCGTTTATACCAATGTTGATTCCTGTGTGTTAGATTTAATCTATCCTGGTTGGGTTCGAAATTAATCTTTTTTAAATTGACCACATGGATAGATCTCGATCAACACAAAACTGTTATAATGTTATATGTAGACTACGGATGTTTATGCAAATTCATATTTTTACAGATACTATTCCAATTTACACCTCGTGTATACACTTTCCAAACCAACTATAATTTCCCACAGTGATACATTTAAACAAACCTTCCACGTAACGTAATTCCACTCAACCAGCTCTATTTCTAAAAAAAACTGACGTCAGATGTTTTTCAAACAATCAACTGAGATACACTTATGAATGGGGTATCAAATATAAATAATTTGAGTGTCTTGCTCGACCAGGAAAATTTCAACACGCCGTCCTTTTTACAATAAACTTTCTCACGATTGTTCGTGTCCGTGGATACACTGGCCGTTTCTGAACGCGTTTCGAACAACACGTGGGTGCTACGGGTATTATGCACGCGCACCTACGCACCCACACTCGTTCAAAGGTCGATCGGCACTTCCACCTACGTCTCCGAGTAGATCTCGTTTCGTACAATCCGATATCCCATGGGAATCTGTTTGAAATTTATCCGTGGACGTTCCGATGGCGAATTCGCACACGAGTCGACCGCAAAGTCGGCCACGTTCGTCAGCCAACGGTGCGCGAAAATCTGTATCGTTTTCTCGTGTGAATTATACCTGGATTCACGCCATTATCTCGCGAAAACACAGTCGAAAACAAGATAAAGCGGTTTTGTGTGCAAATGGGGGCTCGCGTGTAGTTACCACTGGATCGAGGACATTACCGTACTCGTATCGATTTCATCAGAAATCGGAAATGCACTTTGAAAGCGTATACAGTACTGTACAAAAGTCTTGAGCCACTTACGGTAGTTTATATCTTTTCAATTTTTATCGTAAGAGAAAAAATACACATTTTGATTTAGTTTTTTTATTTAAGAATTAATACTGTTTCAATTTAGAGTTTAACGTTCTCAATAGGTTTTACCTATAAGTAACCGTAATATAATTTGGTATTGTATGTACAGAATTTTATTTTATTTTATATATATTTTATTCATGAACCTAGAATGCACGGTAACACGAATTTAACGACGATCCACGAATCGTGTGAACTAACAAAACCCTCACTAATCACTTTATATATATATATATTATATTAAAAATATAATAGTATGAACTCAAAGGGAGATTTAATACTTAGTACTCTTTTTACCTTCGTGACAGTGTCGACTTTTCTTGAACAACTTTGATATATTTCTTTTGTTATTTCACTCAGATTGTTTTGTCATTTGTTTCGTTATACCTCAAACAGTTCATCTGCATTTTTTGGTTCTCTTTCTTTGAACTCTCCAGATAATCCCAGACATGTTCAATAACATTTGAATCTGTGTTTTTTTTCTATTCAGCTTGTTTTAGGACTTTTTTCTTCTGAATGAATACTTTCCTTGCTTTATTAGTATGTTTAGAAACTAATTTTGGAATATGTAAAAGACTCTCTAACTTTTTAACAAAGAGGATAAGTCAAAAGGCGGGTCGGACGAGTGCACTCAGGTAGTAAAGGTAGCAATGTAAAGATCATAGAATAACACAGTTAGACTGCTCTGATCGTTCTAAAATTTTCCGTACTGCTTTTAAATACGTATTCTTTCGAAAAATGTAAAAAAAAAAATCGATTTTTATATAGTCATAAACCAGAATGATCCCTGAATAGAAAGGGGACTTAATCAAGCCTTAGGTGCGCATAAAGCACCTGTAAACTATCCTATAAATTCTGTCTACAGAAGGTTATAAATTCAAAATTAATAGACTACCACATGGTCGTTCGATTTAAGTAAGTGAACAACGAGAGTGGACGGCGTGAGCCATTTGAATCACATTTGCATAAAATGTAAATTGGTGATTCATGTGCTATAAATTTGCGTTCTGCTGGCTTCAAGAAGTCATTTCACTTTCTTTTCTGCCTCTACTTCACTTTTTAGCGTAAAATACGGAATTTATGGTAATTAATTCTAAACAACATAAATACTAAAACTTCTAATTCTGATAAAATTCTTTTCTTCAATGTTTAATCATACTAATATATTTTACTATATCTTGTTAGTATCATAGAAATCTATTTAGTTTTTAAATAATGGAGAGGTTTGTTAGTGCGAACGAAACATTGCAGTCTCAAAACAAGCATTACTTACTACGTTTTGCACATTATTTATGACGACTAAATTTAAATTTACAAAGTTGGTTGTATAAAACAGCATGATAATTTATTTCTCTTCAGTGAAGATCTTAATACAAAAGTAAAATAAAATGTAAAATTTGTTTACTCGAAGATATTCAAAAAAATTGACGTGTAAAATCAAATAATATTTAATTATCAACATATAAATAGCAAAACATATTTTTACAAATATCCTACTTCGTTCACCATTACCAAATTTACTATACAATGACGTTCCTCTTCTTTACGCAGCATAGTGCGTACGTTTCCACTACTATTATAAATTACATCTTCCAAATACAAGTTCAGATTAGCACACAAAGGCGTGTACACACGCAAACATCATCGATCAAATCAGGATAAGACCCATGGATACTGCACGACCAGATTTCTCATAGTATATCCCACGAAATTACGAGACAGAATAATAATAGCTCTCACTCGGTTCCCACGAAAATATTAATGATGATCTCGTCCGACGTTTGCCATTTAATTTTGCAATAAATTCGTTCTCCAGCACACGAAACGAGAAGCATTAAACTAGTGAACGGATCGTAAAATTTTAAAAATCGGTTTATCGTCGAGTTACGTTTTAATGAGCGAGCAATTAAATCGA
Organism: Hylaeus volcanicus; assembly: GCF_026283585.1. Lineage (NCBI taxonomy): Eukaryota > Metazoa > Arthropoda > Insecta > Hymenoptera > Colletidae > Hylaeus > Hylaeus volcanicus. Next base: position 11,364,599 of record NC_071983.1, on the reverse strand, counting down.
TAACCCCTTCGAATAGACTCTCGGGCCGTTTGCGTATACAGCCTTGGCGATTTATTCGGGGAAATGTATATCGGGACACGGGAACAGTTTCATTAAAGGTCTTGCTCGTTTTTTCTCGTTAATGAGTCGTTTAAGTACATGCACGTTCTTAAGGTAACGCTTCTGGTTTGTTCGGTGATAAAACGAGTTATTTTCTGGCACGGGCAGTTTGGAGACAAATTATCTCACTGTTTATTAAGAATAGATGTTAATCTAGTACATATTTTAAATTAATATAGGTTAAATTCATATATATTTTCAAGTAATACATATCAAACCATAAATATACCCAATTATGATTAAATAGAAGTAAGCGTTATTATGAAAATTATGTTAACATAACTAGTAATACGGCTGGTATTACAATCACTTGAAAAATAAAAATGTAAGGGAATGGACTTCGAACGAAAAAAGTTTGAATTTTCATTTGAAGTTGAAGTAATGCTACTTAATAAAATATAAAGGAGTTGATATTGCATCATTCTTTTGATCGATTTCTTATAAGCGCTACTGTTCCATTGATGTTTTAATTTGAATACATCAAAGAGTATCACGAATATTTTTGTTTAATTTAAATTTAAATCGTGGAATGTAATAATTGGAGATCGAAAGTACTTCGCTTAAAAACAGCAAACGTTAGTCTAGTTATTTTATTCCTGAAAGACTCTCTGTTCTAAAGACAGTCGAGTTTCTATTTAATAATACTAGGATACTGCCTTAATGATCCGCGAAACGTCGCTATCCGAACTCCTCTAAACTTTCTCGTTCCGTTTCCTCGAGAATGCTCGCATCCGCGTGTACGCGCTTGGAAGCCGATGCGTTCTCATTGTCTTCGCTCTTTGGCGCCTACGGACGTGTTCCCTCTGTTTTGTAATAAAGGAAAGAGAGGCGAAGGTGCGAGCACGGTGCACCGTCACCTTTTCAAATTCGAAGAGGTGTAACAATGATTCTCATTCTCGCTGTTGGCTCGTTACCTACTTCCTAGTTTGCGTCTTTTACCATTGGATCGAAGACATCGCAGTGTCTGGATTTAAAGTGTCCTTTTCTTTTTTTATCATCAATGTTTGGAAATGTATTTCAATACCGCATAATTTTACTTAACAATCGTTCATCTTTTTTAGTTTTGCACGTAGCTCAGGTATACAGGATTTTACAATGCTGAATACGGTTTAGAGAGTTCTAATTTCCTTGTCCATAACTTTTGTAAATACATATTTATTTATTTTATTTTTTAACTCGCCACTTATGCGAATTAATCTTATTCTATGAATTGTAACTTATGGTCCACGTGGATTTCTTCCTTACAGATTTTATTTATCATCAACGCATATTAGATTTCATACAGCTGTCTTTGAATTTATAAATCTTCATACTCCTCGATTAAACTGTTTTATTAAGTAAATTTTTTCAGTTGTCATTTGAAGTTTACTTTCACCTTATTGTAAACTACACACTCTGCCAGACGAATCGACCTCTGCCTTTCATATTTCTTCCATTCAATTAGTGTATTAACATTGCATTTGCAATTCTATTACGTCGTCACATACAGACGATCCAGTTCCATTATTTTCAGTCCGGAAACGCAGCGCACGCCTCGAACACAGCGCCGGTGGAATCGAAATTATTTATAGATATTTGTTAGACGGGGTATTTATAGATTTTATTGGGTCAGCTGATAATTATTGGACGATCGCAGGGGTGGGTTGTGTGCAACCGGAGTGCACGCTTATGGTGCAAGCGCTTGTTGTTGGAAATTTAACAATTTACTTTACAAATAATTAAAGTAAAGTTATACAAGATTTCCATTCATAGAAACCAACTTTCTGAAGAACACTAGTAAAGCAAGACACGTTAGGATACCAAGAAAATTCTAGAAATAATCACGGCTAAATCACTTATATCATCTCTGGTCTGATTCCCGATTGTTATCGGAATACATGCATCTTAATATGTGGGTTAACGACTAATGGACGATTGTAAGACGGTTTTCAATGACTATATTCCGTTTCGCTGCACGCTGAAAGCTATCGATCCTTTGAATATTGGCAGCGAAACACTGACTAGGTATTTTTCAGTCCTCTGGAGTAGTGTGTGCCAGTTGCCAATAGTTCCTCTACATCTATTGTTCCATTACCACCAATTAAGGAATCCGAGAATTTAGATCAGAAGGGTGTATATATACAGGGTGTCCCAAAACTCGGGGAGGAGCCGGAAATGGGTGGTAGCTGAGACGATTCTGAACAACAATTTCCTTTGCAAAAATGTCGGATGGGGCTTCGTTAAGGAGATATTAAGCGAAAACCCCGACCAATCAGAGCGCGCGTAGACCGTT